>NC_033624.1:5932566-6031567 GCF_001540865.1 Ananas comosus
TCTCGGCGTGGCAGGAAACTTTCGAGCTACTGAGCGGATGTGGTCGAAGATGACCGACCGGCTCGGTTGGGAACGCACTTTTTTGGATCCAACATACGACGGGCTCAGATAACGTCACGAGCGAACTGAGTTGGATGTTGATGTCCAAGTGGGTGAGCACCTCCTCTGTGAGTCAGCGGACTGTGAGTGAGTCGCGCGAGATTTTGTGAGCCACAGTTAGGTCCAACGGTGTACCAAATTTACAGAATCCCGTCCCTTCGTTCTTGTGTGGAGACTTACCCGAGCAGTCCCTATTCTTCTCCCGTTTTAACACGAGAAGTTGATAGCATCAAGCGTGCGACAAAAGAAATTGCCTCAGACAAGATTGTTGTAACTGTGATACAGAGCAGGTGATCAGTTCAAAAGCCGCGAAATTACCGATTGGTCGGAGCATGTCTGAGTATTGTTTAAGTGGCCGACAGTACGGGTTTGTTGTTATAAAGTTTCGACGCCCCCCGGTCGGACGTACACCTCCTAGCCACTGTCTTGTTAATAAGGAGGGGGCGATGATGTAAGATCTGAGATTTTTGACAAAGTGCAACTAAACTTTGCTGATTGACATCCATTTTGTGTTAATTTGAAAATTACATAAGCCTAAGTCAAGTTCGAGGGCGCAATAGCAGCAATAAAATTGGAGAAGATGATCAGCGCATTCTTTATTTTCACTTAAAGTAGAAATAGTAATCCGGGGTTTCGGAGCCACGGAGTAAGCAGTCTGGCTTCTGGTGTGCTATCGGACTCCGTTCATAACAGTCAAATTAGCTTTTCGGACCCGTTCAGCTGGTTGCTGCGAACCCAGTGCGCTGACCAGGCATTTCTGGAGTTGACGAAACCAAAAATAAGCAGCCAGAGACCCAGGGATCTCGACGAAGGAAAATCCCAAAGAATACATTATTTTTATATGTATTTATGTGCGAGTTCTTAGTCGGTTGGAATGAAGGTTGATCTTTCGTACTGTGAATCCGTGGTTCCGAGTAACGGAAACGAAAGTCGAGCTGTTGTTATGATCATCGAAGTCGTGCTGATCGCGGACTGTGTGATCCGTTGGCGCGTCGACACCTAAAATCGACGGACCGGATATGGCGGAGATCGCATCGCGCTGATCCGACGGAGCAGTCGTTCTCAGTGCTAAAAACGGTATTCGGCAAAAGTCGGCGAGAGCCCAGTATATCATCGGATACCGCCGGGCCTTCCCGACTATACAAACCGAAGCGAGCAAAGACAGATCGGATGGATACCAGAAATTGAGTCACTGATCATGCCGTGTGCTCGCACCGGGACGTATCTTGTATTGATCTTCGAAGGCGTTTAGAGTGACCCGATACGCGCTCAAGAGTCAGCAGAAATCACGGATGATTTCATGTTTGAGGGGTTTCCTTGCAAGTTCACCTAGTATACAAACCTACTATTGCTCTTCTCTATGAAGTTATTTGACGTATACATCGTCCCTATCTATCGGGCACCCTTTAGGCCGCTTTGCCTAGCCCCACTATCAGGAGTTCTCCGCGGCTCGGCTTCCCAGCAAGGTGAATGCGGGCGGCCAGAGGACGGGGTGCGGGGAGGTAAGAGTACCCCCTCCCACGTTCCCGCTGCTACTCCCGCGCGCTGCACCTGGCCACTGAGCTCAGGCCCGCGGCCGCCGGAGCTCGCTGGCTCCATCACTTCCCATCTTCGTTCCCTCTTTTTCTCTCTCCCTCTCTCCTCTCGGGTTGAGTGTAAGGCCCGGGGCTGCGCCTCCTGCGACCCTGTCCCTGGCATTTCCACGTGCTCCGGCCACCCTTCGCCCCGCCGAGATGAGACGGCGCGCCGTCGCCGAGCGCGGGCGTGCACTCCTGCGTCTGCTGCAACCCAGGCCAGGAACTGGCCGAGCGGGCGTTGCTAGCGCTGCCAGCTGTGGCCGAGCCACGGAGCGAAAAGCGCCTGGGAAAACCCTCGTCGCCAGACATCCGCCCGGTGCGCGCGCGGCACTCACCTTCCCGGCCTGGTCGCGAAGGGAGCGGACTCGGTCCGCGGGCCGGCCGGTGCGGCCGCCGGTCGCCGTCCGTCGCCAGCGCGCGGCGCCGCCGCTAGTCCGAAGCCCAGGCCCGAGGCTGTTGTTGCGGTCTTTGACCGCGCGCCGCGGCCGGGCTCCGAGGTCGCGCGGTACCTTCCCTCTGCTGGCCTCTGGGGAACCTGCCGTCGTCACCCGACTACCCGACCGCCGCTGGCCCAGCTCCCCTTGGAATCCATTCCTAACGCTCATGGCGGGCCGAGCTTGCTCCGCCGACGCGGGCGGCCCCGAGCTACGCGCGGCGTCTCGTAGACGCCAACCGAAGTAGCCCAGCCGATGGTGGTGCCTCACCGCTCCCCTCGCCTGCCGCCCGCTGCCCGAGGGACAGGACGCCGCCGCCGGCCCCAAGGGACGGAGCCGCCGTGGCCGCCGGACAGGGGGAGCCGGTTCGGAGGAGTGCTCCGCAGAGAAGCCCGAAATAGGGACTTTGTTGCGGGGGATGTTTGTTTGTTCTGGGCTTTCCGAGCGTCTGGATTAGTAACACACCCCGATCTCCAACGGAGGGAGCACGATGACTTGGCAAGTGCTGATCATTACGTAGCTCACAGAGGAACGGGGAGCACTTGGTTCTTCGAAGGCCCGTTCCGCTGTTGCGATGGTCGCTGGCCCGTTTCATAGCCTTTTTGGCTGCTGTTTCGTGTGTCTTGTTTTTTTCGGCGACCTGAACAGGGCTGTTCCGATGGCGTCCGAGTGAGCACCGCGGTGATCGTCGCCCGCAGTCATGCCCTGTATCACCCGTTCAACCGTCACATTAGGTCAACCGACCCCTGGTTAGCGAGATAATCATGCTTTTCCTACTGGCGCGCTGGTTTCACTAATCATTGCAGCTCGCCCGTTGCCGCGTGCACACAGTGGCCGGCAAGTAGCTCTCGATGAAGGTGAGCACGGCCTCCGGATGCCGAGACCCAGCTCAGCGTAGATGTCTTCATCTGTGGCTGCTTTGAGCCTCTTTTACGTTGTCTGACCATAAAAAGCCGAATCAGCGCATGAAAATCAGATGCGATTTCAGGTTATTCAGGAGGGCTTTTAATGCATTTTGGTTCGTCCGTAGACTGCTGTTCGTGCAAGCAAGTGCTTGGTTGAGGATAACCTCTGGACTTGGACGTGTTCCAAGGCCCCCTGACCCTTTGCGCAAGATGCAGAAAATGCTATTTCCGGCTGGCGTTTTTAGGCGAAAGTCCCGCGGTATCCCGGTGTCTTCGAATGCATTGCGACGGCGTCGTCTGCATCGGGAGCTTTTGCGTAGTCGCTGAGCCTTGTTGGCTGTCACATTGCGTCAATTATCGAGAGTTCGAAGAATGGCGGTTCGCGAGCGGACGGTTAGGTTCTGGTGTCGAATTAGACACTTCCGGGACCCGAAGTAAACGATTACCGACGATAATTGTTTGACACGAGCACGTTGTGTTGCTGGTCATGATGCACGATTATTGTATGTTTAGTGGGCACAGGTGATCGGTATCTCGAGTCTAGTTATGTTCCGGACAGTTCATGGGTCCCCCGGCGGGTCCCCGGCGATATGGGGACTTCCGGGTATTTACGGCGATCGTTTCGGGAACTGGGTCCCATGGGTTTGCTTGTGGTGTGGAGTTTAGTGGTTATTACTGGGGTTAGACATACCCGGTTGAACCTTCCTTAGTCCGGTTACGTTCTTGATTGCCATCAGGAGACGGCGCAGCATTGTACAGGTGGTATTCGATCGAAGTCGGTACAGGTGTGCAGCGCGGGTGATATGTCTTCTATCCCTAGTTCTCTTGGTTGCTACTATCGGTATTGTCTTTGAGCTTGCATCCCAGTTGACTTTTATTATACTTATGTGAAATGTTTTCCATGCGTAGTATTCCAAGTGAGGTGAGTAGAGTAGTTTATCTAATGATTCCAGTGAACCTGAGTTTGGTCGGCTACTCCGTACTTCGTTTCGGTGACCTGATGTCAGTTCTCGCGTTCCGTCGAGCTGACCGCTTGAGTCGATTATAGACCGGCTAAAGGTGGTATTGTCGGCCCCGACGGATGAATATAAGTCTACTGCAGTCCACTGTTTTGTATGTTGTGACGCTATGTCGGTCATGCTTCGTGAGTTCCGTCGGTGACCTTTGAGTCGTGTGCCCTGAGGGGTAAGATTGTCAGCCCTGGTGCTGACGGTAGTCTCTGGACTATATGATACACTCTGTGACCCATCCGCTACGGTCGGCTCTCGCGTCGTATACTTAGTTACCATCGGAGCAGTAGTTCCATACTATCTTATTTACTTCTGGCCTGATTGTCCAATGTGTAGTATCCTGTTAGCGGGTAGAGAGGTGACATTCGTATGAATACTATATTATTTTGGACCTGGTTGGTCGTTTCTCCTGTTTGCATCTGGTGACATTCTTGGTCGTTCGTTCTGATTCCCGTGAGGCATTGACCTAACTCTCGGGTCGGCGTTCACCGGTTGTTACTTGAGACACCTATCTGGTCGGTAATGCCGTCTGAGGGGCAGTGATTGTCGGCTGCCGCCGACGGTTGCTATTTGAGCATATCAGGCATCGATCGCACCACTCGTTAAGCATTCACGAACACCTGGCGTCTGATCCACGCGCAAGGGAGTGGTTCTTTTCCGGAAAAAGTGGTCGTACTCCGACCCGTGAGCCCAAACGGCTAATTGGCTTTTATCAGGTTGAGTGGATATGGCACGACCTTGAAGGTCTCGCGGACGAACATGGCAGGTTAGTTGGGTATTTTGATATAACGTGTCGACCGGTTGATGCATACTGTACAGGTCCTTGGGCTTACCGGATTGTCGGCTACTATAAGTTTCTGCATGATGTTATGTTTTCGGTTCTTCGTTATACGAGCAGTTGTTTACAGTAATCCTATTAAGTCTTCCTGTTACACTTGTCTTGCTTACTATAGTCCTGATATCTCTGTATGTAGCTTGTCGTTCGTTTACAGTAGCGGTAGTTGGTCTTTCATCTATATCTCTTTCGTTATGATCATTGCTACTGAAGGAAGTATTAATTTCACTTATACCCATTATATCTATCGTTTATACTTCCGATCCCGGTGATACCTCGGCCTTCTTCGGCCTTCGGTTCGGACTGGGTTAGAGGGAGACTATGTTACATGTTCTCACCTCCCGCTCACCATTTTTCAGGTATTGCAGCGTTGACCCTTTTGGGACGAGACGTGAGGTGACGTTCGTCAGGCGGTCGATACGAGCTCCCCGACCCGAGGTTAATCGGTTTAACGTTATTTCATCCTATTTTTATTCTGTTGGTTATACCTAGTCAGTTTAAGAACTAGTGGTTCAGTATTTTTCTTACACTTCGAATACTGTGGACTTTCATTTGAATGTTAAGCAAAAGAATTCTGGATTTGGTAAATAAAGTAGCATTTCCTAAGCGGCGTTTTATAAAGACAGAGTAAAAGTTCTTCGCGCGTATGAAAGTTTTCAAAAGGTTTACGTGAATTGTTTGTTTAAACATTGAATGTAAAACTGTGATGTGAATGGTTGAATGTATGAATGTAATAGCTGTCGTTTATATTCATCTAGTTGTGTGGTTGTATGCCGTTTGTAGCCATTGTACTTGTGGCGACGCTCAGTGCAAATCACCAGGGAAACTTCTGTCCGTGTAGACAGCTGGATTTCCTTATGTATTGTTGTGGCGAATCCTGGCCCATACTCTGGGTCATGCGTTGTTCATATATAAAAAAAAAAAAAAAAAAAAAAAAATGGACGCTTTTCCGCTGTGTTTCCAACTAAAAGGGACCCCGGGGCGTGACACTCCCGTCCCATTTTGAAATCCTACAGATAGGTCATTCTAAGGTGATCTTATAGGGATTTACCTAATTACATGTAAAGGTACATATATCCGAACAATCTCACTTTAAAGATCTACAGATGAAAGCCTAGAAAAAGTTGTTCTGTAAATTATAGAGCTTGGTATTTTCTTAATTGGGGCAATTGCTTATATACCCCTAAAAAGTTTCCGACTTTCCGATTTACCCTTCTTAGAAGGCTAATATTGAAAATACCCTTTCTACGTTCCAACCTATTTCTAATATACCCCTAGAGTTAAAATCTGTTAATTAACTCTGTTATCTCTGTAAAATTTCTATTTTGTCCTTTCAAATATACTCTTCCACTAAAAAGTTTCCGGCTTTTCGATTTACCCCTCTTAGAAGGCTAATATTGAAAATACCCTTTCTACGTTCCAGCCTATTTCTAATATACCCCTAGAGTTAAAATTTATTAATTAACTCTATTATCTCTGTAAAATTACTATTTTGTCCTTTCAAATATACCCTTCCACCATCACCGACTTTCTTATTTGCCCTTAAAGTCAAGGGCACAAAAAGCATTTTGATTTTTGGTCTTTTCCAATATACCCCTCTATCGTCACCAATATTTTTTATTTGCCCATAAGTTTAGGGCAAAATTGGTATTTTAATTTTTTTTTAACTGTGGTAGGTATTTAACTCACGTTTAACCCAAGTTAACTTAATAGGAAATAATTGCGGGGGTATTTTGCAATAACGCTGGAACATATGAGGGGTAATTTAGAAAGAAAAAAGAAGTAGGGGTAAATCGGATATTTTCAAACGTATGAGGGGTACATTGGCAATTATCCCTTCTTAATTCAACTCATACTTTATCCTAGGTGAAGAAATATAGCTCTAAGGTGGTCTTTCATCAAAGGGTATACAGGCATGTCAACTTGCCAACGCGATCCATGTCCAGACGATAGAACTATCAGAATTTTGTCAAGTGTAATTTTGATACTCAGTCTAATTTGGGTGCCATAACTAAAATTTCAGTGAATCATGTCCATTTGAATTGACAATATAATATACCAGCAGAATCATGATATCATGAATGTGGCTCTGCACCCAATGTTCTAGAATGGCGAACCAATATAATGCTAAAAAAAAAGGACACAGACAGTGAGTCACTTATATACAACGAGCAACGAGACGAGACTGTTATTAAACTCCTCAATATCACAGTCACTAGTTGATTCACATTTCCAGCTAAGTTTATTTCTAGATGAAATAAACGAAGCGGATAGAGTGCTACCTATCTCTCAAAAAAAAAAAAAAGGTCTTGGAGTACCAGGCCTCTACTAAAACCTAAAGCATTTGAGTGAAGTTTCCACATGCCATCGAAAGCAACGTCTTCTCAAGAGACATCAACCTAGCAAAACTACTCGGGGAGTGCTAGGACACATCACTCCTTATAAAAGAAAATGATGAATTCTTGAGACTGCACCTTTTTTCCGCTCGCATAGCTCTCGCTAGAAAGGTGAGGGGGCACTTTGTTTGAGATAAAAAAAATTCAAATTCAAATTGAGGATATACTTTATTTGAGATAAAATAAAAATCAAATTCAAATTGAGGATATAGAAGGAAAGAAATTAAATTGCGATTTAATTACTACTTTTCTTAGAGGATTAGATGTTAACAAGGAAAGAGATAAAGAAAATATTGTTGCCTTATCTTCAAAAATTTTTGAATTATTTTTCAAAATGAAGAGGTCCTAAAATCACTATAAATTGGACCACAGAATTCAAAAATGGATCTTTGTAGGGGGGAAGAACGAAAATAAAAAAAAGAGAAAAGAGAGACAAAAAAATAATAAAATAGGCTTCAGGAGGGGCACCGCCTCTCCCTCTCTCTGGTTCGTACACAGAGAGAGAGAGGGGTTGGGGTCCCTCCTCTCTCAGGCCAACGAAAAAAAAAAGAGAAAAAAGAAAGCGAAAACAAAGAGAGTTGAAGGCACGATGACGGCGGCGGCCGCGATGACTTAATGGCAACTTCAACAACAACAACAACAACAACATCGAATGAGGCCTTATGGCCTCTTTCTTCTTCTTCTCCAATGACGACTTCGACAACGACAATGGGGTAGAAGCAGGCTGTAAGGACTGAGATTTTTTCAGTGCTACTAAACTTTCTGTTGACGATGTTTATGTGTGTAATTTAATTACATAAGCACTCGTCAAGTTTCAGGAGAAATTGAGCTAAAACGGAGAAGTTACGCGATTATTAGTTTTCACTTAAGTGAATAGTAACTCCGGTTTTTCGGTGAAGCCACGGAGTAGAGCTGGCTTTCGGCGCGTATCGGACTCCGTTCATAGCGATCCAATAGCTCGTTTTGAACGGTTCAGCTATTCTGGAACCAATGGTACTGACGGATTTTAGATCTGATGCACGGTTTTCGAGAAAATCTGAAAATACATGTTTCTTATGTAATTGTGCATCATTTTGGCCTTTTGGAGNCGACCGTCTTCGTGATAGGCTCGACACGCTTAAATCTCTATACAAAAATAATAATGATAGTAAAATAAAATAAAATAATAAAATAAATATTTATCTTGGATCGCCGACTTCATGATAGGCTAGATCCAATTTGACTTAAACCAGGTCGCCGTCTTCATAATAGGCTTGACTCGAGTTCGATTAATTAAGCCGGGTTGCTGTTTTCATGATAGGCTTTACCCGAGTTCGATTAATTAAGCCGGGTCGCCGCCTTCGTGATAGGCTAACTGGGTTGCCGTCTTCGTGATAGGCTTGACCGGAGTTCGGTTCATTAAATCGGGTCGTCGTTTTCGTGATAGGCTTGACCCGAGTTCGATAATTAAGCCGGGTTGTCATCTTCGTGATAGGCACGACCTAAGTCCGGTTTGTTTAACCAGGTCGCCGTCTTCGTGATAGGCTTGACCCGAGTCTGATTTATTAAACCGGGTCGCCGTCTTCGTGATAGGCTTGACCCGAGTTCGGTTTATTAAATCGGGTCGCCGTCTTTGTGATAGGCTTAACAGGAGTCCGGTTTATTTGGCCGAGTTGCCGTCTTCGTGATAGGTTTGACACGAGTCTGGTTTATTTAACCGGGTTGCCGTCTTCGTGATAGGCTTGACCCTGGTTCGATTCATTTAGCCGAGTCGTCATCTTCATAATAGGCTTGACCTTGGTTTGATTCTGTTAAACCAAATCGACTATATTAATATTTGGTTTAAACTGAACCCAATATAATTATCAATTCAATTTGAATTTAATGAAAAAGGTGAAGCTGAGCTTAAGTCAAACCTGCTTGGATACAAGCTCTAATTGAGCCAACCCAAGTTGACGTCGGTTTACGCCAGTGATGGATCAAAAATAAATTAAAGACCAAGTTGGTGAACCAAGTCTAAAATGGTGAACCAAACTCATAACGGTAAACCAAGCCCAAGTGTTAAATCACATATATAGCATTGAACTAAACTCGCAACAATGAACAAAACCCAATACGATGAACTGAATCAACACATAAGTTGGTTCAACTCAAATCGAATTGAGACTCAAGAGATTTGAACCAAACCAAATAATGAACCGGTTCGACCTGAACCGAACTACAAGTTAGTTCAACTCAAACCGAACCACATGAGGATCTAGCAGAGCCAAACCTCGAACTAGTTCAAATTGAACTGAACCACAAAGGGTTCCAAGTCAAACCGAACCAAAGCATATCTCGAGTTCAACTCAAATAGGAGAACAGGAGGTTTGAGCCGAGCCAAGTCGAACCAATTACAACTCTTCAGCCTAAACCGAACAATAAAGGATTTGACTTGAACCGAAGTGGTGTAGTGTTCCTGAGCTTTGGATAGGATTGGCTTCAGTATTAGTGACTGGTCGACACATCTGGAGAGTGTCGGACTGAGTCGGAGTCGTTTATGTACGAATTGGATGCAGAAATGGACTCGGCGCACTCAATTAAACAAAACTAGAGTTTTGCCAGATTCGGGCGCCCAGAACACAGTTTAGGTCGCCCAGAACTGAGTGTTGAATTTAACTGAAACTGGAAGCCAATTTGGATCCTATGTTCCGGGGGCCAAGAAGTGGGTCCGGAAATTTTACATCGTGAATATCATTTGTGTTGACACGTGGCTCGTGGTAGGTGAGGTCCGCCGGAGCCATTTACGGGCACAGCACACCGCGAACGGAGAATCCTAGGAGGAAGATTTGTGCAGCTTGGAGGTTTCGGGCATCCAGAATTGGGTTTCGGGCGCCCAGAATTGGGTTTCGGGCGCCCAGAAATGCCCGTTTTTGCAGGGACACCAGGTTAGCAGCTATTGGACCTGGGGCTTATTTTATCCTTCCAGCACCCTATAAATAGAGGGAGCTTGACCCGAGTGAAGCCTTTTCGTCCAATCTTCACAGTGAACCCTTAAATTGCATTTCGAACCCTCAAAACTACTTAAATTGCTTTAAGTTCCATAACTCCAAGCTTGATAGGTGCTGATTCTGCAGTTCTTCAGCGACGACCTCCAGTGTTTTGGCTCGTGCGCGACGTAGGAAGGTCGGATCGCGTTGAAACTTGGTTTGCTGGATTCTAGACTTCCTGAGGAATCCATAAGCCCTGAATTGTAGAATTTGGTGAAGGTTAGCTCAGTCGAACCCATGTTTTCCTCTGCTGCTATTGCTTTGGACAGAATTGCAAGTTTTTGAGCTTTTCTTCGGGTGAACTTTGGAAGCAGGGGCTTTGTGGGGTTGAGACACATTCCCTATCAACCAGTACTAGATTTGAGGCCCTCTTCACATGTTTTGGATATCATTTGGTAGGTCTTGACATTGGAGTTGGCTTAATTTAGCTTAAATGCGGAAATTGTGAGTTTTGATGCTATTGTTGAACGTATTGATGCGATTAGTTGAAGGAGCTGGGTTTATGGATCTGGGAGGATAGTCCATCACAGCACCCTGTAATTGGAGCTTCATCTCAACTGAATTGGCATCTAGAAGGTAAATTTAGCATCGCAATTGGGCTAAATTAAACCTTAATGCTGAAATTGTGCGATTTATCGGATTTCCTTGTGTAGTGCTTGGATATAGCTCGACTGCTGATTCCAGAGGAGTTCGGTTGATCCAGCAGTATTAGCTTTGATTCGAGACCCTCTTTGCTGCCGGGGATTTGCACTTGAGGTGGGTTTTCATCGGTTTTACTCCTAAGCCGTATTAGTCGACATGTGTGATTTCAGCTTTTGGTAGATCATGTGTTAGCTCAATTTCTTTGATTAGATCATGTATGAAATTAGAATTGAGAGCATGATTAATAATTCGATAAATATGCATGTTGGACTTAGAATTGGACTTAGGAGAAAACCCACGTTTTGACCTGTCATATGATTATACTACCTGATTTAGCTTTAGGAGCCATGGTTTTATTGTATCACCGCTGTTTCAGAGCGGTGGATACCCGGGGTAGTTTAGAATGCATTTACGCTCGTGCTGGGACACCGAGCTTATTTTTACAGCAGAGTCTAGACTGTTTCGGGTTGTCGGATGCCGTCGGGGTGGACGGTGAACCCATATTCCTGTTTTTGGTCTCAGATTGTGCCGAGGGCACGTGGATTTGGTTTCTAGACCTGTTTTGACCTTAGCTACTTGGCTTCGGCTTGTTAGAGCCTGATTGAGCTCGACAGAGATACGCTTCATACTCGATTGGGTAGCTCCCACGAGTGCCACTCCGGAGGCGTGCGCTGTGATTTTGCGTTCGTGTCATTCGTGCAGGTTGGACTTGCTCTCCTCGGACTTGTTAGTGTGGATATAGCTGGTTAGTTGCAACCTGGCAGGATAGGTGTGTTCACAGTCCCAGGGACGGGTATGATTACAGTCCCTATTCGAGATTGGGTCTGAGTTGACACTGTTCTACAGTTGGTTAGATTAGAGCATTATAGTATAAAGGCAGATAGCTGTAGATATGTTCCAGCTTTCCTTACTATTTCTTACTTACCCCTGTAGACTTAGTGGGTGGACCTATGGGTTTGAGGGCGGTACCCACTGAGGACTACTTATTTTTACAGTAGTTCTCACGCCCAGTTGTTACCACTATTTTTGTAGAGCCGTCGTCTTCGGCTGCTGCTGTTGCTGATCTTGATCATGGTAAGGGCGTCGCGAGTTAGAGCCCTTCCATTCGAGTCGCAGAGCTAGAGGAGCACCAGCTACAGGTAGTTGTAGTTTTTGGGTCTTTACATACAGTTGTTGTTATCTCGCCAGCGCGAGTTTTTGTATACCCTGATGACATGTATGTATTGAACCGTAGTTTATATTTATGGTTTATTTTTCTAGTTGCTCTATACTACTTTTTGTAGTATTGTATGAGTACAGGTACTTCTACTTCTTCGCTTCGTATACAGGGAAAATACCTATGTATCCGGCGGGTCTGTTTGCGAGCCCGAGAAAACGAGTAATCCGGGGCGTGACAGATTAAGTTGGTATCAGAGCTTAGCTGTAGGTCGTTGGGACTTAGGAACCTTAAGTTTGTCAAACCTTAGGAAGGCAAGACGCGAGAGGCATGATTTATTGCGAAAGTCAACGATTTGTTGTTCTAACTCCTCCTAGAGTGGAGTGAGTGAGTGGAGGAGTTCCTGTTTTGGCCTGAGAAATTATGTTGGCTGCAGACGACATAATTTTGAGGAGAAATAGGGGCCGGGCCGCCTTTTAGACTTTCGTTTGATTGGGTCGAGAGTGTTTTTGTTGTATCTGACCCCTGTTTTGTTCTTTACAGCTATATATCATCGCCGAGGTCGACCGTCGGCCAGAGATCGTGCCGCACCGCCTAAGATGCCTGAGCAGGCAGAGCCGAGTACACCACCAGAGGCGAGTGCACCCCCTGTTGTGGAGCAGAGGGCCCGACCGGAGGTGGATGCACCTCCTGATTTGAGTGCACAGTTAGCCGCCCTGACAGAGGTGACGAGGCGACAGGGGGAGTTGTTGGAGAGGTTGTGTGAGAGGGTAGCTCCGTCACCGAGTACAGTACCGAGAGCACCTGAGCAGGCCGTTCCACCTCCGACTACTCCAGTGACAGCACCAGCCACAGCTATACCCTCGCCAGTGGAGCTTCTTGCAGCGCTAGTTGCGCCTGCTAGAAGGCCAGTACAGTTGACAGAGGCCGAGCAGGAGCGGTTGACTGAGAGGTTGGCTCGTTTCCGCCGTTCTAGTGGAGGCCCAATTTTAGTATTTTTGGAGAGACTTACTACACATAGCTTGATGTATCTTTATTTTCAATCGAGATATGGATTGTATTATTTTATTAGAGATTGTATATGTATAGTTTGTTTCTGTTATATATTAGTTTCTTTCTAGCACTTTTACTCTTTTATGGTAGTTGCTCTACTTTAGCAGTTTTTCGATGCTCTGTATGCACAAGGCTCCCTGTGTGTGCAGCGGATTATTGGTGTGACAGATTAAGTTGATATTAAAGCTTAGAGATAGATCATTAGGATTTAGGAAACCCTAGACTTTTGGTTGACCCTTGGAGTATAGGGCGGGAGAGTTGTGACTTTTAACAAAAGTCATGATTGAATTGTATAAACTCTTCAAAGGAAATTGAAGAGTGATCAACATGTCTACTCATGTTGGGTAATTATGTCAACTGCAGATGACATAACTATACAAAGTTGAATAGATGTCTTGAACTTTCACTGGATTGGGTCGAGGGCTGAGTTACTGTGTGACTAACATTATGTTATTACATGATGCGCAGGGATCAACCACCAACGCGGACCACATCCGCACCACTCATGCAGTTGGCTGCCATAACCAAGGTTACCAGACAGCAGGGTGCACTGTTGCAGAGAATATGTGAAGTATTGACATAGCAATCTAGTACAGGAAGAATAAGTAGGATAAAATATATTATTTTCTGCTTATTCTGTAACCAAATAGAGCTAAATAAAATCCTAAAAAATAATTCACGGAATACTTGTTAAACAATAATTAAACATATAAAAGAGACAACAAATTTATGTGGCAAACACCTTGGTGCGAGAGGAAACAAACAATGGATTAATCTTCGAGATGCTTCCACCATCAAATTATGGAACTACAAGTTTTTCTTCTTTAATCCTACTCAAAGCTCACCCAAATAAGGAGAACAACCTCTCTTAGCTTACATACATCACCTAAAAGTGGACTAATTAACAAGCCAACTTCACTAGAAGGTAGTGGAAATCCAAATAGAAAAAGATCAAGGTAATAAACTCAACACAATAGAAGCATATGTTGGAGGCCAACATCTTACCTTGTAGCAGATGCCATGTTGGGCCGAGTCACAATTCAAGACCAAGGAGGTTTTATTTACTTTACGTAAATTAGTAGCCTACTTTCTAATAGTTCAATCTTTTGGAATTGTGGCTAGCATCAACGATCTAATAGAGAGTTGGAATAAAGTACCAAATCGGCCCTCATCCACACGAATTAGTGTAGGCTTATGAGGCCCATACAAACAACTCAAATCCCACTTAAATTTAAGTTGGACTATCTCCTTATAAGTGGAGAAACCCTACAAGCTCTACGTCTCCACTTATGAGGAGGGACTTGCCATGCCTAATTCACTATACTCTAAAGTTGTCCAAAATATCCGATATCCCATACCCGACTCAAATCCTACCCGGACCCAAACTGGACTCGGTAAAAAATGGATAGTATAGGGGTAGAAAAATTATCCATTAAAGTTTTGCATATGGGTCCAGTTATTTTATACCCATACCCGATTTGGATCCGACCCGAACTCGACTTTTAAATAGGTATGGTCCAGAATAGTTTTCAAATCCGAATCCATACCCAGACCTAATGAAAAATCTGATAGTAAATAAAAAAGATTTGAACTTTTGAAATTGAGGGATCAATCTTAATAGGATTTATAGATGAGAGATCTCTATGTATTTTCATCCTAGTGAAACCCTAGCTGCTCTTTTATTCCCTTTTTTCTCCTAATTTTTTTACTCTTTGTTTTTTACTCCTTATTTTTTTGTTTCATTTCCACCTTAGAGTTCTTTTTTAAACATATGTATACGGGTATCCGTAGCCGATCTAGACCCAATCCATACCCGGTCTTGAACGGGTAGTGTCTGCCGCCACGAACAAACTGGCCCCACCGCAGACATTTTTTCGGCGAGTGGTCATTCATGGTAGAGATTAAATTTATTTAAGTTTTATTTCAAAATCAGGATTATATATTCATGACTTCCAATAGACTCAAGAATCTGCTGTTAATTACTCTACACTTTCAATATTAAAGAACCCTCTATTAAGAGACCAAATTTAATGTCGATGATAGAAAACGACCGTAGTATAAAGATGAACTTAACTTGATATAATTTTCAGGTAAATGGCTTAAGCAGGGGCATAATCCCCACTGTACATTGATAAAATGCTCAGTTTAATGACTTGGCGGTCATTCAGAATTAGATTGCTCAGTTTAACGACTTGGCGGTCAGATTTGCTCAGTTTAGCGACTTGACGATCATTATTCCGTTTAATGACTTGACGGTCATTTGTTAAGTTTAACGACTTGACGATCGTTGTTTAGTTTAACGACTTGACGGTCATATCTGAACTTGAGTTGCCTAGTTTAGCGATTTGGCGGTCGACTGAAATTGAGATGCTCAGTTTAGGGACATGGCGGTCGGTTTGAGTTGTGATCTTTAGTTTAACGACATAGTGGTCGGCATGATTTGAGTAACTCAATTTAACGACATGGCGGTCGGCTTGATTTGAGTAGCTTAGTTTAATGACGGGGAGGTCGGCTTGAGGTTGAGGTGCTCTGTTTAATGACATGGTAGTCGGCTTGAAGTTATAGTGCTCAGTTTAACGACATGGCGGTCGGCTTGAGGTTGTAGTGCTCAATTATAGTGCTTAGTTTAGTTTAACGACTTTGTAGTCGTTTGATTTTAGTCGTTTAGTTTAGTGACTTTGCGGTTGTTTGATTTTGGATTTTTAGTTTAGCGACATTGCGGTCGTTTGATTTTGGCTATTTTAGTTTAACAACTTTGCAGTCATTTGATTTTGGCTATTTAGTTTAGCGACTTTACGGTCGTTTGAATTTGGGTTGTTTAGTTTAATGACTTTGCGATCGTTTGAATTTGGGTTTAGTTTAACGACTTTATGGTCATTTGAATTTGGGTTTAGTTTAGCAATTTTACGGTCGTTTGAATTTGGGTGTAGTTTAACGACTTCATGATCGTTTGAATTTAGTTGTTTAGTTTAACGACTCTACAGTCGTAAGTTTTATTTGTGGACTTTGGGTTTTGGTGTTTTATTTGTGGATTTTCGGTTATGAGTTTTATTTGTGGACATTGGGTTTTGGGGTTTTATTTGTGGACTTTCGGTTTTGGAGTTTTTTTGTGGACTTTCGGTTTTGGGGTTTTATTTGTGGACTTTGGGTTTTGGCTTTTATTTGTGGACTTTGGGTTTTATTTCTTGCCTGAAATAGACTGGACTTTTACTTATGTTGGATTCAGGTCAAGTTGGCTTGAACTTTTTGTATTTGATTTGGGTTCGGCGGCCTTAGGTTTTCACTTGGTTTATCCTTTTCATGTTTGGTTTTGGTCGACCGTTATGCTTTGGTTCAGAACCCGTTGTGACTTTAGTTAGGTCGAACCCTTATGATGTAGTTCGAGATCCCTTTAAATTTAATTTGGATCAGGTCCTCTATGGTTTGGTTCAACATGGACCCTCTTATACTTCAATTAGCTTCGTATCGAAACTTTATGATTTGGTTCGAGACTAATATGTATTTGATTCGGGTTGAGCTCTTGTGGTTCGCCTTGGCTTGGAACCCTTATGCATTTGGTTTGGGCCGAATCGACTTCTTGCTCTCTCTAAGTTCGATTTAGATTGAACTGACTTTGTTTCAAGTTGAATCCTTCATGACTTGGTTTAGGTCGAATCGGCTTGTAGTTCGGTTCAACTTGGCTCAGACCTCCTGTGATTTAGTTCAGGTTGAAACCACTTTGGTTTAAGTTGAATCCTTTATGGTTCGGTTTAGACCGGATCCACTTCGGTTCAAGTCAAATCCTTTATAGTTCGGTTCGGGTTGGATCCACTTTGGCTCAAGTTGAGTCCTTTATGGTTTAGTTTAGGTCGGATCCACTTCGGTTCAAGATGAATCCTTTCTGGTTCGGTTCGGACCGGATCCACTTCGGTTCAAGTCGAATACTTTATGGTTTGATTCGAATCAAATCCACTTTGGTTCGAGTTGAATCCTTTATGGTTGGGTTCAGACCTAATCTGGTTCGGTTCGAATTGAATCCTTTATGGTTCGGTTCGGATTGGATCCACTTCGGTTCAAGTCGAATTCTTTATAGTTCGATTCGGACAGGATCACTTCGGTTCAAGCCGAATCTTTTATAGCTTGGTTTAGATCAGATCCACTTCGGTTCAAGTCAAATCCTTTATGGTTCGGTTCGGATTGGATCCATTTTGGTTCGAGTCAAATCCTTTATGGTTGGGTTCGGATCGGATCCACTTCGATTCAAGTCGAATCCTTTGTAGTTCGGTTCGGGTTGGATCCACTTCAGTTCAAATCAAATCTTTTGTGGTTTGGTTCAGGTCAGATCCATTTAGGTTCAAGTCGATTCCTTTGTGGTTCGATTCGGGTCCAATCCATTTGGGTTCAAGTCGAATCCTTTATGGTTCAGTTCAAATCAGATCCACTTCGGTTCAAGTCGAATCCTTTATGGTTCAATTCAAATTGAATCTAATTAGGTTCAAATTGAATCCTTTATGGTTCAGTTCAAATCGGATCCACTTCGGTTCAAGTCGAATCCTTTATGGTTCAGTTCAGATCGGATCCACTTCGGTTCACGTCGAATTCTTTATGGTTCGGTTCAGATCGGATCCACTTGTCACGCCCCGGATTACTCGTTTCCCCGGGCTCGCAAACAGACCCGCCGTATACCTAGGTATTTTCCCTGTATACGAAGCAAAGAAGTAGAAGTACCTGTAATCATACAATACTACAAAAAGTAGTATAGAGCAACTAGGAAAATAAACCATAAATATAAACTGCGGTTCAATACATACATGTCATCAGGGTATACAAAAACTCGCGCTGGCGAGATAACAACAACTGTATGTAAAGACCCAAAAACTACAACTACCTGTAGCTGGTGCTCCTCTATGAAAGTTTTGAGTAGCCCAAGGATCTATCTAGATTGTATCTATCACCTAGAGGGGGGGGTGAATAGGTGACCGGCCAAAAAACCACAAATCTCGATGCAATAAAAATAAATACGGAAAATAAAAAACACACCGAGATTTACGTGGGAAAACTCCAAACTCGGAGTAAAAAACCCACGGGACCAACACGCGATAACAATCCACTAAGAATAAAAGATTACAAGGTGATTTACCGAATCCACGGACTCAAACCTCTCTTTTATCTTCTCCGGATCTCGCGCACACCAACGGGTTGTCCACGCCCCACGTCCGAATCCACGAACGTCACGTCCCGAATCCACGAAACGTCACCACTTCGTATCCACGAAGCCTCGATCACGTCGAATCCACGACGCCCACTCGAATCCACGAGCTACGATCCGAATCCACGAAACCGTCTTCGTTCACGCCAATCCACGACGCCGTTCATGAAGAGCATCATGTGTATGGTGATCCTTCGCTTAGGAGCTATCGTAGAAAACCAGGGAATAGAACTCCAAGCGAAGCGAGATCAAATCGACATATAATATCAAATTTCAATATCTCGATTTGATCTAAAAGAGGCTTTTTGTAGAAAATAGGTTTAAGATGAAATCCGAGCCTCTAGGTTGTTTCTCAAACATGTATTCTTATGATGCTTGATGTGTATAGAGAAGCCCAATAGCTTATTTATAGACTTAGAATCAATTGGAGTCGGATTAGAAAGTTTCACGATTCTTAACTGTGTACCGGTACACTTTAGGCTGTCACCGGTTACACAATGACGGAACGAAAAACCTGACGAAACAGTAAAACCGGTTACACCCTTGATGGTCGTACCGGTACACATTTTGTACCGGTACACTTCTGATGCTGTACCGGTACACTTTGCAAATTTTCGCCGTTTCGGGTTTTGCAAAGTTCCGATGCACTTTCTAATCCGTTAGACAATGATATTATGATTCTAATGTCTATAACTAAGTATGAATCACCATAATCATGAATTAACACTTTACCTGGACATCGTGATTCACGGTGTGAGTTATTTTCCAACTTCTTCGAAATCTTGAATTCTTCGATCTTCGACAATCACGCACCGATTCTTCAAGACTCCGACTCACTTCACGAAACTTGCCAATACACACGACTTAACACTCTAGCCCTGCGACTCGACTGGAAAGGCTCTAACTCGCGACACCCTTGCTACGATCAAGATCAACAACAGCAGCAGCCGAAGACGACGGCTCTGCAAAAACAGTGATAACAACTGGGCGTGAGAACTACTGTAAAAACAAGTAGTCCTCAGTGGGTACCGTCCTCAAACCCATCGGTCCACCCACTAAGTCTACAGAGGTAAGAAAGAAATAGTAAGGAAAGTTAGAACATATCTACAGCTATCTGCCTCTATACTATTATGCTCTAATCTAACCAACTGTAGAACAGTGTCAACTCAGACCCAATCTCGAATAGGGACTGTAATCATACCCGTCCCTAGGACTGTGAACACACCCATCCCGCCAGGTCGCAACTAACTAGCTACATCCACACTAACAAGTCCGAGGAGAGCAAGTCCAACCTGCACGAACGACACCAACGCAAAAGCACAGCACCCGCCTCCGAAGTGGCACTCGTGGGAGCTACCCAACCGAGTATGCAGCATACCTCTGTCGAGCTCAATCAGGCTCTAACAAGCCGAAGTCAAGTAGCTAGGGTCAAAACAGGTCTAGAAACCAAATCCACGTGCCCTCCGCACAATCTGAGACCAAAAATAGGAATCTAGGTTCACCGGCCACTTCGACGGCACCCGACAACCCGAAGCAGCCTAGACTTTACTGTAAAAATAAGCTCAGCGTCCTAGCACGAGCGTAAATGCATTCTAAACTACCCCGGGTATCCACCGCACTGAAACAGTGGTGATACAATCAAACCACGACTCCTAGAGCTAAATCAGGTAGTAGAATCATATGACGGGTCAAAATGCGGGTTTTCTCCTAAGTCCAATTCCAAGTCCAACATGCATATTTATCGAATTATTAATTATGCTCTCAATTCTGATATCATATATGATCTAATCAAACAAATTGAGCTAACACATGATCTACCAAAAGCTGAAATCACACATGTCGACTAATATGGCTTAGGACTAAAATCGATGAAAACCCACCTCAAGTGCAAATCCCCGGCAGCAAAGAGGGTCTCGAATCAAAGCTAATACTGCTGGATCAACCGAACTCCTTTGGAATCAGCAGTCGAGCTATATCCAAGCTCTACACAAGGAAATCCGATAAATCGCACAATTTCAGCATTAAGGTTTAATTTAGCCCAATTGTGATGCTAACTTTACCTTCTAGATGCCAATTCAGTTGAGATGAAGCTCCAATTACAGGGTGCTGTGATGGACTATCCTCCTAGATCCATAAACCCAGCTCCTTCAACTAATCGCATCAATACGTTCAACAATAGCATCAAAACTCACAATTTTCGCATTTAAGCTAAATTAAGCCAACTCCAATGTCAAGACCTACCAAATGATATCCAAAACAGGTGGAGAGGGCCTCAAATCCAGTACTGGTTGATAGGGAATGTGTCTCAACCCCACAAAGCCCCTGCTTCCAAAGTTCACCCCAAGAAAAGCTCAAAAACTTGCAATTCTGTCCAAAGCAACAGTAGCAGAGGAAAACATGGGTTCGACTGAGCTAACCTTCACCAAATTCTACAATTCAGGACTTCATGGATTCCTCAGGAAGTCTAGAATCCAGAAAACCAAGTTTCACCGTGATCCGACCTTCCTACATCGCGTACGAGCCAAAACACTGGAGATCGTCGTTGAAGAACTGCAGAATCAGCACCTATCAAGCTTGGAGTTATGGATCTTGAAGCAATTTGAGTAGTTTTGAGGTTGGAAATGCAATTTAAGGGTTCACTATGAAGATTGGACGAAAAGGTTTTACTGGGGTCAAGCTCCCCCTATTTATAGGGTGCGGGAAGGATAAAATAAGCCCCGGGTCCAATAGCTGCTAACCTGGTGTCCTTGCAGAAACGGGCATTTCTGGGCGCCCGAAACCCAATTCTGGGCCTCCCGAAACCTTCAGGCTGCACAAATCTTCCTCCTCGGACTCTCCGCTCGCGGTGTGCTGCGCCTGTAAACGGCTCCGGCAGACCTCACCTACCACCAGCCACGTATCAACAAAAACGATATTCACGATGTAAAATTTTCGGACCCACTTCTGGGCGCCTGGAACACAGGATCCAAATTGGCTTCCAGTTTCAGTTCAATTTAGCACTCAGTTCTGGGCGACCTAAACCGTGTTCTTGGCGCCCGAATCTGGCAAAACTCCAGTTTTGCTTAATTGAGTGCGCCGAGTTCATTTCTGCATCTAATTCGTACAGAAACGACTCCGACTCAGTCCGACACTCTCCAGATGTGTCGACCAGTCACTAATATTGAAGCCAGTCCTATCCAAAGCTCAGAAACACTACACCACTTCGGTTCAAGTCGAATCCTTTATTGTTCGGTTTAGGCTGAAGAGTTGTAATTGGTTCGACTTGGCTCGACTCAAACCTCCTGTTCTCCTATTTGAGTTGAACTCGAGATATGCTTTGGTTCGGTTTGACTTAGAACCCTTTGTGGTTCAGTTCAATTTGAACTAGTTTGAGGTTTGTCTCTGCTAGATCCTCATGTGGTTCGGTTTGAGTTAAACTAACTTGTAGTTCGGTTCAGGTCAAACCGGTTCATTATTTGGTTTGGTTCAAATCTCTTGAGTCTCAGTTCGATTTGAGTTGAACCAGCTTACGTGTTGATTCAATTCATCGTATTGGGTTTTGTTCATTGTTGCGAGTTCAGTTCAATGCTATATATGCGGTTTAACACTTGGGCTTGGTTTACCGTTATGAGTTTGGTTCACCATTTTAGACTTGGTTCACCAACTTGGTCTTTAATTTATTTTTGATCCATCACCGGCGTAAACCGACGTCAACTTGGGTTGGCTCAATTAGAGCTTGTATCCAAGCAGGTTTGACTTAAGCTCAACTTCACCTTTTTCATTAAATTCAAATTGAATTGATAATTATATTGGGTTCAGTTAAAACCAAATATTAATATAGTCGATTTGGTTTAACAGAATCAAACCAAGGTCAAGCCTATTATGAAAACAGCGACTCGGCTAAATGAATCGAACCAGGGTCAAGCCTATCACGAAGACGGCAACCCGGTTAAATAAACCAGACTCGTGTCAAACCTATCACGAAGACGGCAACTCAGCCAAATAAATCGGAATCCTGTTAAGCCTATCACAAAGACGGCGGCCCAATTTAATAAATCGAACTCGGGTCAAGCCTATCACGAAGACGGCGACCCGGTTTAATAAACTAGACTCGGGTCAAGCCTATCACGAAGACGGCGACCTGGTTAAAGAAACCGGACTTAGGTCATACCTATCACGATGATGGCAACCCGGCTTAATTAATCGAACTCGGGTCAAGCCTATCACGAAAAGGTTGGGGTAGGACTCTCTCATCACCGTCTCCGGCTCCCAAGTCGCCTTTCGCTCCTCGTGATTACTCCACTGCATCTTTACAAAGGGTATGATCCGGTTGCACAATTTCCTCGACTCACGAGCGAGAATCCGCACCTGTCGCTCCTCGTATCTCAGGTCCTCGCCAATCTCGAGCAGAGTGAAGTCAATCATGTAGGAGGGGTCGAACACATATCTCCTCAAGGCCGAGATGTGAAAAACATCGTGAATGCCGGCTAGTCGTGGAGGTAAAGCAATCCTGTAAGCAACTGGCCCGACTCTCTCCAATACCTCAAAAGGGCATACAAAACGTGGACTGAGCTTTCCACGTACTCCAAATCGGTGAATCCCTCTGGACGATGAGACTTTAAGAAACACATGATCTCCAACCTGGAACTCCAAGTCTCGTCTTCGGGTATCAGCATAGCTCCTCTGCCGACTCTTGGCTGCTAAAATGTGCCGTCGCACCACCTTCACCTTTTTCTCAGCCTCAATCAGAATCTCAGGCCCAAGCGTTTTCCTCTCACCCACATCGCTCCAAAACAAAGGGGATCGACACCTGCTTCTATACAACGTCTCAAACGGAGCCATCTGGATGCTCGCTTGATAGCTGTTGTTGTACGCAAACTCAGCAAGTCTCAAATATCGATACCACCCTCCTCCAAAGTCCAGGACACAGGCCCTCAACATGTCCTCAAGAGTCTGAATGGTCCGCTCTGACTAACCATCTGTCTGTGGGTGAAACGCTGTGCTGAACTGCAACTGAGTACCCAAGGCCGTCTGAAGACTCCTCCAAAAGTGCGAGACAAACCTCGGGTCTCGATCTGATACTATCAAAGTGGGCACGCCATGCAACCTCACTATCTTATCCAGATATAGCTGAGCGAGCCTCTCCCTGGACCAGGTGGTCTGAACTGGTAAGAAGTGAGCAGACTTAGTCAGTCTGCCCATTATCACCCAAATAACATCGAAACAACCCTGGGCTCTAGGCAACCCCACGACAAAGTCCATCATGATCTGCTCCCATTTTAACTCGGGCACTGGCAGACTCTGAAGCTTGCCAGCAGGTACCTGATGCTCGGCCTTTACCTGTTGACAAGTCAGACACTGAGCCACAAATCTGCCAATGTCTCTCTTCATTCCATTCCACCAAAATTGGGCCTTTAAATCCTTATACATCTTGGTTTCATCGGGGTGAACCGTATAAGGTGAACAGTGAGCCTCTCTCAAAATGTCCTCTCGGATCTCTAAATCCATGGGTACACATAGTCGGTCCATGTACCGCAGTACTCCCGAGCTGTCCACAACAAAGCCCTCGGCCTGTCCCCTCTCAAGCTGCTCTCGAATCCTCGATAAGTGCGAATCTCCACCCTGTTTCTCTCGGATCCTATCCAACAGAGTGGGCTGCAAGACCAAAGACATCAGTCTTGCAGTAGACCCAGGGGATACAATTTCGAGCCTCAACCGCTGTAGCTCCTCAAGTAACGGCCTCTGCTGAGTGATCAACATGCTCAAGCTCTGCACTGCCTTCCTGCTCAACGCATCTGCCACCACATTCGCCTTGCTGGGATGATATTGAATACTAATGTTATAGTCCTTCAGTAACTCCAACCACCGGCGTTGCCTCAGGTTCAACTCCCTCTGGGTGAACAGATACTTGAGACTTTTATGATCGGTGAAAACCTCATAGTGCTCGCCATACAAGTAGTGCCGCCACAACTTTAAAGCAAAGACTACCGCGGCAAGCTCCAAGTCATGCGTAGGATAATTCTTCTCGTAATCCTTTAACTGCCGTGAAGCATAAGAAATTACCCTACCATGCTGCATCAACACACAGCCCAAACTACTGTGTGATGCATCACTGTAAATCACAAATCCTTCCCCCATCACAGGAAGGGCAAGGATAGAAGCAGATGTCAACCTCTGTCTCAACTCATCAAAGCTCCTCTGACAGTTCTCACTCCAAATAAATTTAATTCCTTTACGAGTCAGTCGAGTGAGTGGTGTGGAACGCTTCGCAAAGCCTTCCACAAACCGATGGTAATAACCAGCAAGTCCAAAGAAACTCCTTACCTCTGTCACTGTCGTCGGTCTGGGCCAATCCCGAATAGCATCGATTTTCTTCGGGTCCACTGCTACTCCCTCTGCAGAAATCACGTGGCCTAAGAAAGAAACCTCCCGTAACCAGAACTTGCACTTCTTCAACTTGGCATACAACTTCTTCTCTCGCAGAAGTTGTAGCACAGTCCTCAAGTGCTCCTCATGCTCGGCATCACTCCGGGAGTATATCAAAATATCGTCGATGAAGACTATCACAAATCTATCCAAGAATGGCTTGAACACCCTGTTCATCAAATCCATAAATGCGGCAGGGGCATTTGTCAATCCAAAAGGCATGACCGTAAACTCATAATGCCCGTACCGAGTCCGAAAAGCCGTCTTGGGAACACCCTCGGCCCTCACCCTCAACTGGTGGTAACCTGACTGGAGGTCAATCTTCGAGAAGATATAAGATCCTTACAGCTGATCAAACAGATCATCAATGCGCGGCAAATGATACTTATTCTTGATTGTCACCTTATTTAGCTCCCAGTAATTTACACACAACCTGAGCGAACCATCTTTCTTCTTCACAAACAACACTCGCGCTCCCCAAGACGACACGCTTGGTCTCACATACTCCTTATCCATCAAATCCTGAAGCTGCGCATTTAGCTCTCTCAGCTCCGCCGGTGCCATCCTATAAGGTACCTTCAAGATTGGTGCAGTTCCAGGAACTATATCAATCACAAACTCTGTAAGAGAGTTACCTAGCTAGCGATCTCCTTATCTCGATCAGATATAGTAGTGACAGGAGTAGAGGTCTCTGCAAGAAAAGGTTCAACAATAGAGGGTGTGAGAACTACTAAAAACTAGTAGTCCTTAGTGGGTACCTTTATCAACGACAACGACCTTCCTACTATGTCTACCAGAGATATAAATATAGTACTAACAGCTGAAAGTAAACTGAATAAGTACATGCTGAAGAAAGAAAACGACCACTAATTTGCCTATAAACTAGTTCAAATCAAGGACCAGTCAAGCCCATGCTAGCCTCAAATCTGATCCCTAGTATGTCCGGTAGGTCGCTGACGCGACAATAGTAATACTAAATCAAGCCGCCTATCTTCGGGTTGGCACTCGACATGAGCTACCCCTTCCAGGATCAAGGTAACATTGTCAAAAAAAAAAAAAAACACTACAGGCTATAATCAATGCACATGATCAAATAGATCATAATAACCATCTACGAAATAACCTCAGCACAAATTGATACATATATCTATTGGTGGGCTAATATATAAATGAACTACAAAAAGTATTTAACACTAGAATAACAAACTTTATTAGTATAACTACACTTCAATACACTACAACTGAATAATGCAATTTGATCCACACTTCACAACTCTACACAACAATTACATGCCCTCTATTTATAGAGCATGAAATGATGCAACTCTTCACGAAAAAGACAACCTTTAACTAAAGGACATGACCCTAAGCCAAAAGACATAACCTTACAAAAGGACACACCCTTTCATAGGATACACAAGTTTTCAACAAAACAAATAAAATTAAACAAATAAACAAGCTTATAAACTAACATTCCCCCTTAAGCTTGTTTATGCAAAACTATCGACGTCTTCTTCGATTAGGTCTTCATAATCTTGGAGTTTTTCCTGTAAGACTATCTTGTCTGAAATCAAACTCCTAATTTTGGAGGCTTGTTCGTTGATTGCGTTCTCCAGGGATTTATTCTCCAAATTCAATGCCATATTTTCTTTTTTCAAATTTTTTGCAAGTTTCTCTAAATAAATATTCCTTTGATCAAGAGAAACCATACCTGTGGCACTCATAAAAGCAAAATGTGCCACATCTTGTTCCGCTTCCTTCTTTGATTTTTTTACATCACCCATATAAGTGGAATTTTCAAATTCGACAAACGAATAAAATTCTAGAACGTGAGTAGGTCCTTCTTGATAAGTGCGATATTGTGGCAGCAACATCTTCATCTTCTGACAGTATTTTTGAAGTAGATTTTTGTAGGACACTCTTACAATCACTTTATTCTCCATGTTTCTCTTTTCTTTAATGTTTAAATATCAACTTGTTTTTAAAAAAATATCATTCTCCATTCACTATTTATAGGCTTGAAAAGGCTTCTAAAAAGAAATGACACATCCTTTCAAATATAAGGTGTCCCAATATAAAAGAGACACACCTTTTTAGATTTTAAAAGACACAACTTTTCAAATTTAAAACTATCAACTACCCATTAGTTAATAATTACCGGTGGTCAACAAATCAACTCTCCAATCATTACATTCAACAAGATGCATCAATGATATTAATTATCTTTTTGTAACTATTATAACTTGTTTGCATAGCTTGCATGGTTAGAGGGAGCAACCTAAAAAAAACTTATGCTTGCTGGTCATGGGTTCATGTCACGCCCCGCCATCGCCAATTTGGTCAATCCGGCCCGTACACAGAAGCCGAACGGACAGTATTTTCCCTGTCCGCCCAAGGCTCAACAACAACAAGTACATGTATAAAGAAATAAATAATTCCCAGGATGACATTTCAATATAAATGGCTTGCACAAGGGCAAGCAGCAAGAATAAGTGAAACTGAGCTTAATTAATCATGCATTCACTATAATTTTAAAACTTTAAAACTAAACTGTGAAAACCGAACAACTGAAACATTTCGTTATTTACATCATTTACAGATTCATTTATACAAATATTTATATGTCTTTCTATTCATCATTATATTCAACATGAACCAAAATGGGTATACCACTATGCACTGGTGTCCACTAGCTAAGATGCTGGGCTCTTGCCGCGATTCTCGGCCACACCGCTCGCGCTAGTACCTGCATGGTTAGTGGTATGAGAACTACTAAAAGTTCCCAGTGGGTTCGGCCGCCGACCTCGCCGACTCACCCACTAGGTCTATTCAGGCATATGTAGACAAGAAAAGAGAATAGATAGTAACCAACTATAACAAGTAATTACTGAAATGCCTGTACAAAGCTAAAAGAAACTGTAGATAATAACTAAAATTGATGCATGCATGCTGTTCATAATTATTACCCAATTAAACTGGTTAACCCTTTGGTTAACAATAACTCACCGACGAAATCCCAAATATCGGGGAGACGCAAGCTACATCCCGACGGGACTGTCTACTGGGGGAGATGCTAGCTCCTGATCCAGTTGAGATGACTACTCTGGAGCTCATCGTTCAAGGAGGAGCGACCTTCCTTGAACATAAAACTGATGTGAGTATGATCTGATCCTCCTTTAGAGGATCCATTGAAAGACAATGCCACACTTTAACTCTAACTAGCTGTTTATGCTAGTTTTATAATTTCAATGTCGACGCTAATCAATATTTCTAGTCATAATGTCACCAGGTTTACTATGTCATAGTCCACAGTAAAATTCACACATTCATAGGGTTCTATGTCCACACTTTATGGTTCACATGTTCTTAACAATGAGATATGCTCAATTATTCATTTCATAAACACTTAATGCCATTAACCCTATAATGTATGAATATTAATTTATTCATATACAGATATGCTCATGAAGGTAATATAGACATAAAGAGTGATTCAATGATTTCGGATAGCACCCCCCACCTGTAGAGATGCCACAAATTGGAATCAACGTCTCGAACTGTATCAACAACGAGCTCTCGCGACTCAGTGTAAATAAAGCTAGAATGGCTTATACCGTAATTAGTGCGCCACCGACCTGTCGTAATGTCAATTTTGACTTCTGAACATGTTTAACTTTCATTTATAAAGAAATAAAAGAGATTAAACTTAAGTCACATTCACATATTTTACAAATTTGCATTTCTATTCCAATTTGCTTGTGTATAAATATATATATGTATAGTGTCAATATCTTTATACATATAGTCTGTTATTAAACTCCCTATGGCAGTTTAAGATTCTTAAGTCAAAACAATTCATAATTACTCCCTTAAGGGCAGTAAACATCAACTCTAATACTTAACATTGTAAATTTTGCCATAGGTTCCACTCTAACTTAATCCACAATTTATATATCAACTATATTGCATATAACTTACCATAGGTTTAATACCTGATCATTCCTACTCAATAAGCTAAATCATGCACAACCTTTTCTTTACACCGTTCTTAATACTAATACACAATAACATGTTCTGTAGGTTTATTATGCTATTTAAAATTTCAGCACTTTAATTGAAAAATATTTTAATTCTTACCTCGATTTCGAGCTCCTCCAACTTAATCAGCTAGCAAGCTGCTAACCCTCAAACTCCCTTTTTAATTTGGACCACCCAAAGAAGCTCCCTCAGCTAATTTGGGCGCCCAAAACTCCTCCAAGGCAGTAGTTACATAGCCCCTAACATCATTTAAAAGGGATAATGTCACGCCCCGGGACCACTACCAATTTGGTCCGGCCCGGGCGCGTCAAACAGACGCCGAACGGACAGGACCTCCCCTGTCCGCCCAAGGCTAACCAACAGATCATGTATAAGAATTTACCCAGGGATCAATTCATACATACACGATCAAGATGCACCATCAGTGCTAACAAGACGAGAGCAAGATACAAGTATGAAAATATACAAGTACATAAAGAGAGAAGATGCTATCTATTGCATTCATTTGACTTAATACATTTAATTACATCTTTTACATTCTTCCAAAATATAAATACAAGCACTCAACCTCACCCTATACAACGTCTACTCTCAAATACAAAAAGGGTGACAGCTAATGCAAAAAGGGAGGTAGCTAATGCGACTAGAGCGTCGGGCCCTTACCACGATCATCACGCTCACCGGGGGCGCCCGAACTCGAGCCTGTAAAAAGTGGGGTGAGAACTATCTTCCATAGTTCCCAGTGGGTTCGGCCGCCGACTCCGCCGATCTCCCCACTAGGTCCAAGCGGGCAAAAGTAGATAATCGATAGATAGATAGATAAGGAAAGCGGTAAATGACAGAAGTAAAGCTACGCTACTATGCCCAATCATAATTATATGAATGCATGTACAATGAAATAGATAAACAACTAACCCATTATCATGTCCAAAGGTAAAGCTATTTACTCGTTCATCAATCTCATTTACTTGTTTCTTAATCTCGTGGCTTCCCTGAAGGAGCCTACTGCTCACTAGCCATCTCGAAGGTAGGGAGGGTCAACTCGCACTACGAACCGAGACCGTCTTCCCGGCCCCAAAATAGGCAATCCCTTGGGACCCAAAATAGGCAATCCCACGTGACCAACTCCGGAGCGCACTACTTGTGTGGGGCTTCCATCACAAGATTTAAAAACAGACCGTGAGCATGATCCAATCCTCGTCTCGAGAATACCCTATCCTCTAGGGTTACAATCATCATATAGTCCATAGGCGTCATATACACCAAGTTTAACATGCATCACTTGTTTTCTTATACACTATCAACTAGATTGCCACTCGTCCATGGTTTACTATCGACTAGATGCCACTCGTTCTTTGTTTATCATTAGACCAACCATTGAGCTCATCTCTTTTTCTGCACTATAGGATTCACAAGTCTCGACCCAATCCTTATCGATCCACTATATCAAGTATCCAATACATGCTACGATATCATCAAGGAAACTATAAGGAAAGGCAATGCACAATCATCCTATAATGCAATAATATAAGATGCAAGAATCGACATGTACTAAGACATAGAAGGGAACCCGATTGCTTCGGGATGGACACCACCCACCTCTTGGCGATGCCGTGACGGTAGAAAACTCGGCGCTGCGGTTCTTGCACGTCGTCCTAACTCCTCGGGGCGAAGCGAGCCCTCAAGTACCCGATTCGGCGATTTCTCCGCACCCGCTCGTCGGATCGAGAAACCGACTTCGCCGACGTGTTCCGGGACCTAGCAATTAGGTTTGCGACCTATTAGATTAGATCAAAACCCTAGATTTGCCAAAATCCCAATTCTGAGCCCTAGGACTCAATAATGGAGAAATCCGCGGTGCGAGTTTCGATTTCGAGCTCGAACCTTCTCCCTAGTTCCATTAGGTTCTATTCGAACCATCTCTAAACCATAAAACCCCCAAACCCTAGAAAACACCATTAAAGGGGTTAGAGCTTACATCTCTTCAAGACTCCAAGCTTGAGGGAGAGAGAAGAAGACAATATTCTTCTTCTTCTTAGTCTTCTCCTTCCCCTTTCTCTTCTTTTCCTTCATCTTCTTCCACTCCTTCTTCTCCTTCTTTTCTCTCCTAGAGAGAGAGAGGGAAAGAGTGTGAAAGGGAGAGAGAGAGCAACTGAGAAGGAGAAAGGGGTCCCTAAGCCCTCATATAGGCCATTTTGCAGATAGCCCCCTCAACTTTTCCTTTCCTGAAACAGCCCTCCCTGGGCCATTTTCGCAGTGAGGGACCGGTCCTAACTCGGGGAGACCGGTCCCCGAAGGCTGCCATTTCGAGCAGAGGGGTTTTCGCGTTCGGGAACTGGTCCTTGCCTGAGAGACCGGTCCCCGGGAGACCGGTCCTTGTCCGAGAGACCGGTTCCCGAAAGTTGGATTCTCGGGACTTAGCCAAATTTCGGCTATTCTCGCTGGGCTGACGTTCGGGAACCGGTCCTTGCCTGCCAGGGACCGGTCTCATCAGAGACCTCCGCAGCCCAACCCGATGCGACCGGTCCTTCCCTGCCAGGGACCGGTCCCCGAGAGCAATTCTGCTCCAGTGCAGATTTCGCACTGGTGCTCCCGCGGACCCTTCTTTAATGCACTTTATGCATTATAATCACCTTCGGACTTTCCGAAGCTTACGCACTCGACAACTAGTCGATTCTAATCGAAGTCTAATCCTCGAGTTTCGAGAATTCACTTCCTTACAGATAATCTTAGCATTTATAATTTCCTTATAGTAATTCAATTCACTCACAGCAAGAAACAATTATCCACCTTACCTAAATTAAGGCTCTAATAGATTTTTCTTCAGCTTATCATCTCAGAAATCTCCACCCCGTTTTTCCTTAATTCGGCCACAAATCACCAATCCAATCTCGGCGCCCAGGAATTCTCGAGGCTGCAGCTACTTCACAATTGGGTCTTCACTTTGGCAGTTCCAACAACTCGAATCCAGCTTAATCTGCCCATCTCAGCAACAAACCTCTAGTTTGTAACTTATCTTTATGGCAATTAGTTGGATTCTAATCAAACATGAGCCCAGTTTACCTTAATTAGATGCTCTAGCCGCAAGAAATTAAGCGCTCAAGTGCCATCCCTTCAGCTCGGATCAACAAGGAGTTCCAACAACTAGCAGTTTCATACTCCTCTCTTTACTTCAGCTTCTACAGAAATTTTTCCTCGAGTTCCAGCTCTTTCTCAGCTGGTCCTTAAGCTCAAACAAGCCTCACAACATTAGCCCTCAAGCTGCCACTTCTACACCATCAACTCACCTAGGTTTTTAGAAAGATAAGGAAGGGAATAAAGATAAGGATCAGGGAAAACAGTTAGGTCTAATCACATGGGCACACATGCACCACCCAGCTAAATATAAGTGATAAGATTGGAAATTTTCTGCTTGACCCTCTCTTTCAACAAAATTGCACTTCAGTCCCTGCTGCAATTTAGTGGCCTGGTACCTCACTGAGGTACACACCTGTACCTCACTGAGGTACACAACACAATTCTGCACTTGCAGAATTTCCTGGCAGCAGCATCAAAATCAACCCCTTTTTCTCTTCCACCTTGCTTGGAATATTACTAATCACTTCCAATTTATACTAATACGCCTCTATAAGTTGCCAATTTAATTTGGAAGCAATTAATTCTCAATTTTTGCATTATTGTGATCAATTTGATCCCAATTAGCCCGTAGTCAAAATTTTCGACATATTACAATCTCCCCTCCTTAAATAGTTTCGTCCTCGAAACTAAATTTGTACCTTAGTTCTCCTGATCAAATAGATGAGGATAAGACTTGCGCATAGCTTCTTCCAATTCCCACGTGGCCTCTCACCTCAAGTGATTGCTCCATTGCACTTTCACATAAGGAATAGTGCGATTTCGCAATTCTTGCATATCTCGATCTAGAATGCATACCGGATATTCTTCATAGGTCATATTTTCCTGCAAGTCCACTGGTTCGTACTCCAGAACATGTCCGGGATGATGTACATATTTGCGAAGGTTTGAAACATGAAATACATTGTGTATTCCCTCGAATTTCGGCGGCGAAGCCAATCTATAAGCTACCGCTCCAACACGCTCCAAAATCTCGTAGGGTCCAATGTATCGAGGACTAAGCTTTCCTCGAACACCAAATCTCTTTATCCCGCGCATCGGCGACACCTTCAAGAATACCCGATCGCCAACCGCAAATTCCAAATTCTTTCGGCGCTTATTTGTGTAACTTTGTTGCCGTGACTGTGCCGTCAACAATCTTTGGTGGACTAGGCGTACCTTTTCTTCCGCTTCTTGGAGGAGCACATCAGGACCAAGCACAATCCGTTCTCCTACCTCACTCCAATGAATAGGGGATCGACATTTCCTCCCGTAGAGGGCTTCAAACGGTGCCATAGCGATACTTTCCTGATAACTATTATTATAGGCGAACTCGACCATCGCTAAGAAATCATGCCAACCACCCCTAAAGTCAAGTACACACGCTCGTAGCATATCCTCCAAAATCTGAATCGTCCTCTCAGACTATCCATCAGTCTGAGGATGGAATGCTGTGCTAAAATCGAGCCGTGTGCCAAGAGCATCCTGCAAACTCCTCCAAAAGTGAGATGTAAATCGCGGGTCTCGATCAGATACAATCGACGTCGGGACTCCGTGTAATCTCACAATCTCGTCGAGGTACACCTGTGCTAACTTGTCCTCCGACCAAGTAGTATGAATCGGTAAGAAATGTGCCAATTTTGTCAGTCGATCAACAATCACCCATATAGTATCATGTCCAGCCTGTGAGCGAGGTAATCCAACTATAAAATCCATTGCAATGTTCTCCCACTTCCAGACAGGAATAGGTAAGCTCTGCAACTTTTCCGCTGGGAATCGACGTTCGGCTTTAACTTGCTGACAGGTCAAACACTGCGCCACAAACTGTCCAATATCTTTCTTCATCCCAGGCCACCAATAATGCACGTTGAGATCCTTGTACATCTTAGTGCCACCTGGATGGATACTATAAGGTGACTGATGAGCCTCCTGTAGTATAGCCCTCTGAACTTCCTCGTCTTTGGGCACGCACAAACGGTTTCGAAACCGAAGTGCTCCGTCTGACCCTACTACAAAATCATCACCACGCCCGCTCTCAATCTCACACCGCACCTTTTGGAAATACGGATCTAAAGATTGTCGGTCTTTAATCTGTTCCAACAAGGTCGGTTGAACAACTAGAGCGGCAAGAATAGCTGGCACCTCTGGAGCTACTACCTCAAAATCAAACCGCCGCATTTCATTCTGCAATGACGATTGAAGTGTGATCGCCGTAGCCAAGTTCTCAACTCACTTCCTACTCAATGCATCCGCTACGACATTAGCTTTCCCAGGGTGGTATAGAATTGTAACATCATAATCCTTTAACAATTCTAACCACCGGCGTTGTCGCATATTCAACTCTTTTTGGGTAAATAAATACTTCAGGCCCTTATGATCTGTATATATCTCGCAGTGCTCGCCATAAAGATAGTGTCTCCACAACTTCAATGCGAAGATCACCGCCGCTAATTCCAAATCATGGATAGGATAATTCTTTTCATAATTCTTCAACTGGCGAGATGCATAAGCGATAACTCGACCACCCTACAAAAGTACACACCCAAGTCCACTGTAGGAAGCGTCACTATAAACCACAAAACTCTTTTCCGTAATCGGCAAGGCGAGAATAGGAGTCGAAATCAACCTTTCTTTCAACTCCCGAAAGCTACAATCACATTCTTCGCTCCAAACATACTTAGTTCCTTTGTGTGTAAGGCGCGTTAGTGGAGTAGTAATCTTCGCGAATCCCTCCATGAACCGCCGATAATACCCCGCAAGTCCAAGAAAACTGCGGATCTCCGCAACAGTCGTCGGGCGAGGCCAATCTTTAATTGCCTCCACTTTCTTCGGGTCAACAGATACACCACCCTCAGAAATTACGTGCCCCAAAAACGCTACCTCTCTCAGCCAGAAATCACATTTCTTTAGTTTGGCATACAACTGTTTCTCCGGCAGAATTTGCATCACTGTTCTTAAGTGCTCCTCATGTTCCTCATTGCTTCAAGAAAAGATCAAGATGTCGTCTGTAAGTACTACGACACACTGATCTAACAGCGGCTTAAAGATCCTATTCATTAGATCCATGAATGCGGCAGGGGCATTGGTAAGCCCAAACGGGATCACTGTGAACTCATAGTGACCATAACGAGTACGAAACGCTATCTTATGCACATCCTCTGGTTTGATCTTCAATTGGTGGTAACCTGATTGGAAACTGATCAAATAAGTCATCAATTCGTGGCAACGGATATTTGTTCTTAATTGTGATCTTATTCAGCTCGCGATAATCAACGCAAAGCCGAAGCGTTCCGTCTTTCTCCTTTACAAATAACACTGGAGCTCCCCACGGTGACACACTAGGCTTCACAAAGCCTTTATCCATCAAATCCTGCAACTGAGCTTTTAACTCCTTCAACTCAGCAGGTGCCATTCGGTATGGAGCCTTCGAAATTGGCGCCGTCCCGAGAACTAAGTAATAACGAACTAAATCTCCCGGTCTGGTGGCAATCCCGGTAACTCCGCAGGAAATACGTCAGGAATCTCTCGAACTACTGGAATATCTCCAAGTACTGGAAGTTCCTTCTGAGCCTCCACCACTGTTGCCAAATAGGCTACACATCCTCTACTAATCAACTTTCTCGCACTCGACGTCGATACTGTCAACGCAAAGAGCGAACTCTTACACGCCCAATACACAACTTCTTTTTGCCCGGGTTCACGAAAAGTAATTACTTTACTTTCGCAATCAATCGTGGCATAGTACTTTGTAAGCCAATCCATTCCGAGGATCACATCAAAGGCTTTCATACGGCTTGGTACTAGCAAATCTGCAGGCATAATCCAATCACCAACCTGTACTGGACACGCCGCACACACCTCGTGGACACTAAATGTGTGCTCAGGGGCATACACCCACCAGGCATCCGCACTATCCGAAATCTCAATATCATGCGTCTTAGCAAATGAGCTACTGATGAATGAATGCGATGCGCCTGTATCAAATAATGCACGAGATCTAGTGCCATAAATTAAAACAATACCTGCCACGACATCATCAACCACGGTCGGCTCCTCTGCCTGGGCTGCAAATACACGACCACTCGGTGCAGGTCGAGGTGTCTCGGACTGACGCGGCGGAAAAGAACGTCCAGCTGACATGGCGAGTGGGAGACCCGCACGCTGCCTCGAAGGTGACTGAATAGAAGCTGTAGACTGGGCAGATGATGCTCCTCTGGGGCACTCGCGGATCATGTCCCAGCTGACCACACTTAAAATACTTTCCCTCACGCTGTGGACAAACAGTCGGTCGATGACTTCCGCCACAAATCACACATCTCGGGGGTCCCTGATATCTCGACTGAGCTCGTGGATACCGAGGGGGCCGTTTGGAGCTCGACTGTCCCCCGGCACCACTAGTAGTCCTCTTCTTTCCTTTCTCTCATTCTTTTTTCCTTTCAAATGTTTTGCGTTCATCCCGTGCAATTGCGTTTCCACGCTCCACCCATAGAGCTCGGTCCAGAACCTCTTCAAAAGTCTTCAGTTTAAAAGCATGTATTACTCTAAATATTTCAGGGCTCAACCCCCGCTCAAAGCACTCTGCTCGATCTCGGTCACTATGAACCATGCCTGGTACGCAGTTCACCAAATGAGTAAACTCCCGTTCGTACTCTCACACCGAACGGTTCCCCTATCTTAGTTTGCGGAAATCTTCTTTTATTTTTCTTTTATCACTATCAGGGGAGTACTTCATAAACAATAGCTCTCGGAACTCATCCCAGGTAATCGGTGGCAGGTTTGGAGCTCGATTTTTCTTAGCCTTTTGCCACCAAATCTGTGCATCCTTCTCAAAACAATGTGCCGCCAAATAAACCTTGTCCTTTTTCAGGGTATAGATATCCTCAAACAGTGCTTCCATTGATGTAAGCCATGTCTCCACTACCCACGGATCTGCTTCTTTTCCATCAAACATAGGCGGATTAAACCGCATAAACGCCGTCAATACTGCCAGTGATCACTCATGTTCGGCCTCTACTGCGGCCGCATCTGCAATAGAAAGCCCAGAAACCACAGGAGGAACAGTCGCTGGAGCAGGGGGGACTGTCGCCGGCGCCACAGGTGTAGGTACATCCTGACTCCCAGGTGTTGCTGTTGTCGCCTGTCGCGACACTAAATCCTGCAGCCTCTTCATATGCTCCTCCTGTCTCCGCATAGCCCCAACCAACGCACTCACCTGAGCACGTAACTCCCAAACCTCGCTAGATCCAGACTGCTCTGGCACCTCAGAAGGTGATGCCGGAGTGGATCTCGTCGCACGTCGCGGTGGCATTTCTCCTGAAACACAACATTCACGTTAATAAAACAAAACCAATCAGGAGAAAGCAATCAAGCGTACTTATACTAAACCTTTGGCTTTATGTTGTTAGCCACCAACATAAATCCTTAAGTTGTGTACAAATATCACTTGGATCAGCCCCTAATTAACATTAGAGACTTACTAACAACTAGCCCAATTTATTTGGCTTTCGCTATCATTAGATTCACGCCACTCACGTTCCTAGTCCTTATGTTTCCATTCCTAACTCCCCTAGGTCATCCTAAACTTTCATTTATCACTTGCTCTGATACCACTTTATCTGTCATGCCCCGCTATCACCAATTTGGTCGATCCGGTCCGTACACAGACGCCGAACGGACAGAACCTCCTCTGTCCGCCCAAGGCTCAACAACAATAAGTACATGTATAAAGAAATAAATAATTCCCAGGATGACATTTCAATATACATAGCTTGCACGAGGGCAAGCAGCAAGAATAAGTGAAACTGAGCTTAATTAATCATGCATTCACTATAATTTTAAAACTTTAAAACTAAACTATGAAAACCGAACAACTGAAACATTTCGTTATTTACATCATTTACAGATTCATTTATACAAATATTTATATGTCTTTCTATTCATCATTATATTCAACATGAACCAAAATGGGTATACCACTATGCACTGGTGTCCACTAGCTAAGATGCTGGGCTCTTGCCGCAATCCTCGGCCACACCGCTCGCGCTAGGACCTGTATGGTTAGTGGTGTGAGAACTACTAAAAGTTCCCAGTGGGTTCGGCCGCCGACCTCGCCGACTCACCCACTAGGTCTATTCAGGCATATGTAGACAAGAAAAGAGAATAGATAGTAACCAACGATAACATGTAACTACTACAATGCCTGTACAAAGCTGAAAGAAACTGTAGATAATAACTAAAATTGATGCATGCATGTTGTTCATAATTATTATCCAATTAAACTGGTTAACCCTTTGGTTAACAATAACTCACCGACGAAATTCCAAGTATCGGGGAGACGCAAGCTACATCCCGATAGGACTGTCTACTGGGGGAGGCGCTAGCTCCTGATCCAGTTGAGATGACTACTCCGGAGCTCATCGTTCAAGGAGGAGCGACCTTCCTTGAACATAAAACTAATGTGAGTATGATCTGATCCTCCTTTAGAAGATCCATTGAAAGACAATGCCACACTTTAACTCTAACTAGCTCTTTATGCTAGTTTTATAATTTCAATGTCGACGCTAATCAATGTTTCTAGTCATAATGTCACCAGGTTTACTATGTCATAGTCCACAGTAAAATTCACACATTCATAGGGTTCTATGTCCACACTTTATGGTTCACATGTTCTTAACAATGAGATATGCTCAATTATTCATTTCATAAACACTTAATACCATTAACCCTATAATGTATGAATATTAATTTATTCATATACAGATATGCTCATGAGGTAACATAGACATAAAGAGTGATTCAATGATTTCGGATAGCACCCCCCACCTGTAGAGATGCCACAAACTGGAATCAACGTCTCGAACTGTATCAACAACGAGCTCTTGCGACTCAGTGTAAATAAAGCTAGAACGGCTTATACCGTAATTAGTACGCCACCAACCTGTCGGGATGTCAATTTAGACTTCCGAACATGTTTAACTTTCATTTATAAAGAAATAAAAGAGATTAAACTTAAGTCACATTCACATATTTTACAAATTTGCATTTCTATTCCAATTTGCTTGTGTATAAATATATATATGTATAGTGTCAATATCTTTATACATATAGTCTGTTATTAAACTCCCTATGGCAGTTTAAGATTCTTAAGTCAAAACAATTCATAATTACTCCCTTAAGGGCAGTAAACATCAACTCTAATACTTAACATTGTAAATTTTGCCATAGGTTCCACTCTAACTTAATCCACAATTTATATATCAACTATATTGCATATAGCTTACCATAGGTTTAATACCTGATCATTCCTACTCAATAAGCTAAATCATGCACAACCTTTTCTTTACACAGTTCTTAATACTAATACACAATAACATGGTCTGTAGGTTTATTATGCTATTTAAAATTTCAGCACTTTAATTGAAAAATATTTTAATTCTTATCTCGATTTCGAGCTCCTCCAACTTAATCAGCTAGCAAGCTGCTAACCCTCAAACTCCCTTTTTAATTTGGACCACCCAAAGAAGCTCCCTCAGCTAATTTGGGCGCCCAAAACTCCTCCAAGGCAGTAGTTAACAATTCTAACCACCGGCGTTGTCGCATATTCAGCTAATTTGAGCACTGCGAGATATATACAGATCATAAGAGCCTGAAGTATTTATTTACCCCTAGTGGGAAAATCGGCGGTGTCGGTAGCCGAACCCACTGGGAACTATTTATTAGTTCTCATCCCATTTTTTTGCAGGATCGAGTACAGGCGGACAGGTTGAGGACCACGGTAAGGGCGTAGCGCCCTAGTTAGCTAGCTACCTCCTATTGCATTAGTGTCGGCACCATTTTGAGAGTTTCATTTTGAAAGACTTATGTATTTGGTGAGGTTGCTTATGGACATAGATGTATTATGAGATCAATGATGTAAAACCTATGTATCTTTTTGATGCAAGTTGTAAATCAAAGTATTTGCATTGGAGGAAACAAGTAAATGTTAAATGTTAATTGCAATAGTTAGATTCTCTCTTGCTCGCTTGTATGTTTACTAGCTTTGTATCACGTATATCGATGATGTTATTCCTGGGCAATTAGATGTACATGATCGTTGTTGAGCCTTGGGCGGATAGGAGAGACTCTGTCCGTTCGGCGCCTGTTCGGCATACCCAAACCGACCAAATAGGCGCGTTTAGGGCGTGACATTAATAAATCAGGAAATTGAAGAAATCGACAATGTGCCAACTGATAATGACACTCCATCACCAATGACTCCAGCATTAGCATTACCTGGTCCTTCATCATCCACTCCTTCAAATTCATCAAGTCCAGTCAGATTAAGAAAACTTGAAGATATATATAATGAAACGGATGTGATTGATAGTGAGAATTTACTTTGTTTACATCTTAACGAAGAACCATTAACTGTTGAAGAGGTTTTACAAAAGGATGTTTGGCGCACTGCAATGAATGAAGAAATTAAATCAATAAAGAAAAATAAGACGTGGGAACTAACTTCACTTTCTATAGGACATCAAGCTATTGGTGTAAGGTGGATATATAAGATCAAGCACAGTGCTAATGGACAAATAATACAATATAAGGCACGACTAGTCGCAAAGGGATATAAACAAGTAAAAGGTGTAGACTATGAAGAAGTATTTGCACCAGTAGCGCGACTTGATACAGTACGACTTATTCTTGCAATAGCTACTTATCATGGTTGGCAGGTACATCAAATGGATGTAAAATCGGCGTTTTTAAATGGTTTTCTTGAGGAAGAAGTTTATGTTGAACAACCTCCTGACTACAAAATAAAAAGTGCGGAAGATAAAGTTTACTGTTTGAACAAAGCTTTGTATGGCTTAAAATAGGCTCCAAGAGTTTGGAATACTCACCTTGATAATTATCTTCAAAATAATGGATTTTGTAAATGTCCTTATGAGTATACGACATATCTCAAGAAAAATAAAAAATATAAAATGAGATATTTTGATTATATGTGTGTATGTGGATGACCTACTAATCACATGATGTAGCAAAGAGGTGATAAATGATTTTAAAAGTATCATGATAAAAGAATTTGAAATGCCAGATTCAGGACTTATGTCATATCTTCTCGGTATTGAGGTGAAACAAGATGAAAATGGAATCTTTATCACTCAAAAGAGATATGCTGAAAATATTTTGAACAAATTCAAAATGAAAAATAGTAAAGAAATTAATACACCGATTGCATGTGGAACCAAACTCAGCAAAAGTGATATTGGAAAGAAAGTTAATTCTACTCTATTCAAAAGCCTAGTAGGAAGTCTTCGCTATTTAACAGTGAGTAGATCAGATATTATGTATGGAGTCGGATTAATCAGCCGATATATGGAAAATCCAATGGAATCGCACTGGCAAGTTACAAAACGGATTTTAAGATATATAAAAGGTACCATTGGTCATGGATTTTATTATACAAAATCAAAAGAGTTAAAAGTATTTGGATATACAGATAGTGATTGGGTCGGAGATCAAGATGAAAGAAAGAGCACTACGGGGTACGTTTTCTTTATGGGTTCTACAGCTTTCACATGGAGTTCTAAAAAACAGCAAATTGTCACCTTATCAACGTGTGAGGCTGAATATGTTGCTGCGGTATTTGGAGTTTGTGAAGCTATAACGACCCAACCCACGAGCAACAATAACTCGTCGGACCCAACCACCGGCCCAAAATGCTTAAGCCCAGTTATTATTACTAGTGTCTAAGTCTCTTATATACCCAATCACATCCCATTTCTATCCAATGTGGGATTATTGGGGTGTGACAGACTTCCCCCGTTAAGGCCCTGACGTCCTCATCAGTCTAATCACACACACAGTCCAAGATCACCAGGCGATGTGAGACTCATCTCACTAGCCTTGTCATCCAGACACTGGCATAGCCGGTCACCTTGTCATACAGACTCCGGCATAGCCTATCACCTTGTCTTTCAGACCCTGACTCAGCCGAGACTCGCCACACATTTCCGGCTGGTGATTGGCTCTGATACCAAATTTAACGACCCAGTAGGAACATCGATCGCTAGGGTCCCTTGGGGATGAGAGCGACAGGGTCTCGTAGAGACAGATGTTGAGCATCACTGGTGGTTTTGATCGCATGTTGCGAGTGGCAACTCTGTTCACCTAGTGACGGACACGCGTTGGTTTTATGTTGAATGTTTGTACCCGAATGAGTGTTGAGCAGGCTAAATTGTCGGCTCAACTGGTACTGGCAGCACTAGACCTTTTCGGTCTAGGCAAATGGTTAGGTCTTGGACCTAGGAGAGTCGGGTGCCATCGATGGGTTCCGATGGTTAAGTTTTGGCTTTGACGGGTTATAGTTCGGTTCTTTGGGAGGTTGTAGCCTCCGAGGTGAGTGTTGGTACTCAAGTATAGGAGCTTCCTTGTCGTGCCACTATTGCTGTGCTTGGTACATTAGTAAAGTGTTAACCAAAATTATTTTCGGTGGGGTGTATTCAAGTTTCGGGGATGAAACTTTATTTAAGGGAGGAATGATGTAAGGACTGAGAATTTGACTGTATAGTTAGACCTCTATTGACGATATTTTTGTATGTAATTTAATTACAAAAGTACTCGTCAAGCTTCGGGAGAAAACGAGTTAGAACGGAGATTTTATGCGATCTCCAGTTTTCACTTAAAGTGAATAGTAACTCGGTTTTCCGGAGAGGCCAATGCATGAAGTTGGCTTCTGGCGCGTATTGGACTCCGTTCATAGCGATCCAATAGCTCGTTTCGAACAGTTCAGCTATTTTGGAACCAATGGTGCTCACGGATTTTGGGTTTGACGCACAGATTTCGAGAAAATCTGAAAATACATGTTTATATGTATTTGTGCATCATTTTGCCTTTTGGAGAGAAAAAGGATTTCGTCGCGAATCTGTGACTGATCGAGGTGAAACAAAATTGTAGGTTCGTTGTCTCCGTTGTGCTGATCGCACTGTTGTGATCCGTTCGCAAATCTGACTAACGGATCTGCGGATGTCGTGAGTTGTTCAAGGAGGGGTCGGTGATGGCAAAACGGTAATTTTGCAAAAGTTGTGACATTTTATGTACTGTTTTGCATGAAATTGCTTGTGGAGGTGTGTTCTCGTGTTTTACCCGCGCTGTGAGGGACTCGGTTTAAATTATCGAGTTTTGAGGGGCTTTTGTGCAAGTTAGAGCCTTTATATATATAGTATTATAGGGTTTTGCACTTGAAACCCTAACCCTAACCTAGCTCCCAGCTAACCCTAGCCACCCTACCCCCCTCTCACCTCGTAGCCGCACACCCCCGGCCGTTGCCGATTGAGCCTCGGCCGGCCAGCCGCCGTCGCAACCACCATCTTCCTCTCTCTACATCTCTTTTTCTCTCTCTCTCTTCTCTCAGGTTGAGAGGAGGCCCGAGGCTGCATCGCCTCCAGGCTCTTCCCCGGCGTCATCCCGGAGCCCCGGCGTCCCTCCCTGCCGACCGCCGTCGCCTCTACGCGCCGCCGCTGCCGCCGCTGCATCCTGCAACCGGCTTGGCCGAGCCCAGGCCGAGCAGACCGTGCAGCCTTATCCTCGCGCTGCAGCCATCTGAGACCGCTCCCGTTGCCTTCCTCAAAGCCTTGGCAACCACCCCGGCCGGTCGCCGCCGCCCTGAGGTGCCCTGAACGCCACCGCGCAGCCGTAACAACTTGCGGCCATGCTGTTGCAGGCGCGGCCGAGCCTCGTAGTGCTGCGCTCCCTGCTGCCGGCCGCCATCCCCGACCTTCCCCTTCGGTCCCGGAGGGACCTCGCAATTATCCTCCGGTCACCCCGACCCTCGCCGTGGCCGGAGAAACTCGCTGAGCCCGAGCTTCTTCCCTGTGGGCTTGGTTTGCTCCGCCGCCGCCGCCGCCGCTCCTCGTCGCCGTCCAAGATCCGGTAGACTCCGTGCGCACCTAGTGTTTCAACGCGATAGTGACAGGTGGGTGCTTTGAGCTGGTAGTCGGTGAGATCGTTTCACCTTCCTCTTGTCTTTCATATCAGTATCATAGTCTTTACATGTCAGTTGCTTGTTTACCGTTCGTTATCGTACCTTATTGATTGCATGTGTTTAGTCGTTAATAGACATATAGAGCAGGCTTGCATATGTACTTTGTATCTCTGTGGACCTTAGGTCCAGGCAACACATAGACTCTCTTGTCATGTGTTTCAATCTGGTTGATCGTGGTTCGGCGTTGTACGCCCTTATTTCTCGATTTGGCCTAGGCACCGGCTTCAACCGATTTTTGTTTTGAGCATACCAGCATGACTTAGTCACAGCACTTGGGGGTATTCATTACACCGGGTCGATTTCGCCATCGACCGGAGGTGTACTTATCCGGATGGGTCGTCCTGTGGGGCGGATGAATCAGGTTGGTACAGATTAGTGACAGGCAACGCTTGAGGTCTGCGGACCAACATGGCAGGCACCAAATTGGGTACAGTTTTTGGTTGATTACATTGAGGCATACTTGCATTGTTTTCTATACAGTAGCAGTTTACTTATTGCTTCTTATCATATCTGTTATAGCTACTATAGTTCTGTTTCGTATCACAGCATCTATATTTGTTTACTTATCTCCTTTAGTTTTCGGTGATTACGGCTTGCCTTCGTGGATCTGTCGTACCCACTGTAGTTTTTGCTTTGAAGTTGTGACGGCATTACTTGTATGGCGAGCGCTGCGAGGTGTTTACAGATCATAAAAGTCTCAAGTATCTGTTCACCCAAAAAGAATTGAATCTGAGGCAGCGCTGATCGTTGGAGTTACTGAAGGACTATGACATTAGTATTCAGTATCATCCTGGCAAAGGCAAACATGGTGGCAGATGCGTTGAGCAGGAAGGCAGTGCAGCTTGAGCTTGTTGATTACTTAGTAGAGGCCGTTACTCGAGGAGCTACAGCGGTTGAAGCTCGAGATAGCGTCCCCTGGATCTACTGCGAGACTGATGTCTCTGGTCTTGCAGCCCACTCTGTTGGATAGGATCCGAGAGAAACAGAGTGGAGATCCGTACTTGTCGAGGATTCGATAGCAGCTACATAGGGGACAGGGGAAGGGTTTTGCTGTGGACAGTTCGGGAGTACTACGGTACAGGGACCGACTGTGTGTACCTGTGGACTCAGGGATCCGAGAGGACATTTTGAGGGAGGCTCATTATTCACCTCATACGGTTCACCCTGGAGGAACCAAGATGTATAAGAATTTAAAAGCACAGTTTTGGTGGAATGGAATGAAGAGGGACATTGGCAGATATGTGGCTCAGTGTTTGACTTGCCAACAGGTGAAGGCCGAGCATCAAGTACTTGCTGGCAAGCTTCAGAGTCTGCCAGTGCTCGAGTGGAAGTGGGAGCAAATCATGACAGACTTCGTCGTGGGATTGCCGAGAGCACAGGGTGGCTATGATGCGATTTGGGTGATAGTGGATAGACTGACTAAGTCTACTCACTTCCTACCAGTTTAGACCACCTCGTCCAGAGAGAGACTTGCGCAGCTATATCTAGATGAGATTGTTAGGCTGCATGGCGTGCCGATTTCAATCGTATCTAATAGGGATCCGAGGTTTGTATCACACTTCTGGAGGAGTTTGCAGACAGCCTTGGGTATACAGTTGCAATTCAGCACAGCGTTTCACCCACATACAGATGGTCAGTCAGAGCGGACCATTCAGACTCTAGAGGACATGCTGAGAGCATGCGTCTTGAACTTTGAAGGAGGGTGGTATCGACATTTGAGACTGGCAGAGTTTGCGTACAACAACAGCTATCAAGTGAGCATCCAGATGGCTCCGTTTGAGGTGTTGTATGGACGCAGATGTTGATCCCTTTTGTGTTGGAGTGATGTGAGTGAAAGGAAGACGCTTGGGCTTGAGGTTTTGCTAGAGGTTGAGGAAAAGGTGAGAGTTGTTCGACGACACTTTTTGACAGCCCAGAGCCGCCAGAGTAGCTACGCCGATACTAGGAGACGAGACTTAGAGTTCCAGGTTGGAGATCATGTTTTTCTTAAAGTCTCGCCATCGAGAGGGATTCGCAGATTCAAAGTACGTGGAAAGCTCAGTTCACGTTTTGTTGGCCCTTTTGAGGTATTGGAGCGAGTTGGACCAGTTGCTTATAGGATTGCTTTACCTCCCTGACTGACCGGTATCCACGATGTCTTCCACGTCTCGGCATTGAGGAGATACGTGTTCGATCCTTCTCACGTGATCGACTTCATTCCACTAGAGATTGGCGAGCATCTGAGATACGAGGAGCGACCGTTGCGGATTCTTGCTCGGGAGACGAAAGAATTGTGCAATCGGATCATCCCGTATGCAAAAGTGCAGTGGATCACGAAGAGCGGGAGGCGACTTGAGAGCCAGAGACGATGGTGAGGGAGTTCTATCCCTATTTGTTTGATACTTGAGCTGAGGTATACTAAAGTTTCGCGGACAAAACTTTTTGTAGTGGGGAAGGGTGTAGTATCCCTGGTGTTCAGCTTTTAAGGCTTGTCGACAGCTCTGGAGAGTGTCGAGACAAGTCCGAGTCTCGTTGGCGCAAAATAGATGCAAAACGGACTTAGCGGGAACGCGAGAGCAGGAATTAGCATTGGAATCTATGAAATTGCAGATTTTCTGCTTGTTGTACCTGTACAGTATCGGAGATGTACCGGTACACTTCACCCGATTGGCGAGCAGCTGCTCTCAGGTTGCCCATTTGTACTGGTACAAATGTGCGTGTACCGGTATACTTTGGTAGGTGAGAGGGCAATTCTGTAATTTTTCTGCCTCGTTTGTGTCACCCCTTCCCCCTCAGCCTATATACTGAGGAGCGGAGTTAAGAGAGAGGTTTTAATGGTTTCTTCTCCTCTCTCTCTCTAGACCTGATCGTGAGCAAGGAGGAGCCGGGTGGAGTTCGGATGTCGTCGACGTCGCGCCGCGGTGCCGTTCGAGCGTGTATTCGTCGTCGGGGTGTTACGAGAAGGCTGGATGAGCGTGGATTTTCACCATCGTCGACGTTGTGCCAGTTCTAGAGGGGTTTTCGAGGTGAGTGATCCATCGAAATCACTTTATTTTCTTCAAGCTCCATTAATTTCGAGCTAGAGTGCTGTTCCTGCAGAATTCCAGCGTCGACGGTCGGCGTTTCGGCTCGTACGCTACGTAGGAGTGTCGGGTTGCGATGAAAATTGGTTCGTTGGATTCAAGATTTCGAGAGGAATCCACGAAGCCCAGTTTGCTGAATCTGGTGAAGGTTAGCTTGATCGAACTCCTATTTTACTCTGCTGCTGTTGTATTTGGACAGAATTGACGGATTTCGATGTGTAGAGCTTGGAGATAGCTCGATTTCTGGACTTCGAGAATTTCAGTTGATCCAGCAGGGATTATTATTAGTTCGAGACTCCCTTCGCTGCCAGGAGTTAGCATTTAAGGTGAGTTTTCATCGGGTTTACTCCTAAGTAGAGATTAGTAAACATGTATACTTTCTGATTGTTTATACTTTGTACTAGCTTAAATTCATTGAGTAGCATATTGGCTGAAATCTGAATTTGAAGTATGTTTTAGAATCTAGTTAAACTATATATGTTGGACTTGGAAATTGAATTAGGAGAAAACCGGCAATTTGGACCTATCACCTGTTTACACTACCTGATTTAGCTCTAGGAGCCGTTGTAAATTTGTATCATCGCAGTATTGGTGTGATGGATACCCCAGATAGTTTAGAGTTCAGTTACGCTCGTGCTGGGATCCCTAGCGTATTTTTACAGTAGCGTTCAGACTGTTTCAAACTGTTGGGTGCCGTTGGAGTTGACGGTGGACCCATATCGCCGTTCTGGCGTTGGATTGGGCCGAGGGCACGTGACCTGTTGGTTATTAGACCAGTTAGAGTCGGTTACTTGACTTAGACTTGTGAGAGCCGGTTTTAGCTCGACAGAGATACACTGCATACTCGGTTGGGTAGCTCCCATTAGCACTCCGGAGACGGGCGCTGTGCTTTCGCATTGGTGTCGTTTATGCCGGTTGGACTTGCTCTCCACGGACTGATTAGTGTGGAGATAGCTGGATAATCCCAACTGGGCGGGACGGGTGTATTCACAGTCCCTAGGACGGGTATGTTTACAGTCCCTAAAGAGATTGGGTCGGGATTGACATCATTACAGTAGGTTAGTTTAAAGCATGATAGTGTAATAACTTGTAGCTGTAGATTTTATTCCAGCATTTATTACTATCTTTGCTCCCTTCTGTAGAGTTAGTGGGTGGACAGATGATGTTGAGGGCGGCACCCACTGAGAACTACTTGTTTTTACAGTAGTTCTCACGCCCTATTGTTACCCCGTTTTTGCAGAGCCATCGTCTTCGGCTACTGCTGTTGCTGATCAGGATCGAGGCAAGGGCATCGCGAGTTAGAGCCCTACCAGACGAGCCGAGCTAGAGGTGCCCCTACAGCAGGTAGTGTTTCTGGTTGGAGTTCATGTACATACAGACGTTTAACTCGCCAGTGCGAGTAGTTTTGTATCTTGGATTTGACGTATGTATATGAAACTCAGTTTGTTTTTAGTTACTGGTTCTTCTGGCAGCTCTATACTACTGTTTGTAGTATTGTATATTTTACAGGTACAACTATCGCTTCATATACAGGAAAAATTTCTTTGTATACGGCGGATTTGTCGGCGTGCCCGGGGAACGTGTAATCCGGGGCGTGACAGAATTCATAATCCAATTCATTGAGTCGAGTGGTAGCTAGTGTGGTGGAATCTCAGTTTATTTGAATGTATGGAATAAGCCACATAGATGCTAGTAACGAAGATGCTTAAGTTTAATTAGAGTAGTTCCATATTCAGCAAATAAACACGCTTCAACATAAATTATACTAAGAACATGTTGGTGATATACGCAATAGGCATACTAGCTAATTCGGATCTTTTGATGAATTCAAACCCACGGCTACCTCAACCCACAAGGGTCTATAATCCCATCCTACCTAAACCCTCGTCATAAAATAAAATCCACGTACGGTACCTATCACATGCACTCTGCTAACCCTAGGTACAAGGAAGCACCAATCTGATGTAAGTGTGCTGACTACAAGGTTCAGTTTGCTAACATGCACAGGTAGTGTAGTAGGCGGGATCAAAGTTTAATGGGTAAAATTTTATAATTTTATTTTTTTATATATATCTAATTTAATCCATTTAATTTATTGCTTGTTGACCCGCTCGTGAGCTAGCTCATGTTCAACTCGGAACACGAGTTGAATTTTTTGGCTCGATACTTTAACAAACCAACTCATGATTAAATGAGCCGAACACGGGCCGGCCCTAGCCCGCTCGTGTTTGGCTCGTTGACACCCTTACCCTTATTAATATAATTCCAATCCCATATGTACTAACAATATCATTCATTCAACTTTTATAGGTCTAAATCACAGCCGTATAATTTTTATTTTATTTTCAAATTATCAAAAAATGTATTAATTCTTAGTCATTGGATCTAATTCAATGGCTGACGAATTAAATATTTATGATTTTCTTTAACTAAATTATGCTTAGGCAGTAGTATCAAATCCGACCATTTCTGTACGTACCCTATCTTCTTACATAATATCCATATTATATTTTATCTAATAATAATTATCTTTACACTTCATACTTTTCTATACTATATTATATAAAAGCAGATAAAAGTTCTTATAATGACATACGGAATTAAAAAAAATGAATAAATAAAATTTCTAGTCAATGGTACATTATGATTAATTTGTTAAAAAAATATCTCAAATAAAAATAAATGGTTATAATCAATCTATTAAAAAATAACAGTCTTACCTATTAATATATCAAATTACAGTGAATCAAAATTAAATTTAAATTTTCAAAGTAAATGTGAATTAAATTTTGACGCATTTAGTTTAAACAATATACTTAAATTTTAAATTTATTAGAATTCAAAAAAATAAAAATATAATATAGGATATTGCAGATATTTTCTAATATAATATAACATATAAATTTATAAAATATAATTTTTATTGTAAATTTTTAGTGTAATTTTTGTTGTATATTTTAAACTTTTATAGTATATATCCACTATCTCTCAATTAACTAACTTAAATTATGTTTGAAACATAAAATTATAAAAAAAAAAAAGTAAGCCTATCAAATCGATTTTAAATCTTAAGTTTGCTTCAAAATTTCAAACCTAAATCCATATTTTAATGTAAAATTTAAAATTAATTTAAAATTTTAATATTTGGCTGTATAAACAGATCATTGTTTCAAATTAAATAAAAATAATTAATTATAAATCTATATTTCCAATAACTATTTATATTCAAACTATGAATTCAAAATTAGTTTTAAATTTTGAATTTTGTTCAAAAATTTAAATATGAATTTGTTAACTCAAAATTTAGAATTAATTCAAATTTTTAAATTTGTATACGGAGTAAAAAATTGTATATTATAAAAATATATATAAAAAATATTTACAGTGTAACTAAATAAAAAATATATAAAATTTATCCGAAGTTAAATTAAAATTAAAAAAATTCAATAAATAAAATCTTACCATCAATAACTATTTAAATTTAAAATATAATATATAAATTTTATTTAATATATTGTGATTTGCATGGCACGTGTAACTAGTATAAGTAAATCAGCGTATACCAATGATTCGTCCGCTGTTTTACCAACGTCCACCCCAAACTAATTAAACCACCAATTTAATTTACCACACCTCCGTTTCAAGAATCAAGAGTACGTGCGTGCGTAGATACGAGATGAGTTCGTTTAGCTACAGGGCCATGGCCGAGAAGGCGAAGGCGAGGGCCGAAGACAAGTTCCGGAGCAACGACGTGCGCGGGGCGAGGGTGCAGGCCCTCAAGGCGCAGTCGCTCTTCCCCGCCCTGCCCGGCCTCGCGCAGGCCCTTACGGCATACAACGTCCACCTTGCCGCCGCCACCAGGAAGCTCCCGTCCGGCGGGACCGACTGGCACGCCGTCCTCGACGTCCCGCCAACCGCCGGCACGGACGCGATCAAGAAGAAGTTCAAGCGGCTGTGCCTCCTCACCCACCCGGACAAGAATCCCTCCGCGGCCGCCGACGGCGCCTTCAAGCTCGTCGTCCGCGCCTGGGACGCCATCTCCTCCTCCTCCTCCTCTTCAGCTGCATCCGCCGCCGCCTCCTGCGAATCCCAGTCGTCCGGGTTCGAATCGCGCCGCCGCAGTACTCGCTCCGACTCGGGGTCGGGATTCGCCGACGGCGCAAGAAAACCATCGACCGGCGGGTCCTCCTCCTCCTCCAACAGTAATGCTAACTCCGGCTCAGGACCGCAGCCCGGCCGATCGGCGGCGTCACAAGAATCTTTCGACGGCAGCTGCGGTGCCACGCATGTCGTGCCCTACTGCTTGCACTGCGGCGCAAACTCCGGCCTCCGCTTCACGTTCGAAAGAAGCGGTTTCTTGGACGTCCGAATCATCTGCCCCAGTTGCAAGAAGATGTACCGCTGCCATATGGGAATAAGGTTGTCGTCGTAGCTGGATTGCTAGCTAGAGAAGCGGCATGCAAGTGTAAAGTAAATTAACAGAGATTGATCGAAGCTCTTGCCATTATTATTATAATAATGTATCTTTATTTACTTTCCTGCATGAGTGGCCGCGATGCTTGATGTATTAATTCTGCATGCTTCTCTTATTCATGAAATAAAAAGAGATGACGCAGCTCTTTCAAGATGATTTCTTTTATTGTTGCTAGTGTGGCTCCGCTTTAGTTTCAATTCACTTGTTTTTTCAATTGCTGAATTGATTACGTATATATGTTAGTGGAGTAGATTGATAGCTCCCTGATCTGCCACCTTGGCTCGTCTGAGGAAATGAGGAAATCTCGGCCTCGAGAATTGAAGTTAGGGCCCCTATCTCGACCCCTGCGTCGGTTGCTCCCGCGGCCTCTTGGGACACAAAAGCCACAAACACATCAAGAGTTGGGCTTGAGTGTCGATTGACTCGTATAGCTTTGACGTTGGGGAACCACCTCCACATAAAGTGAAATGGGAAGTCTAAACATAGTTGTCTTGAACAGCTTACAGATCTCATCGAGCCTTTCTAATAACCTAAAAATTTTGGTGGAATCCGAAAAATTTTTATCAATTAATGAATTGAAACTAAACCAGAGCTGCACTAGCAACAATAAAAGAAATCATCTTGAAGGAGCTGCGTCATCTCTTTTTATTTCAAGAATAAGAGAAGCATGCAGAATTAATACAAGCATCGCGGCCACTCATGCAGGAAAGTAAATAAAGATACATTATTATAATAATGCCAAGAGCGATCAATCTCTGTTAATTTACTTTACACTTGCATGCCGCTTAATTCTCTAGCAATCCAGCTACGACGACAACCTTATTCCCATATGGCAGTGGTACATCTTCTTGCAACTGGGGCAGATGATTCGGACGTCCAAGAAACCGCTTCTTTCGAACGTGAAGCGGAGGCCGGAGTTTGCGCCGCAGTGCAAGCAGTAGGGCACGACATGCGTGGCGCCGCAGCTGCCGTCGAAAGATTCTTGTGAAGCCGCCGATCGGCCAGGCTGCGGTCCTGAGCCGGAGTTAGCATTACTGTTGGAGGAGGAGGAGGACCCGCCAGTCGATGGTTTTCTTGCGCCGTCGGCGAATCCCGACCCCGAGTCGGAGCGAGTACTGCGGCGGCACGATTCGAACCCGGACGACTGGGATTCGCAGGAGGCGGCGGCGGATGCAGCTGAAGAGGAGGAGGAGGAGGAGATGGCGTCCCAGGCGCGGACGACGAGCTTGAAGGCGCCGTCGGCGGCCGCGGAGGGATTCTTGTCCGGGTGGGTGAGGAGGCACAGCCGCTTGAACTTCTTCTTGATCGCGTCCGTGCCGGCGGTTGGCGGGACGTCGAGGACGGCGTGCCAGTCGGTCCCGCCGGACGGGAGCTTCCTGGTGGCGGCGGCAAGGTGGACGTTGTATGCCGTAAGGGCCTGCGCGAGGCCGGGCAGGGCGGGGAAGAGCGACTGCGCCTTGAGGGCCTGCACCCTCGCCCCGCGCACGTCGTTGCTCCGGAACTTGTCTTCGGCCCTCGCCTTCGCCTTCTCGGCCATGGCCCTGTAGCTAAACGAACTCATCTCGTATCTACGCACGCACGTACTCTTGATTCTTGAAACGCGCGGAGGTGTGGTAAATTAAATTGGTGGTTTAATTTGTTTGGGGTGGACGTTGGTAAAACAGCGGACGAATCATTGGTACGCTGATTTATTTATACTAGTTACACGTGCCATGCAAATCACAATAAATTAAATAAAATTATTATATTATATTTTAAATTTAAATAGTTATTAATGGTAAGATTTTATTTATTGAATTTTTTTAACTTTAATTTAACTTCGAATAAATTTAATATATATTTTTTATTTAATTACTTTTTTATATATATTTTTAAAGTGTATCAAGTTAGTACCATATGGTTTCTAACTTTATCACTTTAGTACCCTGTGGTTTAAAGTGTATCAAATTATTACCCTGTGGTTTTGTACTTTATCACTTTAATACCCTGTGATTTAAAAAACCACAGGATACTAATTTGATACAAAATTAAAACCACAGGGTACTAAAATGATAAATTGCAAAACCAGAGGGTACTAACTTGATACACTTTAAACCACAGGGTACTAAAGTGATAAAGTGAGAAACCACATGGTACTAACTTGATACATTTTAAACCACAGGATACTAAAATGAAAAAAAATTGAAACAACAAGAGGGGTTTTTGAAGTTTTTCCAAAAATAAGACTAATCAAAAGACATTCGAAATCAAAATAGATATTTTTTACACTGTAAAAAAATTCAACTACCAAATAACTAATCTAATAATAATCTTATATTATTATATAAATTAATTCTTAAAAATATTGTGTGGGGCCCACAACCCTCCAAAATAAGGAGAGGCTTTAGAGTTACCAATTCATACATATTTTGGGGACTAAAGTGAAAAACATACAAAGAAAAAAAATATTAAATAGGCGATAGTTTGATAATTTCGATAATTTTAAAATATTTTTTAACGGTTTTTCTCTTCCACCCTAAGTTTAAATACTGGGACTGAGACTCTCTGCCATTTCGTATGCTCCTTCCATCTTTCTACTGGCTTGGATACCCAGCGATTTGGTGGAGAGAAACGACATATTCCAAATTATTTTTTTTATAATTACAGATAATTTATTTGGTTTTATATAGTTAGGATTTATATTTAAAAATTTTATTACTTTTTCATATATGTAGTGAAAATGTTACCTTCAATACGGAAGAAAAAATATATTTTTTTATTTGGAAGGTAATTAGGTAAGTAGACATTAATTTTTCTTAGATACTAAAATTATATTCTTCAACTACTGTAGTTGAAGCTATGCCCAGGTTGGGCGTAGTTTCATCGCCTGCCTTTGAGTCTCCTTCAACAATTTTAGTTATAGCAATTGGATTCTACTACATCAACCAAAATAATTTAATTGGCTCTACATGTAGTAGTTAAATTGATAGGACAAATACTAGTGCATCCTTTAAAAGGTTATAAATAACTGACATATCTTTTTAAATTTTATAGAAGTTTATAAATAATTGATATATCCCTTTAACTTTTAAAATAATTTTATACCTTATTCTGAATTTTAAAAACGTTACAAAAATATCCTTTGTTGACTTTCCATCAGTCATTCGTTAAAATTCTCTTTTCGTGATCAACAGGAATCACGCTTTGAAAAGTAAAAGTTATGTCAGATCTACAACCCACTTTGAGTTGTAATCCTACAACAACCCCAAATCCATGGTTAACTTTTCTTCATTTGTCTCATCACTTTTTTTTGTATTTATAAAAACTAAAGGGGTTAGTGAATCCTTTTTCTTTATTTACTAAAAACTAAAGAAGCTAGTGAATCCTTAACATCCTTGGATAAGGGGTTGTAGTGATATTGTCACACCCCGGGGTGTCTTTTTAGTTGTAAGTCAGCGAAAAAATGCCCAAACCTTTTTTTTTGAAAACTTTGACCTAAAAAGATGACAGAGCCGCCACAAATACAGGAAACTCACTGATCTCACGGACAGAGCCTCTCCTATATTTGCACGGCGTCGCACGAGTACAAGTACAACCACAATCATTCACAACATAGCGTATATTTACATTTTCATAAAAAAACCTTTTAAAAATCGTTTCCCACTTGGAAACCTTTTCTATAAAGTGCTACTACGAGAGGTAGAAAACCATTTTCATAATTCATATGATAATAACAAAACAACATTATTTGACCTCACAAAACCATATATATCCAACATGAATAAAAGTCACTGAACCATAAAGTATCTAAGTCATTTATTTATGGGAAGAGGGTAGGGTTATAACGAAATCAATCCAATGGAGTGTAATGGACATCATCAACGAATAACTCTGGGCACATCTAGCTAATATTGTCCTCACGTACCGTCCCAACCCTCACCGCCCACATCACATGAAAAATGGTGGAGGGTGAGAACATATAAACATGTCTCCCCCTCCCAGTTGGTATCGCAAACCGACGAAGGCGAAGAGTACTCACCGATATAAGAAGAGATAACCAAAGTTATGAGTAGATATCACAAATGCAGTAGTAATAATACCGAAAGGAAAAAGAACAGTAAGAGAACATATAACTAACCGCCAATGTAAACTAGAACAGAATGCAAGTATGCATCAATCGGATGATCAGCCCCAAGAATACCCAATCCAGAAACCGCCATATTGCTCTGAAGACTTCAGGCTATCCCACTCCCGCTCCAGTAGGGATGTGACCCGAGCAAAAGGACCGTTGGAGTCTCCCTGGCATGTAACCTAGCAAGAGGGCCGCTGAGCTCACGGGTCGGATGTATGACCACTTTTTCAAAAAAAAAAACACCCTCCTGTGGTGGATCAGACTGCCGGTGTACGTAAAATGTATATGAGCAGTGGCGATCGATGCAATATGCTCAATAGCCCACTATCGGCAGATAGCAGAAGTAAAGTCCAATAAAAGTAACCGACCAACCAGATCAACCTCTATCTCAAGGATAGAACAATATCACCGATTACAAAGTCAACTAACGTTAAATCATATCATGTATGAATACAAGTGTCACCGACTATGAAGTCAACTAATGTCAAATCATGTCTTGTATGAATACAAGTGTCACCGACTGTAAAGTCAACTAATGTCAAATAATGTCCTGTATGAATACAAGTGTCACCGACTATAACATCAACTAATGTCAAATCATATTATGTATGAATACGAGTGTCACCGATAATGAAGTCAACTAATGTCAAATCACAGCATATATGAATACGAGTGTCACTAACTATGAAGTCAACTAATGTCAAATCATGTCTTGTATGAATACAAGTGTCACCGACTATAAAACCAACTAATGTCAAATCATGTCCTGTATAAATACAAATGTCACCGACTATAAAGTCAACTAATGTCAAATCACAACATGTATGACCCAATCATCAGAAATATCACTCTACTACTAGATCATGACCATATGAAATAGGAATAACGGTAGAGTGACCAACTACGAAATCAAGTGATGTAAGAATGCTCAATCAATATCAAATAGCGAAAGAAGATAAGAAGAATAGAGATCACCGAGCAGCCACCACTTTGCCGACTTCGAATCGAAATACCCACCTACATGAATATCGCGCCTGTCTCCAACTGTGGAAGATCGTTAATTGGACATACGGAGTGTCCACCGGGTTAGTATCGAACCCACATATAAGGAACACTAAACCCACAAGCCCACACATGATCTCACGGGAAACTGATTATCATAACTCACCGGAAGTTCCGAAAATCGCACCGGAACTCCGCCGGGACCCACGAAGTATCCCGAAACTCATCGACTCATGCCACGAGTCACCCGCTGCCACAAAACACAATATTAAAGGTGTCCTAGCAGAAAACATCAAGTCTCACACCGGAACAATTATCGTCGGATAACTGTTCCAATCCGGATTCCCGAAAGTGTCAATTTCGACACCGGAACCCACCATCGCTCACCCGTCATCTCCGAGCTTTTCGAACGACATAAGTGACCAGCCAACCAGGCTCAGCGACAAAGTATAGTATACTCGAACAGCGTCGGGAGGAATCCGAACCGAAACCGCATTCCGTCGACCAATTTCGCCGAAGAACGCACTGGAAATTGATATTCGATTTCTGCAAAGGCCTCGAATCTTGGACAATCAGTCCAGAGATCACCGGCCACCTACACATATTGCCCACAGCAGCCACAAAGTGCACAATTGCATAAAAGCCCCTACAAATACATAAAATTACATTATTTTCTGTGATTTACAAGATTTTACAGCTCGATACCGCAAACCGAGGGCTTTTGGGGTCAGTCGAGACACGTGCTGACAGGTCTCGACATGCCAGAGGTCGTGCTCATTGTTCAAAGCACAGCGGCTCACTTAGAGAGCGGGGGGGCGACCCAAATTCAGAGAACTACGCACACTGAACTTAAATCGCTCTTATTCTACAAACCAGGTGCTCGCTAACCCCAAAGGAGATGAGCACGATGATCAGCATTGATCAAGGATCATCGTGCTCACTTCTGAAGGCATCGAGGTGGCATCGGATCGCCAGAATAGTGCAAACAACCCCGAAACAGTGCACAAATAGCAGTAAATTAGCTCACCTGCCAGGGAAGAGCTATTGCACGGCCGGGGGCGGCTCGGCGGCGCGCAACAACCTAAGTCGAGGAGGAGGGGCCTTCTAGGGTTATGGCTGAGGGAAGTGGGCTCTAGGGTTAGGGTTTTCACCTTGAAAACCCATCTTTATAGTATGCCGACTTCGCGCGTACCTCCCTCCAATTGCGATATTTTTGCTGAGATCCTGACCGCGTGTCTATGACAACCTCGTGCATCAACCCGCTAAATTTTATAGAATTTTGCACATAAAATATAGGGGGTTTCGCGCGAAATGCGAAAACATCAATTCGACCCTTCCTCGGTAAGCGTGCGATATCTGGCGATCCGTCCGTTGGATTTTCGAAGGTTGTGCCGACACGTTCAGCACGACCGAAACATCGAACCCACAATTTTGTTTCATTCAATTTGGTCGCCGATTCGCGGCGAAAGCCATCCTCCCTCCGATTCTCCAAAACCACACCTATATGTGTAAATAAATCAAACAAACCTCAAATTCAAATTCAATTTTGAATTTCCTAACACTGGTAGGTACCGAACCATCCTCCACCGTACTCCAGGGCACACGCAAGGAGCACGAGAAGTTTTACAACACAAGAACAGCAAAGAACAAAAACCCTCTTTGTGATAAAATTCAATTTTCTTGAAAATCGTGCGTCAAAACCAAAATCCGTTAGTGCCAGTGGGTCCAGGACGGTCAGACCATTGAAAACGAGCTATTGGATCATTATAAACGAAATCCGATACTCACCAAAAGCCATCACTACCTATTGGTCTCTTCGGAAAGTATAACTTAAAATAATTGCCACTAAAGTACAATTAGGTATTAGGTAATGGTGGCCATTCAATAATTGCCGCTAATAAATTGCCACTAAAACTCAATTTTGTTGTAGTGCTAAGCCAAAAGACACAACCTTACAAAAGGACATACTCTTTCATATGATACACAAGTTTTCAACAAAACAAATAAAATTAAACAAATAAACAAATAAACAAACTTATAAACTAACAATATCAATACCCAGTACAGTCGTACAACCCTCGGCTACCGCAAACCATAGTATGTCTCAAATCCGATGCTACCCTAATATCCAGCACATCACTCTGCCTAATCCCGGGCACAAAGACACAAAGTTTGCTACTGACAATAAGAATTCATAATCCAATTCATTGAGTCGAGTGGTAGTGTGCATGGTGGAATCTCAGTTTAATTGAATGTATGGAATAAGCCACATAGATGCTAGTAACGAAGATGCTTAAGTTTAATTAGAGTAGTTCCATATTCAGCAAATAAGCATGCTTCAACATAAATTATACTAAGAACATGTTGGTGATATACTCAATAGGCATACTAGCTAATTCGGATCTTTTGATGAATTCAAACCCACGGCTACCTCAACCCACAAGGGTCTATAATCCCATGCTACCTAAACCCTCGGCAAAAAATAAAATCCACGTACGTTACCTATCACATGCACTCTGCTAACACTAGGTACAAGGAAGCACCAATCTGATGTAAGTGTGCTAACTACAAGGTTCAGTTTGCTAACATGTACAGATTGTGTAATAGGAGGGATCAAAGTTTAATAGGTAAGATTTTATAAATTTATTTTTTATATATATATCTAATTTAATCCATTTAATTTATTGCTCGTTGACCAGTTCATGAGCTAGCTCGTGTTCGGCTTGGAACACGAGTTGAATTTTTCCGCTCGATACTTTAACAAGCCAACTCATGGCCCTAGCTCGCTCGTGTTTGGCTCGTTGACACCCCTACCCTTATTAATATAATTCCAATCCCATACGTACTAACAATATCATTCATTCAACTTTTATAGGTATAAATCACAGCCGTATAATTTTTATTTTATTTTCAAATTATCAAAAAACGTATTAATTCTTAGTCATTGGATCTAATCCAATGGCCGACGAATTAAATATCTATGATTTTCTTTAACTAAATTATGCTTAGGCAGTAGTATCAAATCCGACCTTTTATGTACATACCCTATCTTCTTACATAATATCCATATTATATTTTATCTAATAATAATTATTTTTACACTTCATACTTTTCTATACTATATATAAAAGCAGATAAAAGTTCTTATAATGACATACAGAATTAAAAAAAAAATGAATAAATAAAATTTCATGTCAATGGTTATGATTAATTTGTTAAAAAAATATCTCAAATAAAAATAATAGTTATAATCAATCTATTAAAAAATAACATTCTTATCTATTAATATATCAAATCCTAGGAATTAGTGATTATGATTAATTTATTAAAAAATATTTCAAATAAAAGAAAACGGTTATGATCAATCTGGCCTATCCGTAGATTTTACATTAAAATTTAAATTTAAATTTAAATCATGAATTGAATTTAATTTTGGATATCAAATTTGAATTAACCATTAAAACTTTTAATTATAATTGATCAAAATTAAATTTTAACAAATTAAAATCCATAAATTAATTTTGGATATCAAATTTGAATTAACAATTAATATATTTAATTACGGTGAATCAAAATTAAATTTAAATTTTCAAAGTAAATGTGAATTAAATTTTGACGCATTTAGTTTAAACAATATACTTAAATTTTAAATTTATTAGAATTCAAAAAAATAAAAAAATAATATAAGATATTGCAGATATTTTCTAATAAACTATAACATATAAATTTATAAAATATAATTTTTATTGTAAATTTTAATTGTAATTTTTGTTGTATATTTTAAACTTTTATAGTATATATCCACTATCTCTCAATTAATGTTTGAAAAATAAATTATGAAAAAATAACCCTATCAAATCAATTTTAAATCTTAAGTTTGCTTCAAAATTTCAAACGTGAATCCATATTTTAATTCAAAATTTAAAATTAATTTAAATTTTTAATATTTTGCTCTATAAACAGACGGTTTCAAAATAAAAATAATTAATTATAAATCTATATTTCCAATAACTATTTATATTCAAATTATGGATTCAAAATTAGTTTTAAATTTTGAATTTTGTTCAAAAATTTAAATATGAATTTGTTAACTCAAAATGTAGAATTAATTCAAATTTTTAAAATTTGTATACGGAGTAAAAAATTGTATATTATAAAAATATATATAAAAAATATTTACAGTGTAACTAAAAAATATATATATAAAATTTATCCGAACTTAAATTAAAGTTAAAAAAATTCTATAAATAAACTCTTACCATCAATAACTATTTAAATTTAAAATATAAATATAAATTTTATTTAATTTATTGTGATTTGCATGGCACGTGTAACTAGTATAAATAAATCAGCGTACCAGAATGATTGGTCCGCTGTTTTACCAACGTCCACCCCAAACTAATTAAACCACTAATTTAATTTACCACACCTCCGTTTCAAGAATCAAGAGTACGTGCGTAGATACGAGATGAGTTCGTCGAGCTACAGGGCTATGGCCGAGAAGGTGAAGGCGAGGGCCGAAGACAAGTTCCGGAGCAACGACGTGCGCGGGGCGAGGGTGCAGGCCCTCAAGGCGCAGTCGCTCTTCCCCGCCCTGCCCGGCCTCGCGCAGGCCCTTACGGCATACAACGTCCACCTTGCCGCCGCCACCAGGAAGCTCCCGTCCGGCGGGACCGACTGGCACGCCGTCCTCGACGTCCCGCCAACCGCCGGCACGGACGCGATCAAAAAGAAGTTCAAGCGGCTGTGCCTCCTCACCCACCCGGACAAGAATCCCTCCGCGGCCGCCGACGGCGCCTTCAAGCTCGTCGTCCGCGCCTGGGACGCCATCTCCTCCTCCTCCTCCTCTTCAGCTGCATCCGCCGCCGCCTCCTGCGAATCCCAGTCGTCCGGGTTCGAATCGCGCCGCCGCAGTACTCGCTCCGACTCGGGGTCGGGATTCGCCGACAGCGCAAGAAAACCATCGACCGGCGGGTCCTCCTCCTCCTCCAACAGTAATGCTAACTCCGGCTCAGGACCGCAGCCCGGCCGATCGGCGGCGTCACAAGAATCTTTCGACGGCAGCTGCGGCGCCACGCATGTCGTGCCCTACTGCTTGCACTGCGGCGCAAACTCCGGCCTCCGCTTCACGTTCGAAAGAAGCGGTTTCTTGGACGTCCGAATCATCTGCCCCAGTTGCAAGAAGATGTACCGCTGCCATATGGAAATAAGGTTGTCGTCATAGCGGGATTGCTAGAGAAGCGGCATGCCAGTGTAAAGTAAATTAACAGAGATTGATCAAAGCTCTTGCCATTATTATGATAATAATGTATCTTTATTTACTTTCCTGCATGAGTGGCCGCGATGCTTGATGTATTAATTCTGCATGCTTCTCTTATTCATGAAATAAAAAGAGATGACGCAGCTCTTTCAAGATGATTTCTTTTATTGTTGCTAGTGTGGCTCCGCTTTAGTTTCAATTCACTTGTTTTTTCAATTGCTGAATTGATTACGTATATATGTTAGTGGAGTAGATTGATAGCTCCCTGATCTGCCACCTTGGCTCGTCTGAGGAAATGAGGAAATCTCGGCCTCGAGAATTGAAGTTAGGGCCCCTATCTCGACCCCTGCGTCGGTTGCTTCCGCGGCCTCTTGGGACACAAAAGCCACAAACACATCAAGAGTTGGGCTTGAGTGTCGATTGACTCGTATAGCTTTGACGTTGGGGAACCACCTCGACATATAGTGAAATGGGAAGTCTAAACATAGTTGTCTTGAACAGCTTACAGATCTCATCGAGCCTTTCTAATAACCTAAAAATTTTGGTGGAATCCGAAAAATTTTTGCCAATAGTATGCAATTAGTTACAAATTGACTTAAAATTATGAAGATATATAAATAGATAAAGGATGATTTGCTTTCTTGATGTATTGCAGCTACGCGAGTAGGTCGAGCTCTAGGGCGACCGAGCTCTACTTGAAGTGATTGGGTAAGGCTGTCCACACTTCGGCTATAGTTTGAAGACCGACAGCACGGCCGAGAGCCTCTTTGGAAAGAGTGCCCATGATCCATGATTTTATAAGGCAATCGGTCCATACCGAAGATGCATAGTCTGGTTGTTGACATTGCCTCCACAATAGCATCCATCCATGAATTTGATACCCGGGCTGGTTGATATTTTGCTAGCGATGAGCTCAAAATATTTTCAAAACTAAATTTTAAATTTTTTTTTAAATTGTTAATATTTTTTTTATTTTATTTTTATATATTCTTTAAAATTTTGTACATCTCTGAAAGGTAAAATGTAAAAATTTTCGTTCCAACATGCACCGATTGTGCTACTAGTTTTGTATCTTACTATATATTCTTCTTCGGTGAATATTTTTATATAGAAAATACAAAAGTAATTTTAGCAAACAGTTGGAAAGAAAAAAAAATAATAATGAATTTTAGAATATTGTAAAAAAAATTTAAAAGAAGAATAATAGAAAATAAGAAAATAAGCAAAAGAAAAAGAAGGGAGAAGAATTAAACCATGAAGAAGAGAAGAAATTTCCCCCGCAAACATACATGGTATAGAAAAAATGAAAAAATATTACATACTGATAGTCAAACTTTTGAAAACCAAATTTTATTTCAACTGTACTCTCTCTCAATTTACATAGTTTAATTTCTTATTCGTGGAGACATATATAATTTCAAATACTATTAAGAGATCTATCTCCCACAGATTTTATCTTTTGAAAATTTTAATCCCTTACCAAGCGTCCTTAGAGCAAGTGGCAAAAGACTTGGTGGTTAGTAGTTGATTCACATTTTCAGCTAAGTTTATTTCTAAATGAAATAAACGAAACGGATAGCGTGTATACCTATCTCTCTCTCAAAAAAAAAAAAAAAAAAAAAAAAATCCCTTCTCTGAAAGATATTTATTAAAGACTTCTAGATATATGCATGAAACAAAAATTTCTTCTTAGTAAATCTTACTAGCTTACAACAAACTGGAGTACTTAATCAAAATAGCTCAGTTGCCTCAAAGTAAAGTCTAAATATATAAAATCAACTAAATCAAAATAAAGAAAACTTGATCTAAACCTAATGAAAATCCCATTTTGTATTGAAGATGCTGCTGCACTGAAGTTCAACTGCATAGGAGACGTTCAAGGTTCGGCACGTTTACATTCTGATGCTATAGCTGGGCAACACAATTAATGAGGTTCAATTTCCCAGATAGAACTACATCAAAATTGCTGGAAATTTCAGTTACATTTTTTTATGCATCAAAAGAGACTAGTTGATGTGGAACATGTTCAAGCCAAGTAAGATGAATGCTTTGTAATTGCTACACTACTTTTGCATGTATTATTCAATTACAAAATTTTTACCACTTTATATGTCAAATAGAACAACCAAAAGTTTTACGTTCTATAATTTTCTAGAAAAAATGGCTTTCATATAGACATTTACCAATAAATTAAAGTTTGAAATCTTTATCTTGATTCCTTATCCTTTCGTCGTTCTTGTTCTTCGTTTAACTACTGATATTGATTCTCTTCCAACATTAAATCAATATACGATTTACGATTTTTAATATTTTATACAAATTTAGTTAATAGGCATTTAATTCAAGCTGCCGACTACCTAATAAATTTTCTAGTGTGCAGTTATTATGCTTTTGGAAATATATACATCAATTTTTTAGCTTTTGAATTTCAATAAGGTTTACTGAATGATGATAATACTATGGACCTAATTTGAGGACTTAGAAGTTGAAAGTTGCCGTTTCTTAAAAGCTCCATAGCTTAACACAAAATTATATTGCGAGAGGAACGCCTAGTCATTATCTCCTCCAATTAAGGTGGTAAGGAAGGGAGGTTTTAATGCCACCTGTAGTATCAAAATCATTGAAGAATTGGGATGACTATAGTATATATGTGTTGTTGGGATGACTATGCGCCGTGACACAGCTGGTCTTCTGTAGCCTAATGTTCTATCTTTTGTTCCATCTCAAATAGGATACACTCCTATTTAATCGAAAAAAAAAAAATCGTTTTAGAATTGTCATTCGATTATAATTATCAGTTAAAGCCTTGTCCAACGTAAACATTATCTTTGGACAAATAAAAACAGATCAAAACTGCAACTCCTCATGCACACTGACTGCATGCGCTACTCGACAATAAAGAAAACAGAAAACAATATCAATTAATGAATTGAAACTAAAGCGGAGCCACACTAGCAACAATAAAAGAAATCATCTTGAAAGAGCTGCGTCATCTCTTTTTATTTCATGAATAAGAGAAGCATGCAGAATTAATACATCAAGCATCGCGGCCACTCAGGCAGGAAAGTAAATAAAGATACATTATTATAATAATAATGGCAAGAGCTTCGATCAATCTCTGTTAATTTACTTTACACTTGCATGCCGCTTCTCTAGCTAGCAATCCAGCTACGACGACGACAACCTTATTCCCATATGGCAGCGGTACATCTTCTTGCAACTGGGGCAGATGATTCGGACGTCCAAGAAACCGCTTCTTTCGAACGTGAAGCGGAGGCCGGAGTTTGCGCCGCAGTGCAAGCAGTAGGGCACGACATGCGTGGCACCGCAGCTGCCGTCGAAAGATTCTTGTGACGCCGCCGATCGGCCGGGCTGCGGTCCTGAGCCGGAGTTAGCATTACTGTTGGAGGAGGAGGAGGACCCGCCGGTCGATGGTTTTCTTGCGCCGTCGGCGAATCCCGACCCCGAGTCGGAGCGAGTACTGCGGCGGCGCGATTCGAACCCGGACGACTGGGATTCGCAGGAGGCGGCCGCGGATGCAGCTGAAGAGGAGGAGGAGGAGGAGATGGCGTCCCAGGCGCGGATGACGAGCTTGAAGGCGCCGTCGGCGGCCACGGAGGGATTCTTGTCCGGGTGGGTGAGGAGGCACAGCCGCTTGAACTTCTTCTTGATCGCGTCCGTGCCGGCGGTTGGCGGGACGTCGAGGACGGCGTGCCAGTCGGTCCCGCCGGACGGGAGCTTCCTGGTGGCGGCGGCAAGGTGGACGTTGTATGCCGTAAGGGCCTGCGCGAGGCCGGGCAGGGCGGGGAAGAGCGACTGCGCCTTGAGGGCCTGCACCCTCGCCCCGCGCACGTCGTTGCTCCGGAACTTGTCTTCGGCCCTCGCCTTCGCCTTCTCGGCCATGGCCCTGTAGCTCGACGAACTCATCTCGTATCTACGCACGCACTCTTGATTCTTGAAACGCGCGGAGGTGTGGTAAATTAAATTGGTGGTTTAATTTGTTTGGGGTGGACGTTGGTAAAACAGCGCACGAATCATTCTGGTACGCTGATTTATTTATATGTATATATTTAAGAAGCCGCTCGATGAGACCGAAATATAATATACAGTAAATTATTTTAATTATTAGTATCAATTTTTTTTTAATACATTAATATTTTTAAATTTAATAATTAAAAATTAAAGAATAAATTAAAAAATAAAATTAAAGTGGATTTTTTTCTAAAAACATTTTAACCTAATAAGTAATATGATAAATTAGTTAAATTTAAAACAAAGGCTCATTACAATATTAAAAAAGATGAATAATATTTTTCTATTATCCTCAAGGTAAAATTTATGAATAAAAAAATATTAAGAAATTAATTTGAGTGAAAGTACTATCTTTCGTATTTTTGGCGCCAACATTTTTATTATGCAGTCATTAATTTTTATCGTCGCACATACAACTAATAAATTATTTGCTACCTAAGTTTTAAATTAGTGAAGAAATTTTTAGAACAAATACCGCAACGAAATCTGATTGTGATTTAAATCTAACTAAATTTTATTATAAATACAACTTACAGATAATTGCTATATCCAAATAAATATTTAATTGATCCGGAAGCGTGCGAGGCACTGCCCTAAGGCGTATTTCCGTCCTTATGTGCGGGATTAACCGGGAACAACACCCCAAGGTACGACCGGAATTTCTCCTCCTGCGAGCACGATCGTGAAGAAGGTTGACGAAGACTCTTTCAACACCCGATGACAAAAAGATCAAAGCCAAATAGATAAAAATAATAGATAGAAAAATATATGTCCTCCAATGTTTCTCTTTGCAATGTTTTATGTCATGAACAGTAGAAAGAGTACTATATAAAAGGGTGTGAATAGAACATTGGATACCCTAACATTCTACTCCAATAATTAATTCCATTTAATTCATGCTTTAATGTGAAATAAAGGAGGAATAAATTAAATTTAATCCATCCAATTAATTAACATAATAAAAGACAATAAATGAGAATAATTATAAAACTAAATGAGATTTGGAGATTTTGGATTTTACACCAACAATTCCCCACAAAATTCAAAATCACAAAATCAAAATTAAACAAATAAATAAATGAATCATCGGGTATTTATACTATGCAATAGGCGAGGTGTCTTTAAAAGACTTAACCCCACTTAGTGTAAATAGTTTCCATCAGAAGGAATCGGAGTGAATCAGGTCTTGAACTACGTTCCTTTGGCCCTGACTTCTACTACCACACACACAGTACAGAATTCTCCGTCGCGGGTCTGTGCGTTAATGGCCATGCACAGTACCTTGATTTTTCATAAGAGTTTCTATGTATAGCCCATTCACATAGCCGCGGCCACATACGGATACTCTTATATAGGTGGTTCCCTCTTGGGATGTTGATATAGAGTCCATCTCGCGAAAATCATCACCTTGAGATCCCATTAAAAAGCTCTACAGTCAATCTATACACTTAACAGAGCACTCTCACCATAGGCGATGGGATTGGAGCTAAAGACTCCTATTATAAAATTTATAGAAGTGCTCTTGGCCAACCCTGACAGCTTCGTTATTTAACACATGAACTTTATCAAGGATCTCTATCACAAGTTGGCGGTTCCACTGGCAGGAAGGCCTTTACCGGGCAGAGTCCCTCCCCTCGTTGACCCAGGACCTTAGTCCTATATTCAGGGCCGTTCGTAAAATAATCTGCAAATTTGTTTCAGATTGATAACAAAATCAAATAAAGTAATATTAATGAAAATAACCATCTATAAAATTTATGTCTCAAAAAAATATTTACCTGCCAATTTTAGAATTGCAAAATTCGTTTTCCAAGTGAACACTATGGATAAATCACTGAGGAGAGCCATTATATATCAAAATTATCAAACTGATAAAGAGTAATCCCCACAAGTTTTGCCGATATATCAAATTAAATCATGAGGTTAATCATGTTAATGGGTTTGGGGTTCAACAGGCAAATAGATGGCCTAATAATTTTTTAAATTTATCTCAATTAGATCTTTTCATTACAAATATAATGAAACAATATCGATCAACAAAAGATGATTACGATAAAGTAGCCCGTTGCTGTTGGTTAGCACGACTTTGTTCAAGACTGTGCTTTAAACATAACTGTTGGGTTTTCAAATCCAATATTGAAACATAACAGATGTGACAGTTAGGGGATAAATCAAGCTTTAAAGAAATCTACCTTTTTTTTTTTTTTTTAAGTCAAAACATAGTATAATGTATTTGCCACTAAAAAAAAACTTTCTTTACATGTAGTATTTTTTTTCAATCGTAGAACCGTCTATAAACAAATACTGTAGCATTATATATCATTTTTACCAAAGAATTTATGTAGCAAAACTCTAAAGATCAGCTAATATAATTATTTTTTACTTTATCAATTTTTTTTTTTTAAATATCACCATAATAAATTATAAATCTTAACAGTTAAATTAAATAATTATACAATACATGTTCAAGTGCTAATCTCCAGGAAAATTTATGTTTGATTGCCATTCATAGAAACTTACAAACAAAATTATATAATTATAAATTAACTAATTATAATACGGACATTAGCAGCCGTTAGATTTCAGATGCACAATCAAAAGTCGAGATCAGCCTTAGATTGTCTAGAAACAATACCGACGAATTTGATTGTGTATTTAAATCTAACTAAATTTTATTTAAATACAACTGTTACAGATAATTGGCTTTATCCAAATAAATACTTATTGATCTGAAGTAGTGCGGAGCACTAGCCTAGAGGCGTATTTCCTGTCCTTACGTGCTGGGGATTAACCGGGAACACACCCAACGGGTACGACGGAATCATACCTCTGCGATGCACGATGTGAAGAAGGTTGACGAAGACTCTTTCAACACCCGATGACAAAAAGATCAAAGCCAAATAGATAAAAATAATAGATAGAAAAATATATGTCCTCCAATGTTTCTCTTTGCAATGTTTTATGTCATGAACAGTAGAAAGAGTACTATATAAAAGGGTGTGAATAGAACATTGGATACCCCAACATTCTACTCCAATAATTAATTCCATTTAATTCATGCTTTAATATGAAATAAAGGAGGAATAAATTAAATTTAATCCATCCAATTAATTAACATAATAAAAGACAATAAATGAGAATAATTATAAAACTAAATGAGATTTGGAGATTTTGGATTTTACACCAACAGAAATCAGAAGCACAAAAAATAAGACTAATCAAAAGACATTCGAAATCAAAATAAATATTTTTTATACTGTAAAAAAATTCAACTACCAAATAACTAATCTAATAATATTCTTATATTATTATATAAACTAATTCTTAAAAATATTAATGTGTGGGGCCGACAACCCTCCAAAATAAGGAGAGGCTTTAGAGTTACCAATTCATACATATTTTGGGGACTAAAGTAAAAAACATACAAAGAAAAAATTATTAAATAGACGATGGTATGATAATTTCGATAATTTTAAAATATTTTTTAACGGTTTTTCTTTTCCACCTAAGTTTAAATACTAGGGCTGAGACACTCTGCCATTTCGTATGCTCCTTCCATCTTTCTACTGGCTTGGATACCCAGCGATTTGGTGGAGAGATATGACATATTCCAAATTATTTTTTTTATAATTACAGTTAATTTATTTGGTTTTATATAGTTAGGATTTATATTTAAAAATTTTATTACTTTTTCATATATGTAGTGAAAATGTTACCTTCAATACGGAAGAAAAAATATTTTTTTTTATTTGGAAGGTAATTAGGTAAGTAGACATTAATTTCTCTTAGATACTAAAATTATATTCTTCAACTACTGTAGTTGAAGCTATGCCCAGGTTGGGCGTAGTTTCATCGCCTGCCTTTGAGTCTCCTTCAACAATTTTAGTTATAGCAATTGGATTCTACTACATCAACCAAAATAATTTAATTGGCTCTACATGTAGTAGTTAAATTGATAGGACAAATACTAGTGTATCCTTTAAAAGGTTATAAATAACTGACATATCTTTTTAAATTTTATAAAAGTTTATAAATAATTGATATATCCCTTTAACTTTTAAAATAATTTTATATCTTATTCTGAATTTTTAATACGTTACAAAAATATCCTATGTTGACTTTCCATCAGTCATTCGTTAAAATTCTCTTTTCGTGATCAACGGGAATCACACTTTGAAAAGTAAAAATTATGTCAGATCTATAACCCACTTTGAGTTGTAATCCTACAACAACCCCAAATCAATGGTTAACTTTTCTTCATTTGTCTCATCACTTTTTTTTGTATTTATAAAAACTAAAGGGGTTAGTGAATCCTTTTTCTTTATTTACTAAAAACTAAAGGGGCTAGTGAATCCTTAATTAACATCCTTGGATAAGGGGTTGTAGTGATATTGTCACGCCCCGGGGTCTCTTTTTAGTTGTAAGTCAGCGAAAAAATATCCAAACTTTTTTTTTTGAAAACTTTGACTCAAAGAATGACAGAGCCGCCACAAATATAGAAAACTCACTAACCTCATGGACAGAGCCTCCCCTATATTTGTACGGCATCGCACGAGTACAAGTACAACCACAATCATTCACAACATAGCGTATATTTACATTTTCATAAGAAAACCTTTTAAAAATCGTTTCCCACTTAGAAACCTTTTCTATAAAGTGCTACTACGAGAGGTAGAAAACCATTTTCATAATTCATATGATAATAACAAAACAACATTATTTGACCTCACAAAACCATATATATCCAACATGAATAAAAGTCACTAAACCATAAACACTACAACAGAATTAGGTTATAGGGACACATGTTTGGGACACTTTTGAGTAAATGTCCCATTTATGCTAAAATTTAAAAAAACATCTACTAATGCCTAAAAATAAAGCCCAATCCAACCAAAAATAAAAGATTACTCTACTCAACCCACCACACCCAGTCCATTTGGCCCGATTACAAACAGAAAAGAAAAAAAAAAGAAAAATCAATTACCATCTTTTCTTCTCTCTTCACTCAATCTACTGAAATTCTAGACGAAGAGTCTTTCCTGTCGTCCTCCTCCGCCACCGCAGCCAACGAGATAGAATTTCGACGGTTGATAAATGCTTAAATAAGTTTTAGTAAATTAGCAGCACTCTTTTAGGTTATAGCGACACTCTTTAACTGTCACTATATACCTAGCGACCCCACATATAGCAACACTTTTTAAAAGTGCCGGTAATTTTAGCTAGCAGCACTTTTTTGACATGTACCTATATTTAAAAGTGTCGCTATAGACCGTTTTTGTTGTAGTGAAAGTATCTAAGTCATTTATTTATAGGAAGAGGGTAGGGTTATAACGAAATCAATCCAATGGAAAGTAATGGACATCATCAACGAATAACTCTGGGCACATCTAGCTAATATTGTCCTCACGCACCGTCCCAACACTCACCGCCCACATCACATGAAAAATGGTAGGGGGTGAGAACATATAAACATGTCTTCCCCTCCCAGTTGGTACCGCAAGCCGACGAAGGCGAAGAGTACTCACCGGTATAAGAAGAAATAACCAAAGTCATGAGTAGATATCACAAATGCAGTAGTAATAACACTGGAAGAAAAAAGAACAATAAGAGAACATATAACTAGCCGCTACTGTAAACTAAAACAGAATCAATCGGATGATCAGTCCCAAGAATACCCAATCCAGAAACGGCCATATTGCTTTGAAGACCTCAGGCTATCCCACTCCCGCTCCAGTAGGGATGTGACCCGAGCAAAAGGACCGTTGGAGTCTCCCTGGCATGTAACCTAGCAAGAGGGCTGCTGAGCTCACGGGTCGGATGTACGACCACTTTTTCAAAAAAAAACACCCTCCTGTGGTGGATCAGACCATCGGTGTACGTAAAATGTATATGAGCAGTGGCGATCGATGCAATATGCTCAATAGTCCACTGTCGGCAGATAGCAGAAGTAAAATCCAATAAAAGTAACCGACCAACCAGATCAACCTCTATCTCAAGGATAGAACAATATCACCGATTACAAAGTCAACTAACGTCAAATCATATCATGTATGAATACAAGTGTCACCGACTATGAAGTCAACTAATGTCAAATCATGTCCTGTATCAATACAAGTGTCACTGGCTGTAAAGTCAACTAATGTCAAATAATGTCCTGTATGAATACAAATGTCACCGACTATAACGTCAACTAATGTCAAATCATATTATGTATGAATACGAGTGTCACCGACAATGAAGTCAACTAATGTCAAATCACAGCATATATGAATACGAGTGTCACTGACTGTGAAGTCAACTAATGTCAAATCATGTCCTGTATGAATACAAGTATCACCGACTATAAAGCCAACTAATATCAAATCATATCCTGCATGAATACAAATGTTACCGACTATAAAGTCAACTAATGTCAAATCACAACATGTATGACCCAATCATCAGAAATATCACTCTACTACTAGATCATGACCATATGAAATAGGAATAACGGTAGAGTGACCAACTACGAAATCAAGTGATGTAAGAATGCTCAATCAATATCAAATAACAAAAGAAGATAATAAGAATAGAGATCACCGAGCAGCCACCACTTTACCGACTTCGGATCAAAATACCCACCTATATGAATATCACGCCTGTCTTCGACTGTGGAAGATCGTTAACTAGACCTACGAAGGGTCTACTGGGTTAGTATCGAACCCACATATAAGGAACACTAAACCCACAAGCCGACACATGATCCCACGGGAAACCGATTACCATAACTAATCGAAAGTCCCGAAAATCGCACCTGGACTCTACCGGGACCCACGAAGTGTCCCGAAACTCATCGACTCGTGCCACGAGTCACCCGCTGCCACAAAACACAATATTAAAGGTGTCCTAGCAGAAAACATCAAGTCTCACACCGAAATAATTATCGTCGGATAACCGTTCCAATCCGGGTTCCCGAAAGTGTCAATTTCGACACCGGAACCCATCATCGTTGACCCGTTGTCTTCGCGCTTTTTGAATGACATAAGTGACCAGCCAACCAGGCTCAGCGACAAAGTATAGTATACTTGAACATCGTCGGGAGGAATCCGAACCGAAACCGCGCTCCGTCGGCCAATTTCGTCGAAGAACGCACTGGAAATTGATATTCGATTTCTGCAAAGGCCTCGGATCTTGGACAATCAGTCCAGAGATCACCAGCCATCTACACATACTGCCCACAGCAGCCACAAAGTGCACAATTGCATAAAAGCCCCTACAAATACATAAAATCACATTATTTTTTGTGATTTACAAGGTTTTACAGCTCGATTCCGCAAACTGAGGGCTTTTGGGGTCAGTCGAGACACGTGCTGACAGGTCTTGACATGCCAGAGGTCGTGCTCATGGTTCGGAGCACAGCAGCTCACTTGGAGGGCGCGGGGGCGACCCAAAATTCAGAGAACTACGCACACTGAACTTAAATCACGCTTATTCCACAAACCAGGGACTCGCTAACCCCAAAGGAGATGAGCACGATGATCAGCATTGATCAAGGATCATCGTGCTCACTTCCGAAGGTATCGAGGTGGCCTCGGATCGCCGGAACAGTGCAAACAACCCCGAAACAATGCACAAATAGCAGTAAATTAGCTTACCGGCCAGGGGAGAGCTAGGGCACGGCCGGCGGCGGCTCGGCGGCGCGCAACAACCTCAGTCGAGGAGAAAGGGCCTTCTAGGGTTATGGCTGAGGGAAGTGGGCTCTAGGGTTAGGGTTTCCACCTTGAAAACCTATCTTTATATTATACCGACTTCGTGTGTACCTCCCTCCAATTGTGATATTTTTGCTGAGGTCCTGACGGCGTGTCTATGACAACCTCGTGCATCAGCCCGCTAAATTTCATAGAATTCTGCACATAAAATATAGGGGGTTTCGTGCGAAATGCGAAAACATCAATTCGACCCTTCCTCGGTAAGGGTGCGATATCTAGCGATCTGTCCGTTGGATTTCCGAACGGGTTGTGCCGACACGTTCAGCACGACCGAGACATCGAACCCACAATTTTGTTTCATTCAATTTGGTGGCCGATTCGCGGCGAAAGCCATCCTCTCTCTGATTCTCCAAAACCACACCTATATGTGTAAATAAATCAAACAAACCTCAAATTCAAATTCAAATTTGAATTTCCTACCACTGGTAGGTACCCGAACCATCCTCCACCCTACTCCAGGACACACGCACGGAGCACAAGAAGTTTTACAACACAAGAATAGCAAAGAACAACAACCCTCTTTGTGATAAAATCCAATTTTCTTGAAAATCGTGTGTCAAAACCAAAATCCGTTAGTGCCAATGGGTCCAAGATGATCGGACCATTAAAAACGAGCTATTGGATCATTATAAATGGAATCCGATACTCACCAAAAGCCATCACTATCTATTGGTCTCTCCGGAAAGTATAGCTTAAAATAATTGCCGCTAAAGTACAATTTGGTATTAGGTAATGGTAGCCATTCAATAATTGCCGCTAATAAATTGCCACTAAAACTCAATTTTGTTGTAGTGAATTATAATCTCATTATAATTAATTGATCCTTCATTTGTCTTAGATGCTTCACCACTTGCTCCATTGACTCAATTAGCTGCATGGACCCCTACCTTTCCCAGTTAATATCTTCCCAACTATACTCATTGATTTTCTCTTCTCCTAAGTGATACCCTTCCTCCCCTGGCAAGACTATTGATTTTTCCTCTACTTATTGGTTCTCTTCCACCCCTCCCAAGTGGTTGTTAATTTCCTTTCCCCACTCCATAGTTGTTTGGTTCACTGGCGGCCTCCCTCCTTGATTCACTATTGGTCTCCATCCATGATTCACTGGTAGTCTCTCTCCACTGTTACTACTCGTTCCCTCACCACATATTTTCTCAATCTCTAAATGCAATATTAGTGCAAGATTGAGTATTGTGTCCAAACTCTTCACACTTATTACATCTATACTTTTTTACCTCCTCTGTTAATTTTACTTTTTTGGGGCTAATCAACTGCCCTCTTTCTTACTTTTTTAGGTCTAATTAGTTGTTTTCTATATGGAAGTGACATTATAAGTTCAATTCCAATCTTATGCCACATTGAATAATGAGGTATAGGCATGATCATGTGGCTATATGCTCTAATATGAGTCTCGTTTTAGAAAATAATTATGAACAAACACCTCGGGATCTATCTTTTGTTTGTATATAGCAGAGAGAACATGTTTACATAGAATCCTAGTCACATCCCATTGTCTGTATTCACAAGTTGATACTGCTAAGTTAACAATATACTACCTTCCAGTGCAATGAACTTCATAAATAGTTTTTCTAGCCCATAGTGGCTCACAATTTTTAGCTTTTTCTCTTATTAACTTGTATACAAGCAAAGACAACATGTTTACGTAGAATCCTAGTCACATCCCATTATCTGCATTCACAAGTTGATATTGCTAAGTTAACAATGTACTGCCTTCCAGTACAATGAACTTCATAAATAGTTTGTCTAGCCGATAGTGGCTCACAATTGTTAGCCCTTTTTCTTTTTAACTTTGCTTGCACTTTAGAGCATAGTGTACCAGGTTGTTTTTTGATATATTGTCTCTTCACTTGAAATCTTGTCATCACTTTCCTTCTAATATTCTCCATCAAATCAATAATTGGTAGTTTATTTCTATCTAGTATTGCTCGATGCCTCACATATATTATTACATGAAAAGATCACACTTAATATCAGGTATGAAATGAGATTTTGTCTACTTTCTTAGCCTTTATAAGTGAATCATTTGCAGCTACATTTATATCCTTAATTTTCTACATGTTTTTTTTTCCAATCTTACATAATGTAAGATGTACCTACCTCCTAAAGTAAATCTTTCAATACTTTGCTTTTAAATTGTTCTTTGAAGTTATTGTATATATGGTGCACATAAAACCTATGGTCCACTCCTTGAAGTGGGCCATCAAAAACCTCTATCAGACCCAAACACATTTAGTAACAAAGTAAATAAAAGTTAGTAGACTACAATTAATTCATTACGTTAAATGGTAATTCATTATTGTGTTGAATGAAATATTTAACAAATAAGAACTAACTAACAAACTTCTTACCTTTCGTCTATCAAATATGAAAGTCCATTCATAAGCCTCTGCTGGTCCAATGGCTTGTAGCACATTAGTCAAAAATGAACTCCATGAATCCTTCAGTTCAGCTTCTACAACAATAGCCACAATTGAAAACATCTAGTTATTTCCATCTCTACCAATAGCACTAATAAGTTGTCTACCAAATGCTCCCTTTAGAAAACAGTCATACATACCAATGATAGGCCTACAGCCTTCCTTCAATTCTTTTATTTAAGAATCATATGATACAAAGATTTCTAAAACACTCGGACTAACTCAAGATGAGGCCTTTCCACTTGTGAAAAAGTGCTTCATGAATTCGATACCTTAATGATATTGTAATAATCTCACAATTTTATGTACTGCTCTCTTTATGATCCCTCTATAACCTCATTTGCCTTTCTTTTATATATTTGGTTCTAAGAGACATCAATACACAGCTCATTCCTCTCTATCTTCTTCATTGTTGATGTCCTTCATGTAGGATCATATCTTAATGCTCCAAACATTTACTTGCAATCCGTGATGAAGTAGCTTGATAGTTTTCGAATTGCCTACCACACTTTTACTCAGGCTACAAAGATTTATTTGAAAACATTCCTCATATGCATTCTAAGATGCATGCACCCTCCATTCGCTTTTTTTTCTATGATCGTGGTATATTTTTTACACTTCATAGTAAACTACATCACCATCATTATCGTAACAAAATGACAAAAAATAGATTAGAAAAATAATGTAAGAAAATAAAAGAAAAAAATACACTGAAATTTATGTGGTTTGGCTAGTAGCCTATGTCCGCTGATGAAAACGAAGTGAAGACTTTTATTAATGTTGAAAGTGGAGTACAAAGTTGATCTCTTTATGAAAAACACAGCACCAAATTCACGCAGAGTGGTATATGACAAGTGGCCAAGAACATAAAACCAAGAAACTAGTCTATATGGAAGAGCTCTAACATACAATCGAATAGGATTTCACGACCGCCTGGCTCGACTGTAACTTCACCATGTACGAACCTCTACTACAACTCCCAGCCTTACTCCAGAGCACATGACACCTTGGCTCTCTTAATTAATTTTCTAATGTGGATTTAAATAGAGCATGGCATCTTCTAATGATGTCGAAGCTCGTTTAGATAATGCACTTGTGTAGGAACCTACGTGATGCGATGGATAAAAATTTAAAGAAAAAAAATCATAGAATACAAAATGTGCAAAGAGATTTACTATTTACCAACCGAAAAAAAAGAGAGAAGAGGAGATTTACCATTTACGCGATGAAAGTCAGACGAATTTGAGTTCTCGATCTCGTCACGACGTCTATTGAGGCCTCGAAGTGCGTGGTGTCGAAGGCGATAGAGGCGAACCCTAAGGTTACGACGGTATTGCGGCAATCGAGAATAGAGATGTCGTTGATCTTAGTGATGTTCTGGTTTACCTTCTTCCAAGTGACATCGACGATGACAATCGCCTCTCAAAATGTGAGGAGCAATGGTGGAGGCAGTGGAGCTGTCATGGTGCTTCAACATTAGTAAGGGAGAATTATCGAAACCTTAGGGAGGGGAAAGATGTCACAGCCCGGGGTCCTTTTACAAGTCCTTTTCAAGAAAACACAAGCGGAAAATGTGTAATAAGTTTATTTTTTAAAACCCTTTGAGAATACTCCGAGACATGTACAGACCCGCCACATGGACAGAGGATCCCCCGTTCAAAAAGACAGAGTCTCCCCTATACATACACGGCATAGAACGAGCATACAAAAATCAACTACACCACAACAAAAAAGAATACCACTATAAACAAGGAGAAAATTGCAGAAACTGATATTTCAGATAAAAATTCAACAAATCTAATAACTCAAACTATCACTCTAATATCATGAATAATCAGTAGATACTAACTAAGAGTTATGCCAACAGAAACTAAACTAAAATAAGTACATCAATAAATAAGTCCATAAAAGTCCACGAGGGAAACAATCCAGGACCTTGCTATATGGAGCCGTCCTCACGCATCGTCCCGACCTTTATCGCCCGAGCTACCTGAAAAATAGTGGGGGGTGAGAACATGTAAACATGTCTTCCCCTCCAAGTGGATACCGCAAGCCGACGAAGGCAAGCTGTACACACCGGCAGACGGAAGAGATAACAACAGTAATAGCAAGTAGTCAGATATAACAACAAACAATAACTACCGATAGGCACAAAAGGAGCTACTACTGTACGACTAAATAGTAAAGAAATGAACAACTGGAATCGACAATCTCTATGATAAGAAACCGCTACTGTAAAGTAAAGATGGAGGAATGCCCATGCAGCAACTAAAAACTAATAGTACCAATATACCTAATCAACAGCTATATTGGTATAAAGACCTCAGGCTAGTGCCACACTGCTCTGAATGGCGTATAACCCTAGTATAAGCTCCTGAATGGCGTAAAGACCCATATTGGTGTAAAGACCTCAGGCTAGTGCTACACTGCTCTGAATGGCGTATAACCCTAGTATAAGCTCCTGAATGGCGTAAAGACCCATATTGGTGTAAAGACCTCATGCTAGTGCCACACTGCTCTAAATGGCATATAACCCCAGCATAAGCTCCTAGATCTGAAAGACATATAACCCTAGCATAAGCTCCTGGGTCTAAAAGGCATATAACCCTAGCATAAGCTCCTAGGTCTCACAAGTTGGCACTCACAACCACTTTTCTGAAAAAAAACACTCTCTTGCTGTGGATCAGATCATTAGTGTTCGTGAAATGCGTATGAGCTGTGGCGATCGATATTATATACTCAATGGCCAACGATGGCGAAAAGCTGGAAGAATGATCACAACCATGTCTGACCAAACCAGGTCAAATATTTTCGAAGGAATGTCACAATGTCACTGACCTATCAAGTCTATAAAGCCATGTCACCAAGTACAAAATGCCATCCATAATAAGGTCATGCAATGATAATCAGTCTCTGGAATGCTACTCTACTACTAGATCAAACGTGATACTGTAAAACGAAATAACCATAGAGTAGACTAACAAGAACCGAGTACTATGCAGGATACTCAACATATAATCATGATACCGTAAGACAAGGCAACCGTAGAGTAGATGTCATGCCCCGGGACCCGGCATAGGCCCACCCGGTGCGTGCTCAGACACGGCATATGTCAATAGATATAAGGCGTCTACACAATAGCGATAAGTGAACAAGAAATAGAGAGTATCTAGAGATATTAGAGTAAGTATACAGCTAAATTCTATCAACAAGTAGAATCAAAGGTAACTAAATCACTAAAGTAAAACATAGATTAATACATCATAAATCTCAAGATACATATAAGGGGTGGTCTCTACAAAAAGGTACAAATCTCTCAACCTCTCCTAAAAAGAAAAAAAAGAGAGGTGGACCACCTATCGACGAATCCCTCGCTAGCTAGCTCGAGGCGCTTCCTTTCCCGCGATCCCGAGCCTCACCCGGAGTGGAAGGCTCTAAAAGAAAACATAAAACAGAGGGCGTGAGAATTATAATTTATAGTTCCCAGTGAGCAATTACTAACCTGAGCAAAGTGCGCTACTAGGCCCAAAAAGAGAGCAGATATGAATAATTGAAAATAACTGCGGTAATGAAAGCATATAATGCAGTGCTATCTACTATGCTACAAGTATACATGATGTCAACATGGTGTACATCTATTCTATCATGATTCCAATATGCCAATACATAACAATTATACTCTATCATGGCTACCAAGTATACTATGATGCAACAAGTAATACTATCAAGTATACTACGTGTCCCAAAGTCCAATAATCCAACTACTCTATGCTATCAAGTAGTGATTGTCATAATATTGATTAATGTTCTCGTTCAATCTCATTTAGGACCTACACATGTGTAGTCCAGTTTGTGCCGCCTAGCTGCCTGTGGTAGCCCATCATTCCACGCTAAGAATGAGTCTGTCCCACACGACCCTACAGGCGTCTCGCCGCCTAGCTGCCCATGGTAGCTCATCATCCCACGCTGGAATGAGGCTGTCCTACGCGACCCTACAGGTGTCTCAATCCCGCACGCACGAACTGCGTCGCAAAGGCTAACTCCGGAGTGCCGGCTTGTAGGGAGCCACCCTCACAAGCATGTACGAATGAGCACAAATGGCAAGTAAGCATAGTCATCATCTCACGGATCTCATCATCATGTCTCTAACATGGAAATACTTACTAGCAACCCCAAGGGTCTAGTCCAATGTCCAATTGCGCAAGTGAAGGCTTAACCATTCATTAAGTTCGATGTCTCTATATGACATTATACCTCACTATGTCCAAATCCTGTTCCAACACTAATGTCACTTTATGACAATAGGTTTACCAAGTCCATTCATATTCTAAGCTCAATGCCGCTTTATGACATTAGCTTACTAAGTCCATACATATGCTGAGCCCAATGCCGCTTTATGACATTAGCTCATTCCTATGCTAAGCATGAGTTCTAAGCCCAAGAGTGCAATGTACTCATCATTTTCACTAAATGAAACATGATCCCAAACCAAGTATAAGAATGCTAACCATAGGCCCCAAGCCCAACATGAAAACTCTCTACTATATAGAGGTCCAATATGCATTTTCATTTTCATTGTATATAACATGTGCATTTTAAGTATTCTAAAATTCTCAAATATTCTATCTAACAAGAATATGCATGCATTTTCATTTTACGATAAGTAAGAACCATCATAGGGGAGATTTATCCTATTTTGGTGAGGCCAAACCCACCAAGTCCTTTCGAAACCCTTCATTTCGTCGAAGGAAGGTGCCCACAAGCCTTCTAGCTCCCTATAGGTTAGACTAGGAGTGTTATACGAACATTACGAATAACACATAGGTTAAATATTAACCAACTCAACAAAATGGCCAAAACTCACCTATAGTGTAGAAAATTCCTCTCAAGCTCCAAATGGGAGCTAGAACCCTTCCAATCCCACCTAGAGGAAGGTTCTAATCCAATCAATTGAGCTCCAAAAGCCCTAGATCAAAAATTTCCAAATTAAACCCTAATTTCACATTTCTAGGGTTTCCAAGCAAAAACTCATGAAACACAAGATCAAGAGAGGGGGAGTAAGAAACCAACCTCTTTAGAGCTCCCAAAGACCCAAGAGACCAGCTAGGGTTGATGTTCTCTCCTTCCACGAGCTCCAACCACGAGCTCAAGGGTTCTCCAATGGTGTAGGTTGCACCAAGAAGTAAAAGAGAGCAAAAAGGAAGGTTAAAACCTCAAAATTCCCTCATAAATCAAAGAAAATCAAAGAGGAGGGATAGAGGACTCCCTTATCTTCTCTTCCCTGCTTCCCAGCTCAGAGAACACCAAGGAGGGCGTGGGGTTATTTGTAGTAATGCTACAATTCCAAAAACACCCTTTAAAAACATCCAGATTGCAGTCTGGCAAAGTGTACCGGTACACGAAAAAGTGTACCTGTACAAAACCCCCGAACACACAAACCCGAGGCTCGGGTTGGCTGAAAATCACATTTGTATCGGTACAACCATCAAGGTATACCGGTACAAAACCTATTCCGGTACAACCATCAAGGTTGTACCGGTACACAGCCCTGCAAGATGCAACCCGAGAGCAGCCTAAGTCCTCCACTTTGGTGACCTTAGCGCTACTTTAAATATCTCAATTCTCAGGATACGAGCCATAGGTCGGAACACTGTCAACGATCCTCCAGAATATCTAAAAAAACTCGGAACACTGATCAAACACTCGAACCCCGCAATTTGCAAAAGTCCAGTATGTTACAGTAGATCAATGAATACTTAATGTCGTGCAAGATATTCAATATACGTGCATGATAACATAGGCAATCATAAGAGAGAAGAAAGGGAAGAGGTCACCGAGCGTATGCCTCTGAACCGACTTCGGATCGAAGTACCCACCTGTCACAATCGCGTCTAAATCCTGGACGTGCATGAAGTCAACCGGACTTACGATGGGTCCACCGAGTCAGATACAAACCCTTACTGACTCAACGAAAGAACTCACACAAATCCCACATCTCGAGACTCAGTTTTCCAATGATCGATCTCTGCAAACCGTCGGAAACGTCCCGAAATTGCACCGGGACGTCCCCGGGACCCATAGAAAGTTCAAGAAGGCACCGACTCGCGCCAGGAGTTAAACGCTACCCCGAAACACACACATTTGGGTGTTTCGACAGCAAACATTAAGTCCTACGCCAAAACGCTTATCGTCGGATAACTATTTCAATTCGGGTTTCCGTCAGCCACCCGACGTCTCTGGACACTTGATGCAGCTTAGATGACCAGCCAACAAGGCTCAGTGGTAAAAACCCAGTGCATCCTAGAGGCACGGGAAGAATCCTAAGCCAAAACCACATTCCATCAGCAGATTTCGCCGAAAAATTCACCGGAACCGATTTTCGGCCTCCGTGAGGGGTAACGAACCTTGGACAACTAGTCCAAGGGTCACCCACCACACATACACGCTGCGAACAGTAGCTACCCGCGCAACAATTGCGTAAAAACCCTACCACTAAATATTATTACATTTTATATTTAAAGTGGGAGGAAAAATGAGTCGTTACCGCGATCCGAGCATTCCCGAGGTCGACCGAGGGCACCAGTTGACAGCCCTCGATGAGGCAAAGGCCGTGCTTGCTGTCCGGAGCACAGCAAGCAATCGAGGAACACGCAGGAACAGCCCGAACTTTAGCGATCGAGGCGAAACGGGCACGATGGAGGTGAAAACCCAAGATCGAGTGCGAGATGAGCACTGCGATCAGGGCACTCTCAGGATCGCGGTACTCCCCACCTTTGAGGAGGTCTGGATGCGTCAAAACAGTGCGACGCTCGAAACCAGGGCAAAAACCGGCCAAGGAGAGGTTCGGATTCACTCCGGTTGGCAGGGGGCTCCGGCGGCTCCGGCGTCAAAATAGTGCGGCGGCGGCTGGGTGCGACCGGTAGGGAGGAGCCGGCGACGGGAGGCGGTCGGGGAGGCGGGCACTGATGCCCTAGCCGCAAGAAACCAAAGGTGAGCCTGGCTTGGCTTCTCTGGCAACAGCGGCCATGGGGTGGCACCCACCGGTGGCGGGGTCCCCAGGGGGCGCAAGGAGGGGAAGCGGGGCACCGGGAGATGGCGGTGGCGGCTGGAGAAACTCAGCCCACGCAGGCTCGAGCTCAAGCTCGGGTGGCTCTTTGGCGGTAGCAGGGGCCGACGACAACAGTCCTCAGGGATCAGAAGGAGGCGGCGGAAGGGGGCCCAGGGAGGCGGCAGTGGCGCGGAGGAAAGGTGGCTCCTCCAAGCCCGAGCCCACGAAAATGAGAGGTCTGGCGAGCGCGGTGGCCTCGACAGTGCATGAGGCCGTCGAAGATGAGTCGCCGGAGATGAGGCAGTGCAGGGAGGGCCCGAGGGAGTGGCACGGCTCTCCTTGCAAATCGAGTTCACAAGGAAGAAGAAAGGGAGAGAGTGAAAGAGAAAAAGATGAAGAGATGGAGAGGCTGAGGGGCTCCTCGTCGGCCGAGCAGTCGCCGATGCCGGTGAGGCATAGGGGGAAGGTGGCAGTCATGCTCGAAGCCTAGAACGTCTAGGGTTAGGGTTTCCCGCCTACAATTTCACACACACAGCCATATATATATGTATATTGTATATATGTATATAGAATTTGCATTTAGGCCCCTCCAAATTCATACAATTGGAGTGAAAACCCTGCCAACATGCAACATTTGCACAGTAGCACCATTCCGAGGAGTTTCAAACGATTTTATACATCAAATAACATCATTTCTCACAAAGAGATCCCTCGATAAAGTCTCTCTCTCTCTCTCAACTTTGAGTCTGTGTTGTTTTGCGCAGAAGTGTTAGAATTCTATGAGACCTATATCAGCGCGTTCCCCTCGGAGTATACATTATTTGAACCCATCCACTCTAAGAAACTCCAACATTTCACAAATAAAATGATAGCTTCTACTGGAAGTGCTCTATTTCTACAAATCGCTAATATTGCAATTTAACCCTCCAAACTCAAAATTCCTTTTCAATAATTCACCAGTGCGAATAATTCGCACAATTGTACCTACCCTTTGAGTTTCGTGCAGTTCGGTACATGAAATGTCGTACCTTTTCCATAAAAATCCAATTTCGCCAAAAGGCCAATATGTGATGAGAGCTTATTTCTTGAGAACCATGCATCGAACGTAAACTCTACCTGCGCCATTGGATCCGGCATAGTCAGATCGTTGAAAATGAGCTATTGGATCACTAGAAACGGAGTCCAGTATGCGACAGAAGCCATCTACACTCAACAACCCATCCCGAAAATGCGAGTTACTATTCACTTTAAGTGAAAAGTAATAATCGCATAAAATTCTTATTTTAAATTATTTTTTGCTGAAGTTTGACAGATAGTTTTAAAATTAAAATACACATGATAACATCTAAACGAATGTCAAATCTTCATAGGAGAAAATCTCAATCCTCACAAAAGGGAATTGGGGAGGCTGGGGGATAGAGCAGTTGGTGATAGTATTGGCATCATCACTGTCCTTGTCGAGGGCACGTAAGACGAGGTGAAGGCGGCAGTCGAAAGGTTCCGAGTAGGGAAAGAAAGAGGGAAGGAGAGGGTGGAAGGAATGAAGGGGTGGAACAATAGAATGGAGAAGAAGGTTGAGCCATTAAGCAAATAAAAAATATTAATTGGAGAAAAAAGATGAAACAACAAGAAAAAAAGTGAAAATTGAAAAAATATTAATTGGGTAGGAAAGATGAAAGAGTTGGGAAAGAAGAGAAAATAGAAAAAATATTAGTTGGGGAGGATTAGCACTATAGTCCTTCCTACTATTTATACCTTAATTCTCACGAATTATTGACACTGTTTTGCAAACTATAAATGTAACATCATATATACATTTTTGTTCCAATGCTATAATTTAATAGTTTTGTATTGATAGCTTAGTGACTTTATTGTAATATACCGAAATTTTCGGTTTACAATGCTAACTTTGATCTGGGTGAGCAAAGAGAAGTTTGAGTTGGATGTGCATTATTCCAGAGTAATTTTGGATGCGTGGGAATAACTTCTGGAGGTATTTGAGTGTTTCGGTGCAAATCGAGCGCGAAACGAAATCAAAAGAGAAGTTCTGAAAGCAAGGCTAGCTTTGATCAAATTGATCAAAATAATGCTAAAATATAAATTAGTTAGTCCCCAAGTTAAATTGGTGTTGTGGTCATAGTTAGTGGCATGTGTTGAAAGTGTTTAGAGGTGCTAGAATGAAGTTGACGCGAGAAAATGACTTGGTAGTAATGCTGCCAAGTGCAGATTTTGTACTAAAAAGCTGCAGGGACTAATCTGCAAAAGCAGAATTTTTATTTTTTAGGGGGTTTAAGTGCAATAGCTGCTGCTGCTGCTACTGCTACTGCTAAATGCTTCTGCTACTGCTGATTGCAGCTGCTACTGCTACTGCTGCTGCTAAAAATTGCTGCTGCTGCCAGCTGCTGTCAAGTGCAGAGACTGTTTTGTAAACTGCAGGGACTGTTTTGTAAAAACTGCAAATTCAGCTTTGTGGAGGGGTTTATTTGAAGTTGTTTGAATTTATCTATTGACCCAGCACCCTCCACCAGCTGTACGTACAGGGAATCTCATCTCCTCAGCCTTTCTTCTTATCTCTTTTTTTCTCTCTCTAGAATCTGCCATAGGTGGTTTTGAAGGAGCTTCTTAGTGGAGTCGATACTTTGAGCTGAAAGGAAGGCTTTTGAGCAGGAAATTGGTTGTTGGAGAGGAAAACCAAGGTAAGGTTGATGTAAATTTTGGTTTCGGGTTAGATTAATTACTTTAGAAAGGGATCTAAGTTATGAATTTTGGGTTGTTAATGATTTAGTTACCATGAATGGACCTAGAAGTATACTATGGACAGCATGTGTATACTACAAGGCTGTTACTTGCTAGGTTTTGTTGTGTTTAATATAAAGAAGTAGGAAATCTGAAGTAGATGAGTCCCAATTCCTGGTTAGAGTTGAATTTTTTGCCTTAGGAAGAATCTAATTTGGAATTCCATGGTTGTTAAAGCTTGTAAAAGCTTAGAAACTGCATCATGGACAGCCTACATGAGAGGTATTGACTAGAGATGGAACTTGATGAGAACTTATGCTATTCCTAGTTTGAGGGTTATGTATTTACATTCTAAAGAGGTATAAGTTGCAGATTTGAACATTGGAACCCCTAAAACCATGAAGAAGCTTAGGGAACTTTGTATTGGCAGCATATATGTATATATATATATATACATGTGAATAGTTTGTTAGGATAAAATCTGAGGTAGATTAATCCTAAATCCTGGTTAGGAGTGATGCTATTTACTTGTAAAGGAATGGAACAATAGATTTATTGATTGCTAGAGTTTCTAGTTGCTATGAAACCTAAGAGATAAGCTTAATGTCAAGCTATGTATTGAGTAATATACATATGAGCTGCTGATTAAAAGTGAAACCAGAGATAAATTGATCATGTGCCCTGGTTTGAATGATGTTAGTTACTCAATAAACAGGTTGAACAAAGGCTTTTCTTGAGTACTAGTAATTGTGGTTTCCATGAAAGTTTAGAAAGATCATATGTTGACAATATATATGTGAAATTGGGTTATATATGTGCAAATTGTAGGAATGATGTTATAGTTTGGGTTTGATATTTTGTATTCCTTTGTGAAGGAAAGTTCGACGTGTTCGGAAGCTCGAATTGACATTCCGACGGACCTACGATGTGCTAATTAGGAAAAGCCTTGTTTTGCTTGCGTTTGCGTTGAGTCACGAGGAATAGGCGCTTGTAAATTTTGAAGCTCTAGTTCTAGCATTTTGGCATCCCTATAAGGTGGGTGGTGCTATCCGGAATCTTCGAATCCCTCTTTATGTCTATGTTGCCTTGTTGAGCATACATATATATGAATTATATTGTATTCATGCATTATAGGGGAAAGGTCATTATGTGAATATGAATTGAGTAATTGAGCATGTTCAATGTAAAGAACTTATGGACAATAGATTACGAACATAGAAAACCCTATGAATGTGTGAATTGGTAATGGACTATGACGATAGTAAACTTGGTGACATTATAACTAGAGGAATTGGTTAGCATCGGGATTTGGAACTGTAAACCTAGCATAAAGAGCTAGTTAAAGTTTAAAGTGTGGCATTATTAGTCGGTGGATTCTCTATATGAGGATTAGATCATACTCACATTAGTCTAATGCTCGAGGAAGGTCGCTCCTCCTTGGGCAATGAGCTCCGAAGTGGTCATCAACTGGGTTGGGAGCAGGAGTCTCCCCAGTAGACTGTCCCGTCGGGATGTAGCTTGCATATCCCTAATAGTAGGGATTTAATTGGTGAGTTGCAGTTAATTATAGGGTTAACTGAATTGATTGGGTAATGGTATTGGTATTAAAAGCATGCATGCATAAACTCCATGAGTTATATATTGTTCTTTCCAGCTTTGTACAGGCATTGTAGTAGTTACATGATATAGTTGGTTACTATCTGTTCTCTTTTATTGCCTACATATGCCTGATTAGACCTAGTAGGTGAGTCGACGAGATCGACGGCCGAACCTACTTGGAACTTTTAGTAGTTCTCACACTACTAACCATGCAGGTCCTAGAGCGAGCAGAGCGGTCGAGGATCGCGGCAAGGGCGTTGCACCTTAGTTAGTGGACTCCCGAGTATAGCTATGTACCATTTTTGGCTTTCATCTGATATATATGATGAAAAGGAAATCATGTAAAAATGTTGTACGAAATGAGCATGTAATATGTCGTAAGTAACTGAATGTAATAGTATCCAGCTTTTGTATTTTGTTTAAAGTTTTCAAGATACAGTTAATACATGTTTAGTTAGCTTACTTTCACTTGTGATGATTGCTTGCCTTCGTGCAAGCCATGTATATTGAAGTGTTATCCTGTGTTATTTCTTTCTTTATACATGTAATTGTAATTGTTGAGCCTTGGGCGGACAAGGGAGGTGCTGTCCGTTCGGCGTCTGTGCACGGGCCCGGATCGATCAAATTGGCGATAGCGGGACGTGACACTTTATTGTACTATGGTATCATTTTTTTATTGATTTTTGTCAACTTGAACTAATATATAATATTGTAGGCACTTTACTGCAAAAGGAAATTGAGCAAATTAGTAAAAGAACATTTTAAGTCATTTGAATGAAGCAAGAAAAACAATAATTTATGATTTACGACATATATTGCTCTATTATATTATTTTCTTTTGTAACACTCCAATAGTCCTATATTGGATTGAAAAGGATTCACATGTTAGGTATGTAAAGATTAAGCACTCTTATACTAGTAACTAGAGCTTACAGTTTTGGGTTTGTAGTTTGAGTTTAATAAGTTGGAAATGCTAGTGGATTGAGTTATTATACGATCCTTCCTTTGAATGATACTAGTTAAACAAGGGTTGCAAATAGTTCGTGGACAAACATATGGATGCCCAACATCAACTAGGACTTGACATATGTTACTTTGTTCAAACACAACACCTTTCCTTTGAGGGTACTTTGAAAACTATAGTTTTGGTGCGTTCCTAGGAAAACATGTGGATGTCCAACCCTAGCTAGGACTTTTCTAACTAGTAAAAGCATAGCAATAACTCCAATATTTTGTGGGTTGTGTTATCTATTTTCCATGTTGTAGATAAAGTTTAATCAATTAAGATTCGACATACTCACTATGATGGATTGAGCCAACAAGCTCAAATACGGATTCCATGCATGATATATAACTAACCCACTTTGTAAATGGCCATCATGTCCGCCATCTCATACTACCACTTGCCTCACTATTTGATTGCACTACTTTGATTAGGTTAAACCTTTGGTTAATGAGTTTTGCCCAATTATCTTTATGAAATCTCAACTTTTAAACCTAAAAAAGCTTGTTTTAGAGTAGGTTGTAAATTTGGGTCCAAGCTCATCTCAAAGGTTAATTGATAGGTGCCCAACATTAAATACGCTTGCTATGAAAAATGTTTAGTAAGTAGTAAAAAGGATAGATCAAGATTTATTACAACACTCAAATCAAGACAAACATCATCAATTACCATTATTGTCGCAATTTGATGCTTCGCTTGATAGCTATAAACCTTAGAAGGTTTATTTATAAAGGTGTAGATTTGGTACATAACATGTATAGCATAAGTTGTTTGCTGTTGATAAAAATTGTAAGGCTATAATTCAAAAAAATTGTCAAAATTAACTAGACTAGATGAAAGTTGGATTGTTAGCACTTTTGGTCATAATGTTTGTAGGATATTGTTGGCTTTTTATGCCATTCAGTAATTAGTGATAAAAAATTGGCATTTAGACATTTTATAGGTTTTGGCTTCTATATATTGTTTGCAAATTTGAAGTCGAAAATGTACCAAATTCCTTCTAGTGCGTTAACATCAAGCAGACTATGTCCTTGCAATCACTTTTCCGTCTTCACTATATCTATTGAGAAAGAAAGATAGAATCTAGAATTCTCATACTTTCCTAGAAGTACTATAATTTGACAAATTATCCATATTATTGAATGTGACAATTTGGCAAAAAGTGGTCATCTCTTGTTGACTTTTTAGTGAAGACCATGCAGTCTTGCCTAACTATTTGAGTCTGTACATATGACATTATTTGTGGTCTCTCTCTCCCTATCCGTTCCCCCCTCTCTTTCTCTTTCTCTCTCTTTCCATTTCTTCTCAATTGGTTGGGTAATTACAAAGTATGCAAATTTTGGACTTACATTCTAACTTAATAAAGGTAGAGCGAAGAAAAAAGGTCATTGTAAAGTAGGATATAATCTATATGATATAAATTATGTACAAGTTAGATTTTGGTGTTCTGTGCCAGAGGAAAAGTTAAATTCTTTCTAAACTTTTAATTTACAAATAATACATAGAAGCCAAAACCTATAATATAGCAAAGGAACTAATAATGGAAAACCGATAATATCCTACAAATATTTTGACCAAAACGCGCTATGAATCCATCTTTCATTTGCTACAAATAAATATTGACAAGTTTTTTGAATTCTAGGTTTGCAATCTTTATCGACAACATGCAAGTCATGCCAGGCATTTTTATGCAACCAATTCACAACTTCATAGATTAATATCCTATGATTATCGCTAATAAGCAAAGTATCAAATTGTAATAATAATGACAAATTTACAACTGACAAATGAAGCATCAAATTGTGATAATAATTGCAATTGATGATACTTAATTGATTAGAATGTCCTAGTAAAATTTTATCTGTCTATACTTTTCTTGACTCAGTAAACATTCCAATAAGAGAGTAGTCAATATTGGATACCTGTCAATTAACCTTTTGAATAAGCTCAGATCCAAGAACACAATATGCGCCAAACCAACTTCAAATTCAAAAGTCTAGATATCTTCAATATAATTGAGCTGAACTCATACAAGCTATGCTTTCAACTGGTCAAGGTGGTGCAATCAAATATCAAGACAGGGTAGTACAAGACAACGAACATCTATCAAACTCACAATGTGAGTGACATATGTCATTTACTTATGTGATATCCTACTTCCCAAGAGGGTCACCCATTCTATAACTACTATAGCCCTATTACATTTAACCCTCTTAAACTCTTGGGCTTAGTCACTACCCAAAATGTTGTAGCTAGGTTAAGAGGTTTAACCCTATTATCTATTATATATAGGATATTCTAAATTCTAGGGGTGTCACATTCCTTTCTTCTTTAAGCTCTGGCATTCTTGTCAGGCTGGAGCACATTCATAAGCATCGGGCAATATGAGATTCGTCTCGCTAGCCTTAGCCAACCTTATGGGGAGCCGCACTTCACCTACAGTAGTCATCAGCTAAGGAGCTGCGTTCTTCCCATTTGTGTAATGCTTGCTTAGTCGAGACTTATTTCACATTTTTGGCTAGTGATTAGCTTTGATACTAACTACAAAACCCTATTCCTAGGGAGGCCACCCATCCCAAAACTACTCGTCCTATTATGCTTAACCCTCTTAACCTCTTGGGCTTAACCACCGCCAAAATGCTACAACCAGGTTAAAAGGTTTAGCTCTATTGTATATTATGTATAGGACTATTTCAAATCCTTGAGGTGTCACAACTTAATCTATATTTAAGCTCATTGGCTACATCTGCCATAGTCAGTGCGCTAAGCCTTAATTCATTTTATTCTAATGAGGTTGGGAAGCAGATAACATGGCCTGCAAAATCTTTGAATTCCAGGAATGAGCCAGAACAATAATTTTTACCACATCTTTTAAATAAAGAAAGCTATCGTAATTGCAAATGACTAGGGGTGGAAACGAGCCGAGCTCGAGCGAGCTTACCTCGGCTCAAATTCGGCTTGAAATTAATTTCGAGTCTAAATTTAAGTTCAAGCTTGGATTGAAATTAATTCGAGCCGAGCTCGAGCAAGCCTAATTTCAAGTCGAGCGAGCTCGAGCCCTAAACGAGCCGCTTGAAATTCTCAACATTATACGATCACTAGTTTAATTTGTATAGAACATTATCTATAATTTAATTAAAAAATATGTCTAATAGTTCAAAATACAAAATAATTATATGAAATATAGTATTATAATATGAAAAAAAATAATTTATGAGTTGAATATCTAATTTTTTCAGCCTTACATATCTTTTCTTCTGCCATCATTCTCTATATTATTCATTTTCATTTATGCAATCAAAAATAAATAAATTATATAGATAAATATTAGATTAAACTATCCAATCATATATAACTAAAATTAAACTTTTATATGAATAATAATTTTTTACTTTAAAAATATTCTGTATATTTTCTCAAGCATACAATTAATAGCAAGGTAGGCAACGGCGGGCATATGATGTTACTTGGTAACTTAGAGGGCTTCCGGCTTGGCCACTTAGGGTGAGAGATAGAAAAAGAGAAAGAGAGAAACATATTGAAAATTTAGAGCTCTATGAAAGAAAGAAAGAAAAAAAGGAAAAATATATAAATTTAGTAGAAATTTGCTCTTTTATTTGTCTATTGGGTTTGTTTTTATGGGCCAACAACATTGGTCCAATTTTAACTAAACTCACATTATTCACTCAGGCTATATATAATTAAAATATATTATATTTATATAGCATAGTGTAGAACTACTATACTATCGAAAATATAGAGGATTTGATGTTTTTGAATTTTTGACTCTTTGATTAAAAATTGTATGGTTGGGATGATTGCGGTTTCTCCTATGATTAAATAATACTCTTAGGTACTGTTCGGTTCGGGTAAAAGTAAGAACTAGCTATTACAGGGATATGTACAAATATGGGGATAAGAAAATAGTGTTTGGATGAAAATTGGGTTGTTCCCGGGGATAAGAACAATTTTAGGTAGTTTTATATAAAAAATGGAGGTGTTGGTGGGGATAACCGAGAATTACTATTCTCGGATAAAAAATTAGCGTTTGGGTACAAAAGGGGGATAATGGCCTATTCCTATCCCTATCCCCTAACCAAACGCTGTCTTAGGATTGAGTGGTCCCTACAAGGTAATAATAATATTAATCCAAAGATAAGAAACGATTAAAGGGATTGATCTAAGAATTAAAAAATCGAAAGCACCATATCTCTATACTTTCGATAGCATAGTAGCTCTACTATATATATATTCGAGCTTTTCGAGCTTTTCGAGCCTAATTCGAACGAGCCGAGTAATACTCAAGCTCGGCTTGAAATGAATTTCGAGCCTTGTTTTTTGTTCAAGCTCGGCTCATTTAATTTCGAGTCGAGCTCGAGCGAGCCAAATATCGAGTCGAACGCGAGTCGAACGCGAGCCGGCTCGCTCATTTGCCAGCCCTACAAATGACAAGTCTCGACTGTGGTTGGAAATCCATAATTTTTTCTAGGAACAAGTTGGAATTCTAGTTTTCATAGCATCCTTTGAAGGAATGAATGTGTAACAAATCAACTCACTTCTACCAGCAACTTATTAGACTTAAATCACCAATCCAAAATCTTAAACCCTAGTTGTAACAATCCGAGCCACTAGCACTTATAACTTGTTGGGCCTAAATCACCGGCCCGAAATGCTTAAACTCGGTTATTTGTTATAGTGTGCCCATCACATATAAACCTCTTATACTCTCTTTCCCACATTATTCAATGTAGGACTATTGGAGCATTATATACTTTCCTCGTCAAGTGTGCCCATCACATGTAAACCTCTTATACTCTCTTTCCCACATTATTCAATGTAGGACTATTGGAGCATTATATACTTCCCTCGTTTTAGGCCCTAAAATCCCGTCAATCCAATAACACACATAGTCCAAGATCACCAAGCTGTAATGTGAGACCTACCTTATACTTCTGATTGATGAACTGACTCTAATACCAACTGTAATGATTCAAGCCACTAACACTAATAACTTGTTGGTCCTAACTTCTTGGGCCTAGAATAGTTCTAAGATGGGTGATGTAACACACTGGACCTGTGCAAATTGCGAGGTTCGGGTGATTGGATGTGTTCCGAGCTTTTCCATGCTTTGTGGAGGGTCGTAGAAGGTGTTCCGACCTAAAAAGTTTGAATTCTGGAATTTCAGCTAAGTCCTGAGAGTTTTACTCTCGGGGACCGGTCCCTACGGGAAGAGACCGGCCCCCGGCGAGGCAACCGGTCCCCCGGCGAGGCAACCGGTCCCTGGCGGGTGAGATCGGTCCCCGAGCGCGTTTTCGCGGGGAGAGACCGGTCCCATGCTGGGAGAGACCAGTTCCCGAGAGCAGGTTTTGCGGGATGGACCTGAGAGACCGGTCCCAAGCAGGGAGAGACCGGTCCCTCTGGGCGAAATCTGCCCAGTCCGGGCTTTGCACAGGTTGCAAAGTTGAGGGACTTTTCTGGATTTTGTTACTCTAGAGGGCCTATATGGCCATTTCACTTCCCTTTCTCCCTCATTTCACCCTCCCACTTGCTTTTAGAGAGAGAAGGAGAAGAAGGAGGAGAAGGAAGGAGAAGGAGAGCTTGTTTGAGGACTTGGAGCTTCACCCTCACCCTCTCTTCTTCCTTTTGGTGGTTTGGAGCTTGATGGTGGACCAATCTTCAACCCTTGAGGATTTTGAGCTTGGTTTGGAGCTTCCTAGAGGTTAGTTGCTTGTTTCTCCCTTTTAGACCTAGTTTTGGTGGATTTTGGGAGGAGAAACCCTAGAATGGAAAATCTATGGTTTATTTGGGGCTTTTTGATTAGAGGCTTTTTGAGCTAATCTAATTGGATTAGAACCTTGGTTTAGGTTGCTTTGGAAGGGATCTAGCTTCCATTTGAGCTTTCGAAAGGGATTTCTATGCTATAGGTGAGATTTTGGCCCTTTTGCTTAGTAGGTTAATGTTTGAGCTTGTAGTTGATTGTAAGATTTGTGTAACCTTTGTTTTTGTGCCTCTATGGTACTAGGAGGCTAGCGGGCACCTTCGTCGGAGCTTACGAAGGGTTGCGTGAGTTTTAGTGGGTTTGACCTAGCCTACAATATGAGAAATTCTCATATTTGGTGATTTATGTTTCGTAAAGTGAAAATTCATGCATAATCATGTTAAATGTAATTATTGTGAACTTTAGAATGCTTAATATCCCTATGTCGTGTATAATGAATTTTCGGACCTCTATATAGTAGAGAGAGAGTTGCATGTGAAGCTTGCACTAGCATTGGGCATTCTTATGTTGGACTCGGGACCATATTTCTTACAATGAAATTGAGCATTACTTCATGCATTTAAACCTATATCTAATTGAGACATAAGGAATTTTAATAAGCCTTAAGAGGCTTGGGGACTTGTACTACTTAAGAATGATTGGGTTAATGCCATAAAGGGGCATTGAGCTTGGGTTAAATGAGAACCTAGTACTAATGTCATGAGTGGAACCTAGAATAAGAAATGTGTTTAACTTATAACAACGCTTAAGTGTCATAAAGAGGCACTAAGTATAGTGAGTGTTGGAACATCACTTGAGACACTGAACTAGATCTTCGGGATGCTAGTGACTATTACCATGGTAGAGACATGAGGATTGGATACTTGAGACGATGACCTTGCTTGCTTGTCATTTGTGCTCATTCGCACATGCTTGTGAGGGTCGCTCCCTACAAGCCGGCACTCCGGAGTTGGCCTACGCGACTTATGCTCGCCCATGCGGTATGGAGAAGCCTACGGGGTCGGGAGGGATAGACTCATTTCCAGAGTGGAAATGCTGGAGTTACCACCGACACTTAGGCGGCGCAAGCCGGACTACACTCGTGTAGGTCCTAAAACAAGTTTGGACATAAACTCTTAAACATGAATCACTACTAGATAAATCATAGTAGTTGGATCACTTGGCATATTTATAGTGTGGCTTGAGACTTTGGGACATGTAGTATACTTGATAGAATTGCTTTGCATCTTAGTATATTTGGCAGTTATGATGAACATATTCCCCTTGTATTGGCATATTCAATCATGATAGCATTGATACACATCATGTTTACATGTGGCATAGTAGCATAGCATTTCATACATGCTTTCAATTCAGCAATTTATTATTGTCTAATACTATCGTTACTTACCCCTTTTCTTTGGGGCTAGTGGTGCATTGTGCTGAGGTCAGTAATTGCTCACTGGGAACTATAAATTATAGTTCTCACGCCCTCTGTTTCTTGTTTTTATTTCAGAGTCTTCCACTCCGGGCAAAGCTAGGGACCGAGGAAAGGGAATCGCCACGAGCTAGCTTGTGAGTGAGGGACGTTCGATAGGTGGTCCACCTCTTCTTTGTTTTCTTTTTCGGAGAGGATGAGAGTTATATCTTGTATAGAGACCACCCTTTTTGTAGTACTTTTGTGATGACTCTTGTACTGACTTTATCTTTTTGTTTAGTAGTTTACTTTCCCCTTTCTCTACTTATTGTTAGTTGTTAGTTGTTAGTAGCTCTGATATCTCTAGTGACTTTATTTCTTCTTACTTTCATATCTCTTTTGTGGTAGACGCCTTATATGTGCAGCCATATGGCGGGTCTGGGCACGCACCGGGCGGGCCTATGCCGGGTCCCGGGGCGTGACAGGTGACCTCTCAAAAAATGGGGCGTCACACTAGTTATCACCAGAACAGACTTAATCCTTATATACCTAAATATAATCCACTTTTTATTTAATATAGAACTATTAAATAGTTAGAAGAGAAAATAATATAACAGAGCAATGCATACTATAATCATGAATTATTGTTCTTCTTGCTTCTTTTAAATGACGTGAATATTGTGCTCGTTTGCTAATTGGCATGTCTTCAATTTGTGGTAGAGCACATAAATATTGTAGAGATTAGTTTAAGTTGACAAAATAAGAAAATGATGCTAGAATACAATATAGTCACTGCGGTATCAATTCAAGACTATAAAATTATATAGGGAAAATAAAAATGTAAATATAATAGTGCATTTCAATTTTTGATCACAACTCTATTAATGAGTAAGAATTAAGGAATAGAAATATCATAAGATTTGTATAAACTAAGAAGGTTTCAATGCTGATCATTATTAGTGATTATCAATGGTACAACATCTCTGCATTTAAAATTATCTCTCAACTCGTTGAAATGTGAAGGAACGAAAAAGTCATGATCTAAGCTCTAAGAAATTGAGCTCCATAAAATGAGGAAAGAAAACTGATAAAAGTGTGTTCCACAAAATGAAGGGTGAATAATGAGAAGAAATAAAAATTAAGCAGTAAGAAATTACTTCTGTTTAGTAATATTTATATACTAAGTTAGTAGATCATTAGAACATTTTTATTTGTTACTTTCTTTGAAAAAAAATTAAAATTTTAAAAAAATTCATAGCAAAACATACTGGAGACATCTGGCGATGTTAAAGACTATTTTACTATTGTAAATTTTTTTCTTATGAGAAGTTATAAGAAAAACACTATTACAATCCAGACCAATAGTTTTCTCTCTATAGCAATTTTGGAAAATACAAATTCGATCTTCTACTTATGGATCATAAAATTCTCTCTTCGCTTAGTGTTTATTCTTTGCCAAATATTCTATTAGAGAAGACTATGAGAAGACTACCACGGAAAATAGAAATAGCAGAACGATCAAATAGGCATATAAGAAAACATTGAGTAATAGCCTAGAATTTGATTCCTTTGCTAACTTACCAAATATCTTAGTTTTGGTACTTGGTAATTTGTATCATAAATCTCTCCAAATCAAAACCAAAAATAGAATAAAAGTCAATGAATTTCTAAATAAAAAAAGTGACTAAAGGAAAATCTATAGTAAGCAATAGTACTAGCACATAAACTCTCTTGACATTATAATCAAATCCTAACATTCAACCCATTTATTTTCTATATAGATGATCACTAACACTTTGCAAGTTGCTGAAGGACCGATGAACAATTTTGTTGTGTGTGTTTGGGGAGGGNGGTAGGGAGGGGGGAGGGGGATGAGAACGGGAGAGAGAGGGTGAGGGAAGAGATGAAGAGCGAAATAAAGACGAAAAAGTCCATAAATGAGATGCACTTCATGTTTGATGTCATATGCTTTATATACCAATGAAGCAGCTCCAATATAGAAATGTATATAAATTATTATTTTTACTTTTATGTGCATACAGTACTCACTACTAATTAAAATAGTACAACAATTTTGGACAGTAAATTGGAGCAGGACTGCTGTGCTCTCAGGAGCACGGAGGCCTCCGTGCTCCTGAGCCGTTTTCGATGATGGAATTTTCGAATCGACAATCGGCTCCGTTAGACTTGATCTAACGTATTTGAAGTTTCTAGAAAATAATTTTTGTGATTTTTCGATATCATTTACCTAGCAATTGAAAGTATTCAAAATCAATAATTTTTAACGGCTGAAAATAAAAATCTTATAAAAAGTGGTGATATAGTACTAAAATTTTCGATCAAAAATATTGATCTTATTGTAGATAGTATAAAGAATTTTGTATCAAAATTTCATCTGATTTGAATACTTCTACACCGTTAAACTTGAAAATGGCAGATATTAACCATTAAAAATTATTGATTTTGAATCCTTTCGATCACTATGTAAATTATATCAAAAAATCGTAAAAATTATTTTCAAAAAATTTCAAATATGTTAGATCAAGTCTAACGGAGCCGATTGTTGATTCAAAAATTTCATCATCGAAATGCTGACAAAGTTGGTGTTGTGCTTTAAACGCTGACAAAGTTGCCCCAAGTTAGAAAGGTTTATAATTTTTTTTTCCATGCATGTACCACTCGTTACTGCTTATTTAGACAGTACTGCAAATTTGGATAGTACTTTATATATGTTTTGACTTGCTGGCATTAAGATGCTCATAGAAGACTCTGGAAACGTGTAATATCTAGAAATTTGAATTTGAATATATATATATATAGAGAGAGAGAGAGAGAGTGCGGCTAGGATGCTTATGGAAGTACGGAGGGCTCCGTGCTTCCACTTTGTTTTCGATGTTCGGACTTTCGAATCGACGATCGGCTCCGTTAGACTGATACTAGAGTATTTGAATATCTAGAAAATAAATTTTACGTTTTTCGATTATCACGTGGCTCAAAATCAAGCAGCTTGAAAATAAAAATCTTACAAAATATGATAATATGACATTAAATTTTAGATCAAAGTTATTGATCTTGTTTATATGGTATAAAATTTTTTATCAAAATTTCATGTGATTGGATATTTCTACACGTTAAACTTGAACCGGCTCACACACGGCTATTAAAATTATTAATTTTGAGCCCCTTCGATCACTAGGCCAAATGATATCGAAAATATACAAAATTTATTTTCTAGGTACTTCAAATACTCTAGATCAACTCTAACGGAGCCGATCGTCGATTGAAAGTCCGAACATCGAAAAACAACTTGGAACACGAAGGGCTCCGTGCTTCCATAAGCCATACCAGCACCTCTCTCTCTCTCTCTCTCTCTCTCTCTCTCTCTCTCTCTACCTACTATATATATATATATAATATCTCTCTCT
>NC_033624.1:6031667-6051365 GCF_001540865.1 Ananas comosus
TTAACGGTATAAAGGAATCGGAATAAGTTGAATTTTTGATAGAAAATTTTATTCACTACTTAGATAAAGATCAATAACTCTGATCTTAACTTGAAGGATCCAATCATCCATTTTTAGGACGTCGTTCGATTTCGACTGTTCATTTTATGCCCGCTTGATGGACTTTATTATAATTTCAAAAAATTATGAAATTTATTTTTTAAAAGTTTCAAATGCTCTAGATCATATTTAACGGAGTGGATCGTCGATTCGAAAGCTCCATCATTGAAAAAAAAACTTATGAATACGAAGAACTCTATACTCAAAAGGCTCCATTTGGTTCGGGAATTAATAGGAATCAGTTATACCGGAGATAAATACAAGTATGGATTTTTGTAAGACTTAACAAGGATATTTTTTTTGTTTGGATGAAAATGTGAGTATAAGCTGGAACTAGAAAAATTGCGTTTGGATGGTTATTGGGAATAAGAGCAATAGTTGTTAGTTATAAATAGAAAATAATAATATTATCCCTATAATTGAATTTAAATTTTTAAATTTTAAACTTATATTTTAAATTGAAAATTGAAAATGTTAACTTTAAATTTTAAAAATTGAAATTAAAATTTAAAATTGTAATTTTAAATATCAAATTTGAAATTTAAGACGCAAATTTGAAATTTAAATAAACAAACATAATCATATTTAAAAATTAAAATTAAATTTAAAAATATAAATTTATAATTATAATTATTAAATTTAAATTTAATAATTATAAATTATAAAAATTTAAATTTAAACTTGAAGAAATAATTCTCTACTCTCTCTCTTCTCTCTTTCTCTCTCTAGTGGTGTGGAATCACCCGCTTAGTCAGGTATTCTACGAACCTCGCTAAGGTGGGAATAACAGTTCTCATTTGGGTTGACTCTTTGTTTGGGTAGCCAAGATGCCCGCTTAATACCCATCTTGCATCCTATTCCAACCAGGGTGTAAGAGTATAGTAACCCGTATCTCATCTCTCTCATCTCGTCTTTTATATATTATATTAGTAATATATATAATTATATATATATTACATATCTAAGAGAGAGAGAGAGAGAGAAGAGTTTGGGCTAGAATATTACTATCGATCAAACGGCTCCGTTGGCGCACCCATTTGTTTTCGATGATGGAGCTTCTAAATTGACAATCGGCACCGTTGAACATGATCTATACCATTTGAAGTGTTTAGAAATCAAATTTTATATATTTTCGATATTGTTCTCTTATCCATCGAGTGGACACAAAAATGAACGGCTGAAAATGAATATTCTTTAAAAAATGATGATAGGAGTCTTGTAATCAAGATCAAGAGTATAAATCTTGTTCTAAATAGTTTAAAAAATTTTCTAATCAAAATTTAATTGATTTTGATATCTTTACACCGTTAAACGAGAAAATGTCTTATAATTAAAATTGCAAAATTTGAACCTTTGATCATTAGGCCAATGATGTCAAAAAGATTTAAAATTTGATTTCTAAATACTTTAAGTGGTATAGATCATGTTCAACGGTGCCGATCGTCGATTTGGAGGCTCTATCATCGAAAATAAATGAGTGGCAATAGAGCTCGTTTGCTATTGATAGTATTCTAGCTCAACACTCTCTCTCTCTCTCTCTCTCTCTCTCTCTCTCTATATATATATATATATATATATATATATATTTCTACAGCTCTATATATTTCTACAGCTCTAATTTGTAAAAAGGCACTGTTTCAGGCCCTAGGGCATGACATTTGCTCTCTCCAATAAAATTAAGTAATTAAATACTCATACTTTTCCAATTAAATCAAATTCAGTTAAAATCTTATCTCATAAGATATTATGAATATTTAATTATTCTCTAATTCAATTAGAGATAAGTATGAATCTCTCTAATATTTAATTATATTTTATCTAATTTTATTCTTATCCAATAAGATTATGTACTAAATATTAAATCTCATTTAAATATTTTATGATTAAATATTATTCACTAATCCGATTAGTGGTAAATTTAACTTTTGTGTATAATTCTCAAACTAATTATGAAATCCTAATCTAATTAGAACTATCAGTTATAACTGATTTGAATAATTAAATCTAATTTAATTAAGCAGCTCCTCTTATGTGAACGGCTCTCATCCAAACAATTTAGGTGCACACAATTCCTGATGTGTCTGACTGCATAGGTTCATTACCATTCGGCAATGGAGTTCAACATCAAAACTTTTTGATATTTAATTAAAACTCTTCTAATCGATAAATAAGAACAATTCAATTCGAATCATTCATATTTTCTCACCGTTCGTGAGTGACACCTAGCAGTATATCACGACAATCCAGAATTGTGATGAAGAATAAACCTTTTCGCTTACAGTTATCGCGTGATTAATTTTTTCCAACGTACAATGTCCTAATCGAACTAAGGTCATGGTTACTTGCCAAACCTTATCCTTCGACCATATGACTAGAATATCTGAAAGCAACTCAATATGGTTACATAGTTGGAAACTCTTTTCACATACCACATATCCTGGCGAGAGATTTTTTGAGTCTAATTTGATAGACTGTATTGGATGTTCTCCCTTATCATTGAGAGTGTTGGATTTCTTATTGCGCATTCATATGGCTTCCCGCATAAATTACTATAGCCAATCAGTACCGAACATAAACCCATATCTAGACGAGTCTAAGTATCAGTACTGTCAAACGGTAGCAACCTATACGTGAAACAACTATAATACCTCTGGTCTGAGGAGTACTTCACACAAATGTAGCAATGAACTTGTCATTGGCGAGCATGGAACCATGTGACTGTTCAACTAAATAGTCATGCTCAGTGTACTTGTTCTCTATCAAGCACTTGTATATTTGTTCTAATGTCCCTACACTAGTGACTTGAGATTCGTCAACTCAATTAGAAACATAGTATACACCGGCCTATCCAGAATAACATCGTCCAGACTATTTAAAGAATCTCATACAGAAAAGTACATATCTCAAATTTCTAACTCTTAAGAATATGTCTTTTCAAACAAAGACCCTATGAACAATTTATGTTAATATTATACTATTATACAATAGACATGAATAGGTTATATGCCCTCATATTATGAATTATAAATGATTACTACATAAATACCCTAAAGCTAGTGTCACCAGATTGGCTTTTAGGCATATAACTAACAACATATGCATACGCCCTTGTTAGGGTGTAAACGAGCCGAATAAGGAGCCGAGCAGATCGGGCTTAGTGTTTCAGCATCGTTTAATAAGAAAGGCCGAACACGAGCTGGCTCGTTAAAGTGTCGAGCCGAAATTCAGCTCGTGTTTGGTCGTAATAAGTAGCCAACACGAGCTAGCTCACGAGCTGGCCAACGAACATAAGTTAAAAAGATTAGATTAAATATATATAAAAAATAAATTATAAATATTATCCTTTAGACTTTATCTGATAGTTGGCACGTTTTACATTAGATGAAGTACTTTTTTAGTTGAAGCTCTGCCTTTATTTTTTATTTTGTAAAAATTAAATAATAAAAATATATATTATATATAATTATTTATTTATATATATAAATATAAATTAAATAAATTATATAAATATAAAATATATATATTCGAGCTGTTATCGAGCTGAAGACGAGCGAGCTGACTCCAGCTTGTGTTCGGCTCGTTTATTAAACAAGCCGAAAAATTTAGCTCATGTTCGGCTCGTTTACTAAACGAGTGATTCGATCTCGAGCTCATTTCGAGCCAAACACAAGCTGACTCATGAACGGCGAGCTGGATTGCCACCCCTACTGCTTGTCATGCAGCTCTACTCGGTTATGAATGAGTAACGAGAATTTGATTCAAGTACTTTCATAATGGCACATAATTGTCATTGTTATACTGCAATATGTCCGTTGAAGAGTTATGAACTGAAAAGAATTAACAAATTAAAATTAATGGCATAACAACGACACAATTTTCTACTCCCTTGTAGCAGTGGGTTCCTCGTTAATAAGAATGGTGGGAGCAGAAAGGAGCGGATTGGCAACAGAAGGATTTACCAATAAGACATTTTTTAAAGAAGCCCATTAAGTCTCCTTATCCTAAAAATAATAATAAAGCTTCAAACAATAAGATTCAGGTTTACTGCGGTACTCTGCGGTCGACCGCCTTTCACGAATGATTGACCAATTGCTAACTCGAGGGTTGTCTATCCTTGATTATCTTATCCAGTGAACTGTCAAGAAGCTTATATCGATTGTATGATATCACGAGGCTTAAAACCTCAGGTCGGACATTGCTGAACTGCATCCAGAAGTAGGGCGTTATCTTCTCTGAGTGTCCCCAACCACTAAAGGGTAAAGCTATTCAGAATAGGACAATGTGTGAATGAGGGAAAGAAGGAAAAGAAGAAGCATCTCAAGCACGATTTTTTTATCTTCAGTTTCTCGTCGATTTGTTTTTCGGCTCGTCGCCAACTTTGCCTTTACTTAAGTGCTCTATTGCATAACTCTTCCCTTGATGACACCGAGCGTTGTAGATAAGTATTAGGTGGCTAGGTTGAGGAGTAAGGGATAGGTAGTGAGACAAGGAAAAGGGTAGAAAAAGGAGAAGGAAGGGAAAAAGAAGAAGGAAGGAGAATAAGAGAAGAATAAGAGAAAATGGGAGAATTGGCCTCCACTCTAGAATACGAGGGCAGAGCTTAAAAGAGGGAGTAGATGAGGGGCAAAGAAGAAGAGAAGAAGAATAATGAAAGAAGAAAGAAAGGAGACAAAGAAAGATGAGGGGCTGGATTAGATTGACTTACAGTCGAAGCATGCAAGCACTGTGTGTTTGTACACTTTAAGTGTGATAGGTGTACACTATCTTTCAGCTTGAGCTTATGGAATTATTGGTTGGCGCTTTCGATTCACAGAGAGGTTCAAGGGTGATAATAGATATAGGGGGGTGAGCATAAATATAAAACTGTTCAAAATATCCGATATTCCATACCCAATCCGGACCCTACCCAGGCCTATAAAATATAGAAAGTTGGGTTAAAAAAAAAAAATACCCGTTAACGTTTCAGGTACGGATTCGGATACTTCATATCCATACTTGACTTGGACCCAATCTGTACCCGACCGAACCCGACCTTTTAATAGGTAGGATTCGAAATATTTTTTAAATCAGGACCCGGACCTACTTGAATATCTGATAGTAAATAAAAAAGATTTTAAGTTGAGGGACCGATTTCAATAGGACTTATAGATGAGGAATCTTTGGGCGTGTTTGGTTCGCTTATTTTTCACCCTGGAATCGGAATGGGAATGGACGAATCCGTTTGTGGGTGTTTGGTATGCGGGGGTCCCATTCCGATTCCAATTCCCGAGTGGAATGGGAATCCCCAAATCACCCCTTTTTTCAATCCGGCCTCCTAGGCCGGATTGGAAGTTAAATCCGGACGGAATGAATATTTATTCGAATTAAATTTATTTTTTCAACTTTTTTAATTAAAATATGAGTTAAAATTTAAAAAATAAATATATAATTTTAAATTTTAATTTGAACTTAAATTAAAAATTAAAATTTAATCAAGTATTTTGAATCTAACTTATGAATTTGAATTTAAATTAAATTTTAATTTATATAAAGTTTATTCAAATTTTATTTCAAACTTAAATTAAATTTATGATTCATAATAATAATTTAAATTGTATTATTTAAGTTGAATTTGAATAAATCAAAATTTAATTTCATACTTTGAATATCCCCACTCAACTTCAAAGTTTTAATTTTTTTAAAAAAATAGATTAAAATTTTGACATTATTTTCAAAATTTTGATGTAAAATTAATATTTAATTTGAATTTAAATTAATATATTATAAAGATAATGTTAGTATATTAATTTGATTATGTTTTTTATATCCACCTGAACCAAACACCGACAATGGAAATGATTTATTACGATTTCGATTCAGGTGATGAACCAAACCGAATTAGGTAATGAGTCATTCCGATTACGATTCCAGCTTATTTTGATTCCGATTCCGATTCCGACTCCGACTTCGAACTAAACACACCCTTTATATATTTTCATTCTAGTGAAACCCTGACTGCTCTGTTTACTCCTTCATTATTATTATTATTATTATTATTATTATTATTACTTTGTTTTACTTTTTATTTTTTTAACCTTAGCTGCTCTGTTTACTACTTGAATCTTCCTCTCTAAACAAGGATCTTTATTTATTGTTGAAGTTAAAGAAAGGAGTAAAAAAAATTAAAAAAATAAAAAATCAAACTCTAGCTGCTCTATTTCCTTCTACGATTTCTCTGACCATCTTCGATCCTACCTTCTCCTCACCTAAGCAGCTTGTCTCCGACGTCTCATCTTACTAATTGATCTCTTTCTAATCTGACAAGTAGCCTGCCACCCCACCTCGTCAAGCAGCTCGTCTTCTCTTTTGTCGATCAAGAAGCCAAAAGATTTTTAAGCTGCACGCCTGTGCCTCTACATAATTCCAATCATGGGGACTGCATAGTCACATCAGGCAATTGCCATTAAAAATCATAAGATTTATCTTAGTAAATCTCAATAAAGGACTAATATATGCAAATAAGAACGCGCATACGATTTAGACCTGACCCGTAACCGATCCGTACCCGGTCTTTAAGTAGGTAGGATACGAGTAGTCACTTCCAGACCCGCTCAAATAAACCTGATGAGTATATTAGTAACTCAAGTACTCAGACCTGGACCCGATCCGAAGATAAATATATAGGGTATATACTTTTTTTCCTACTAATTTCTTTTTAAGAGGAGGGGTATAATATATCAACTATATATCCAGACTCGATGCGATCCACAAAGGCAAGAGGGGAGAGAGGACGGTGCGCACGTATCGCCGCCCCGTCGATTGAACAAGGCGGTGACATATACTACAAAAATTTAACAATTTAGAAAACTTTCAATTTCTATTAACTATGCTTAAAAGTGTTTCGATATAGTGTAGTGTCACATTTGAAAGCATTGGTTAAAGTATCGGCAAATGAAGAGTCACGACACATATACCAAGCGTCGGTAAAATATATTCTGACACTTTAAAGTGTCAGGATATTTTAAAATTCTGACGCTTTAAAGTATCGAAAAATTAAAAAGAATAGTTAAGTTTATGATTTAATATATTGGTTTGATACATATAGGATTCATATGTTGATGCTTTCTGAAACATCAGTATTTGCTATATTGTAGGGACGCTTGCTGCAAGCATCATCTTAAAAACGTGCTTATATTGAGATTTTCTTGTAGTGCATGACGAGTGGGAGAGGACAAAAAATGACTAGACAAATCGAGCAGTAAATTATGAGCCACAAGTAGCTTTACTCTTTTAAACCCTAAAAAAAATTTAGTTAAAAGTGATGAGAAAAATAATGCATAAAAGACCACAATTTGGTAGGCTGGAGTTATCTTTTTTATTTTTCCTTTTAATAAGTGTGGTATACGATTTAATAATAAAGCTAGAAAAAAAAATGTCCAACGCTGCCAGAACTTAAGCACTTTTGTAAACAAGCGCTTGGACTTTAAATTTCAACAAATAGACTCCTTCAAATTTATCAAGTAGTTCAATAGGTCCATCTTCTCAATCGAAATTATTAATTGCTAAGCCATTTTGGTTACTTGTATTAATTGCATATAATCTTAGAGGGAGCATTGAATTCTCAAGGACCAAATTTATTTTTTTATTCTAACATATTTGAAAATAGTAATAAATATTAAATATGGATTCGCTTTATTCTTCAATTATAACGCTTTTATCGTTATTATAATAAAAAGATAGATTTTTTTTTGTCATGCTAAATTTATTTGAGGAGTGCAAGACAATATGAGCAAAATGGCTGTTCAAGCAGTAACTTTATTTGAGGAGAGGGATTCATTAAATTATTTAATAAAGTTAAGAGGGTTAATATATAGTTGTCAACAAGTTTAAACCTAAAGAACCTGTAGGCAAAAATGGCAAAGTTTTGAGGGGTCTTTCTACCATTTTCCATGATGGTCCACAAACTAACTTGATGGACCAAGTCCACGGAATAATTTTGGCTTTCCTTTCGGAGGCAAACGAAGCACGCGAGCACGCCTGGTGGGTCCCCCGTTGACACCACCGTCAGCGGTCGTGATCATGACGTCATCAAATCTCTTCCATCGCTCACACGGTCTCACCAGGCTGGCAAATGAGAGAGCCCTCTCACGTTGGGCGAGCGTTCGAAATTAAAATTTATTTCAAGTCAAATTTGAGTGTTACTGGGCTCACTCAAATAGGACTCAAAGACACAGTATTTGGAACAAAGGAGAATAAGTTTTTGTTTTCTCTTTTGTTCTCGAACATTACGTTTGGTATCCGAAAATAGTAGTTTTCAGATTTTTGAAATAAACTGGTATAAGCCTGAGGCTACTGTTCCACCCTTTTTTTCTGTAATAAGCTTGTTCCCAGATAAGAACAAAATTTATTAAAGTCTAAATTTAATTTTAATTATGGTATTAAATTATTAATAATCTAATTAATATATTTAAATCATTATTTATTACTTAAATAATAAAATAATTAATTAATTTATTATTTATAATTAATTATTAATAATTTAATGTATTTATCCATAAATTAAAATTTATATTGATCAACCATTAATATTTCTATTAATCTAATTAATTTTTTTACTAGTTATCTAGCTAAAATAATTTACGTTAAATTATTTATATTTAATTAATTAATTAATATATTTTTATTATCTTATACAATATTCATATCTAATAAATTTATTAATTTATTAAATTATTTTTAAATAATATTTTGATGTTAATTAATTAGATAAAATAATTTTAATTTAAAATTATAACTCTTATTTCCTTTGTTCCAATCTAATCATCTAAACACTATTTAGCTTATTTCTAGGAATAACTCAATTTTCATCCAAACACAAAATTAGTCTAGTTTTTACTTATATCTGAACTTATACATATTCCTAAGATAAACAGTTTTTACTTATATCCGAACCAAATGCAGCCAAAGAGCTCGAATATAATAATATATATTATGTATTTCAATTATATTTATAGAGTTTTGGTTACTGGGTGTATTTGCTTGCCCACAAAACCAAACCAACAAAACCCTAATTTAATTCTCTCTCTCTCCCTCTCTTTCACTTGCTCACATAATTGCTTCCCTTAAATTATTTTTCTTAATATTATAATATCGCATTCATGCATTTATTTTGTATGTTGAACTATTAGATATATTTTTATATTAAATTTAAATAATATTTTTTAAAAATCAAGCTATAAATTGCATGATGTTAAAAATTTCAAACCGCTCATCTAAGGCTCAAGTTCGATTGACTCGAAATTAGACTCGCTCTAGCTCAACTCAAATTAATTTCAAGCCGAGTTTGAGCCAAAATTTAGGTTCAAAATTAATTCAAGCCAATCTTTAGCTGAACTAAGTTCGCTCAAGCTTGGCTCGTTAATTTCCAACACTATGCCTGGCTCCGCATGAAATTGACATAGCAATATATTTTTTGGACGCTCCTCCACTGAGGAACTGTATACTTATATGTAATTACAATTTTACTGTAGTTATAATTATATATAAATCTTAATTTAATATTTAAGTAAATATATTTAAAATTAACTGCTATAGTCAAAATTGTATTAATATATTCAATTACAATATAGAGTTGAGACTATATTCAAGTTGACCGTAATTTCAACTGCAGTAGTTGAAAAAGATAATTATAAAAAATAGCTAATCTTACCATACAAATAACTTTTTAAATATAAAATATTATTCTTTTAATCTTACAATTACATATATAAAGTGATAAAATTTTGGTGGTAATCTCATTATTATACATATAATAAAGTAAAAAAATTTTGAAATATACTTCTCCACAGTATCCAACCAAATAAATCGAAAAAAAAATTTAATCGAAAAAAAACAGTATCCAACCAAATAAATTATTTGTAATTGCAACACTTTTTACTACAATCAACCAAACAAAATGCATATTATTATAACTGTTATATTTTCAACTATATATATAAATCTCCAACTACATTATATTTTTAATTTCATTCAACCAAACTGCCCCTAAAGGTCAGAATCCTTACACTTCACTTATATATAGGCCACCACTTTCCCACTGGTCTTATTAATTTTTTGAGTAAATTTTAACTTATCTCATTATGGTTTAGTGTAGTTTTACTTTGCCAATATATAGTTCAAAAGTTTTTTTTTTTTTTTTAAGAGAACGGTAGTATGCTACCCACTTTGTTTATTCTTTCTAGAAATAAACTTAGCTGGAAATGTGAATCAACTAGAATTAGTTTGATCTTGGAACCTCGGGTACCAATCATCAAACCCTTTGCCACTTACACTAGGAATGGTCAGTTATATAATTTAAAAGTTATACTTGACTATTCTTAATGTGTTCGGAAGCACCAAGGGTCAAAATTTTAGATTCAAGTCGATGAAAGGGTCAAAAAGTTGAAGCACCAATGGCTCGTGTTCGGCCGCAGCTTGTGACGAGATTGCAATGCCCAACTCGAGATCGGCTCGTAATATTATATTCGGGCTACCTTATATTTGGTTTATTAAAGAATCGCGCCGACCACAAGCTATAGCTAGTTCTGGTTCACTCGTGTTCAACTTATTGGCAGCTCTACCTACACGGTAAGAAACTTTACCATGATCCGTTTGCATTGTACAACTATGTTTTCTACTTCGTTGACTTTTCACCTCATGTTTTTCGTTGACTTTTCACCTTATTTACTTGGCTGCTAAGTATGCCAATAGTTATTAGCTAGATTGATTCAGTTAAAGCCTACGAATCTTAAATTCAGCTACCAACCTAATTAATTCTTCATAATAAAGAATTCATAGCTGTCTTATATAGAGAAAGTAAGTACTCCTAGCGTACCACATCATTGGCATGCAAATGTAGAGTTCAATGTTGAAGACTACTATAATTAGTCTCATAACTGTGCAGAATAGTGCTTGTCGACAAATATTTTACAGATGAAAATTTTTGACTTTTTTCATTTAGGACATGGAAAGGGGCTTCTGAACTCAAAAAACTACTAGAAAAAAATATGTTTAAGAAGTTTGATAAAAACGACATGTTAGTATTGTTGGTATATAAGTTATCCAGTACTGTCCTACATATGTAATGGAGTCTGCGTTGCGCCAAGCCATAATCGAGATCTATGGACATCTGTGTCTGTATATTTTAAATGAATTACTTATATCTCAAGCTTTTGGAATATTAGTTAATGCCAACAACCCACCACTAGCACTCAGGAAAAGTATTCTGATCATATATCTAAGGGCCGTAATCTTCAATGGTAAAATTTAAAGGAAAAAAAAGAGGTTCTCTTCTAGTTACTTAAATATATACCATTTAATAAATGCACCTGTGCAATAAGATCACTAAGTTGTGCATAAAGTAATTAAGCTTAATAATTCAACAATGCAAATGAAACATGAGGATCGATATCCACATTTAGACATACTTTGGGTGGCACAGCGGCCCAGCTAGTTGAGTGGTTATTCCAAATCAGCCCTTTGTTTTGTTAAAATCACTAGTTGAGAAGCTGTTGAACTACTTAAGGTTTGTTCATAATTATTTGGAGGCAAACATATATATAAGAGAGAAAAAGAAAATACGCTTGAATAAAGTATGATGAATTAGGTTTCTTGACGAGAAAAAAGTACTCTAGGGGCCTAAGAAAATAATATTGAAATATCAAAAAGCATTACTAGTGGTTACAGAATCTGGAAAGCAATGAAGCAAGCCTTTTCTCTTTTTATTATCTTAAGATGCTAAGAGAAAAGTTTCTAGGGTGTATCTTATTGAAATAAAAGGATAAGCATGCATGTACTAGCATTCCTATAAACTTAGGATAAGTGTATGTCTGTATTCCCACACAGCTATGAATTTGATTGTCAAAGATTGAGAACTACTTAACAGCTTTTTGTTAAAATGACCTTCTTCAGTTGCAGCTATTAAAAAAAAGAATTCCATACCGATAACATAAACCACAAATGATCAGTCATTAGTTATATATTTGCCACTTACATACAAATCACATCAACATCATAGTGTGCTATTTCTTGGTCTCAAAAAATTTGAATTAAAGCTCTATAGCTGTTAAGCAATTAATAAAATAAATCTTCTCATTCTTAGAGAGAATTATAACCAGCAACTTTCGATATACCTAGCTCTTAAGTAAAATGATCCTTGAAAATTGTAAAAGGAAGACTGGGCTTTGGTTATCAACCGCATAGAAGCGAAAATCAACGGATGGAAAGCCAAACTCCTCTCACAAGGGGGAAGACTGACCCTTGTCAACTCGGTCCTGACCAGTCTGCCACTTTTCTACCTCTCCATCTTCAAAGCGCGCTAATGGGTTCTGCATCGTATTGAAGCCCTGAGAAGAGCCTTCTTCTGGAAAGGATGCTCCAAAGTTTTTGGAGGAGCGTGCCTAGTCAGCTAGAAAACCGTATGCAAAAGCAAGGAAGAAGGCGGGTTGGGAATCAAAAACATGGAGTCCATGAATCTGGCTCTCTTAACCAAATGGTGGTGGCGATTTTTTAATGAGCCACACCTACTTTGGTACAAGCTGATAAGATCTCTCTATCACACCAGACGCTGGCCGTTGCATGAGGGCACAACCTTCATACCGTACTCTCAGTGGTGGAAAGCGTGCTCCGGTGCCCAGAAATATGAACTTGGAGACGGTAACAACATCAGGATATGGCCAGACATCTGGATCGGAGAAACCCCCCTGCGCACCATGTTCCCAGACATTTATGCCAATATAAGGAATAAGGAGGTCAGAGTCTCACAATGTTGGAACTCTAACGGATGGAGATGGTGCTTCATCTATAGAGGGTTTGTGGCGTATCAATCCATCAACAACGTTAGACAATATGCACTATTCAAAGACCTACTCCTTCATTATAGCCCCAGGACCAGCCTGGACCTACTCAAATGGCGGTGGACCCCCAACCATCTGTTCGCGGTCAAATCCCTCTACAGGTTCATCGACAACGTAGGACTAAGGGACACGGAGAACCAACATATTTGGAATTTAAAAATCCCGGTTAAAATCAAAGTCTTCATCTGGGTGTTAATCCGTAAGAAACTACTCACTGCTGACAGACTGCTCACCCGTGGGATGCCGGTCGATGATCACTGTGTATTCTGTGTGTTTGCTACGGAGAGCTGCGACCATCTATTCAACAACTGTGTCTTCGCTCGCTTCCTACTCATCTGGGCGAATGTACCCGTTGGGGATTCGAGCGGTGTTCGGGCCCTCTGGAATAATATATCTGCTATCACCGACTCAGCGAAAAGATCGGAAGCTCAAACCTCTCTGGCGGCAATTTGGTGGGTTGTGTGGACGGAAAGAAACAACTTTATTTTCCGCTCGAAAATCCCCAACGCCATCCGAGCTCTTGAGTGCACCAAACTCCTGACAAAATCCTAGATCGAACTACCCTATCCGCACCGGCAACTCCTCCACCTTCTATTAATTTTCTCGCTATATTACCATGTCCTTTATTTCACTCCCTTCCCTCAACTCCCTTCTATTATGTTTTTTCTGTTTGGCTCACTTCGGAGGCCCTAGCTGCTTCCACACTGTACGCTTAGTTTATTTAGCTTAATGAATATTGAAGCAGGTAGCTTGGCTACCTCTTTCTCAAAAACAAAAAAAAAGAGAGAAAGAGAAAGAAAATTGTAAATATACTACATCTATATATCATAAATGCTAGTTCCGATCGAAGTACATGCTTCATCTATGTCCCAGCTTTTCTCGCGATCAAGATAATTATGACAAGCTTGCTGTTCACGGTAACTTTTTTTTAATTGTAATATATATATATATATATATATTTGTTGTAATCCCGTCGTACTATATTTGCTTGATATACTTTAATTATTTGAAAGATGAAATGAATCAGATTATTGCCCATGAATCTATTTGTAGTAATAGTTTTTTGATCTGTTAATTTGAAATTTACTTGTCAACGGCTTCAAAAACCAAATGCTTTTTTCAGTTTCAATTTTCTCCTCTCAACCTTCCTACTGAAACTGTAAAAAAAAAAAATGGTACAACTTTTTCTCAGTGGACATATAGTTCTTAAGACTAGTTAATTCATTCTCAAAAACTGTATTCATTGGATTGTGACATTCTAAATAAGACACCTCTTTAAATTCTTTGTTGTATAAATTTTGATAAAGTTAAATTTCTTTATTTTTTAATTTTTTACTGCATTTATACCATCAAAATATATTAGTATTTAATTACAGTAAACACTTTATCTGTAGAATAGAATAACACCAATATTTTAAAAAAAAAATGTCCAATTTTGCTTGTACGACTCTTTCGTCGGCTGGCTAGTGGCTTTTCACACAAAAAAAGGCAGCATTTTGATTTTAAAAAAACAAGCCATCGAGTGTTATGATCATAGTATCTGGTTATCCCAAATTATACCCGCTTTTTTAATATTTTAATGCACATTAGCCTTTAGACCATATAATCAAATTAATGAGAGGGTTTAACCATGCACCTATTGTTGAATTAAGGATTTAGATAATTAGATATGGTCAAATTTTAAAAAACCTTCAAAAATGATGGCCAAATGAAAATTCAAGGGTACAACAATTTTCCTAGAAATTAACTCATATTTTTAGTGAATGTGTATAACTTCCAAATCGAACTGTACAAATTAACAGAGTTGGTGGCTGCTTAATTTATGTAATCCTAAATATGGAGAACTCTCAACTGCTTATGTCAACCGATCGATCAACTTGTTGGTAACTGTAGTTTTGCAGCAGTTTGTAAATCCAAATCTAAATTTAACTTGTTAATTAGCTAGCCCAATCTAATAATTAACTTAATTTTTTCTTTATTCTCTAGCAGTCACCCTTCTTAAAACATACCTTATATTAACGGATTATGGCCATTAAAACAAATTACACTATTTGTTTTCATCACTTTAAAAGTAGTCAAAACAGATTATGCTTTTTTTTTTTTTTTTTTTTTTTTTTTTAAAGAATAACTATATGTCACGCCCCGGCCTTTTTGGAAAGTTAATTTTTGAGAAATTTATCCAGTTTGAAATCAGAGTTGTAAAAAAGCGTATAAAATTTTTTTTTTTATAAAAAACTTGCCCGAGAGGTGCACAGAACCCCCCTACGTGCAGGGCATTCTCTGTTCATACGGACAAAGTTTTTCCTATACATGTACGGCATAGAAGCATAGATACAGAACCACAATCAATCAAAACAAGATAATTTAATTATACAACTACGTACTAATCAATCTAATACCAAAATTCAAAAACGACTAAACCACTACATAGGAAAACCCAAAAGCAACTAAACTCCAAACACAAATGATATCACATAACTACAACCAGATCATAAGGTACTGAAGTAAGGAAAATCTAAAACTATAAATTAAGATTCATGGCACGAGCTCTCTAGGCGCTAACTAACCGTGTCCTTCCACCACACCCCGATCCGCGCATCAACAACACCTGTAAAAACAATGAGGTGAGAAACATATAAATATATTTTCCGGTGGGGGCAACCAGCCAACGAGGGCAAGCTGCACTCATTGGCAAACAAAGGAGTACGGTAAACAAGTAAGAGCGAAAATGTAATAGTCAACTACAATAGCATCACAGATAGATAGATAACTGTCATGATCTAGAATACAAAATAATGCCGCTACCGTACTAGGAATAGAAATACTAACCACAAAGTGTCGACCATAGTAGCAAAGAAAACCAGCGAATAGTCATCATGAACAATCATATAAGAGATACCGCTACTGTAAACTAGTCATATGCTAACATAAAGGAGCACCAACTACAATAGCAAGATGAAAAATACAAAACATCATAACCCACTCACAATGGATGCCGCTATTGTAGGCTAAACAACTACTAGATACCATGCATGACTCAAATCGAAATACTATGCATCACCTGGACGTGTGAGAAGTCCAAGATATACGCAATCGCTGTGGCCGCTCATAAAGACCCAGCCTAAGCTCGCCACTAGTCTCAAGGACCATAAATCAAGTACCACTCCGGAGGGACACATCAACCCGCATCCAAAGTCGCTAATTTTGTCTAAGCGCGATGTATATCAAGTCTAGGGGGTGAGAACTCAAGGTGGCGAACCCTGTCTATGAAACATCACCTCTAAATGGGCTGGCAACTGAAGTACCCTGGGTTAGGAACCCTGTCTAAGACTCCTTCAGTGCCATACAAGCTATAGTCATATGTATATACTCAAAGCTCCAATAACCTAGACTCAACAGTCAAATCACTGCCCGTAGGCGACAGCAAGAGTCAAGAGGTAATCACACTGGATGCCAATGGAAATACCAAGATCGAAACTCCCCGGGTCGACTAACATGCTACACTAAATGAGTATGCAAGAAAGATAAAGATAATGCAAGTGACAGAGGTGAACATGCTAAAGATCCAATCATGACAGAATACGTCATCTGACCCTTAAGTCAAAATCTGAGGAAGTATACACCGATCGACTAGGTCAATCTCATGGAGTAACTCGCTGACAATAAGGTCAAGTCTCACCGAAAATAAGTCAACTGATGATCATATCTCAACAAGAAGTACACATCGATATACCAGATCCAATCGTACACAGGTGGATATTCTATCAAATCATTACCTACTCTACATGTCACACACGAGATAGAAGAGAGTGCAATCAAGAGTCTACGAATCCATACGATAATCAACGTAACAATCAACAGGCATGTAGAGTAAAAAGCATGTATAGACGTGAAGTCAGGGAAAGTTGTCCTACTCAAACAACATATAGAATAGATCAAGCAGAAAGAAAAATCGGGTAAAATACAACTTTACCGACTTCGGAATAGAGCACCCACCTCACCTAATATCCGAGTCCTCGACTCGAACGATGGTTCCAGAAGTAACCTATACCTAACAAATACCAACAAGCCATCATTAAACATCTAATATTACCAAACATCGTTGTCCAATGTTCTTTATGCAGTGAAAGAAAACATCAAAAAGCCCTATGATGTCCTACGAAATCGGTTTCCTATAAAAGCCGATCTCCGTAACTCGCCGGAAGCCTGGAAATCACACCGGGACCAACAAACTGTCCCAAAAAGCACCAATTCGCCACGAGTCACCCATTGGCTCAAAACACATCATTCAGGGTGTCCTGGCAGCAAACACCATTTCTCATGTCGAGACGATTATCGTCGAGTAATCGCTCCGATCCGGGTTCCCAAATGCATCCAATTTGACATCGGAACCTTCTACCGCTCACCCTTCATCTCTAGACACACAAGAGGACCATGGCGGCCAGTCAATGACGCTAGGTGATGATTTTCGAGGCAACCACGCAGCCAAAAATTCATCTCAATGCGAAATCGTGTTCCACCGACGATTTCGCCGAAAAATGCACCGAAAATCTATTTTTGATCCCATGAAGGCTTCAAAACCTGGACAACAAGTCCAGAAGGTCACAATCAGTGACCACACGCTGCCCGAGGCAACCCACATTGCCTTAATTACAAGATGGCCCCTAAGAGACCGGATAATTGCAACATTAAGTACAATGAGGCAATGTTCAGGGCCGTTATCAAAATCTGCGCACCTCCGGGATGAAGCGAGGGCATCAGCTGATAGGTCTCGATGTGCTAGACATCATACTCGCTATCTGGAGCATGCACAACAACTGAAGAGCGCTATGGAGCTTTTCCAAGTTTGGCAACCAAATGGCTCCGGGAGTCATGGGCCAAAAATCAACGAAGAAAGGTCATCGGAGGTGGGCACAACGTTCAGCAGATTGAGGGGATCGCCGTGCTCACCTTCAAGTTAGTCGAGGAGCTTCGGATCGCCAGAAGCTGCGAACGGGGCAAAACCCTGCCATATGCTGTTAAACATGGGGCATAGGGGCTCCGACCGACTGTCGATGGCCTGCAGGCGGGTGCAACGGCTGGGGTTGGCCGCGAAGGGAGAGGGAAACCCTGTGCTCCCCTCGGCCGGCGGCAAGAAGCGACTGTGGTAGCGACAACGACGACGCTTGGGGAGTTGCCTACTCACATAAATATTTCTCGGGTTCAGGTAGCTAGCCGAGCAAAGAGGAGACCAGGGGCAACGACGACCGACCGATAGGGGGTCTTTGGATCGTACTGAGGCCAGCGGCGGCGGCGGGGAGCAATGGTGTGCCGGATCCGGAGCCACAACCCGAAACCTCCACAATTGGGTCCAAGCCTTCGAAACCTCCACAATTGGGTCCAAACCTTGGATCTTGGTAAATGGAGGCCTCGGCGGTGCCCGGGCCATTGGAGGGTGGTCGCTGGACCTCCCAGAGATCGGCAGCGAGGCTCCGGGGCAGCGCGGCCAAGTGCTAAGATGGCTCGGGCCCGATTGCAGCTTAGAGAGAGAAAGAGAGAGAGAGAGAGAGAGGGGACCTCGCCGGCCGGAGCTTCGCCGACGCCAGTGAAGTACAGAGGGTGGCAGTGATTGTGAGCAGGGAGAGGGAGAGGAGATTAGGGTTAATATAATATATGTATATATTATTATGGGGCAATTGCTTATATACCCCTAAAAAGTTTCCGACTTTCTGATTTACCCCTCTTAGAAGGCTAATATTGAAAATACCCTTTTTACATTCCAACCTATGTCAAATATACCCTTCCTCCGTTTGGTTCGGGGCTAAGGAAAAAGTAGCTATTCCAGGGATAGAGTTAAGTTCAGGGTTAAAGTGGGGTTAAATTTTTTTTGTGTTTGGTTGGGGGTTGGAGTTAGTCTAGAATAATAAAAAATAGTGTTTGGTTGGAGTAGGTGGGATAAGAAGATAATAATTGATAAAGAGGATAATGATTGGTTGGAGTAGGTGTGATAAGAAAGATAGTAGGTTATTATGAATAGAAAAAAGTGTTTGGTTGGAGTTTGGTGGGGTTAGGTGGGGTTAGCTAACCCGGGATAATTTATTTGAGGTGGGGTTAAGTGGGGTTAGCTAACCCCACCTATTTTTTGGGGTTTTTGGGGATAAAATGGGGGTTAAGGGGTTATTCCACCTCTTAACCCCCAACCAAACAAGGGCTTAGAGTTAAATTTTGTTAATAAACTCTGTTATCTATATAAAATTACTATTTTGCTCTTTCAAATATACCCTTCCACCATCACCGACTTTTCTTATTTGCCCTTAAGTCAGGGGCATAAAAAGTATTTTAACTTTTGATCTTTTCAAATATTCCCCTCTACTGTCACCAATATTTCTTATTTGCCCTTAAGTTAAGGGCAAAATTAGCATTTTAATTTTCTTTAACTGTGGTAGATATTTAGCTCACGTTTAACTCAAGTTAACTTAACAGGTGATAACTGTAGGGGTATTTTGGAATAACAGAGGAACACATGAGGGGTATATTGGAAAGAGAAAAAAAAGTAGGGGTAATTGAGATATTTTCAAAGTTTTGAGGGGTATATAGACAATTATCCCTATTATTATATATACATACATGTACATATATATATATATATGTGTATATATATATATATGTGTATATATATATATATGTGTATATATATATATGTGTATATATATATATGTGTATATATATATATATATATATATGTATA
>NC_033624.1:6051823-6303862 GCF_001540865.1 Ananas comosus
ATGTATATACATATATCTCTCCTAATTGCACAATTGCAATAGGACTGACTCCTCTACAAACATCTATGGGTGAATTTTGGGTTTTAAATTGTGAATATGAGGGACTAAATTGTAATTTTTATAATTTGTGAAAAAGGGTACTGTGTGCGATGGTGTTATTATTTCATGTGAGAAATTTTAGAATTTTTAGGAGTGGAAGGACTCATGTGAAACTAGACTCAGAGTAGAACATGTGGGTTAAATCTCATGAAATTCTGAGAATTCTATGAATCACAACACCAATTTGAGTTTAGAGAGAGGAAATCGATCAGGGGATACCAAACAAGGCCAACTTTAATTTATCTTGTCTAATAGTATTAAATGACCCTTAATACCAAACAAGCCCAAAGTTACAAAAAGAGTAAAATACTTGATTGTTATATATATACTAATTAACATTTAGTAAACTGTAGGCTAATAACTGTGAGCTTGGTTTGAAAGTGTACGAACTAATTTAGTATCTAACCAACATTAATTTAAGGATTTAATATGTAATTAATTCCAGAAAAGAACAACAAACTTACCCCTTCACTTTCTTAATTACTTTTTCTCACTCATACTCTTAAAAGAACAAAAAGAAGGATTGCACAATCAGAAAGATAAGCAAAGCCAAGGACCCATGAAAGGAGCTGACCAATCTACTTTGGGGTGTATGAAAGTAAAGATAGAATACTCCATCATATCCCTTTGTACTCAAGCAATTAAGTTTTAATGCATAAATTCAAAAAAAGTTTAAAAACCCAAAACCCAATAATTCGATAAAAGAAAAGAAAAGAAAAGAAAAGAAAAAATATCCTTTAATAAACCAGAAAAGTTAAAATTACTCCATCCACCTCTTCACTTTTCCTAAGGTCAGATGCTCAGCAAGTCTAACCTGTTTTCTATTATACCAAACCGCCACACACCACCTCCCAAGGGTGGGTTTCATATATATTCGTCTTCTTCTTCTTTCCCAATCCTTGCTCTTTTTCCATCACACCAAATTCCCCCACACAAGAGAACAACAAGCCAAGAGAAGAGAAGATTCTAAACAGGAGAAGAGAGAAGTAGATTTTTACTACCACAGGAGAGAGAGAGAGAGAGAGAGAGAGAGAGAGAGAGAGAGAGAGAGAGAGGATTATGGCTGATGATCTCCATACAGCAGGGATATGCAGTGGAAGAGGGAGCTGGTGGATGAACTCAGCGAGGAGCAGCGCCGGACTCGATGGTCAGATTGCGATCTCCTCGACGTCGATAGCCGACATCGATGCAAGAGGGTCGACCTTCAGTTGGTCGGCGGGCGAGAGCAAGTCGCGGTCCTGCGAAGAGTCCACTGGCTCGGCCTCTGCCGGAAGCTCAATAACCTTCCAAGACACCCACTTAAATCCCTCCATGAACTGGAATGAAACCCTACTGTAAGTGATCTTCTTTCTTTGTATATATGCGTTTAGAGAGATATATACATATACATATATATAGAGAGAGAGATATATAGGGTTTTTCTTTTTTTTTCCTTTGAGAAAATTATCTATATATTTTGATTGATGGGTTCGGCAGATTCCTACTTCACCTTTACTGAAAATAACAGGTAAGGTGTATGCGAAATTTAACAAAAAGATTTAAGTGTAAGATTCAATTTTGTAGAATTGCACTTGCCAAATCTACATGATATGTTGCATGCTTAACATATATATATGAACTCTTATTTCCGTGAATTTTATATATGATGGAGAAGCAGCGGCGGAAAAGCTGATACAAGAATTCAAGCCATGCACCAAGATGATCTAAGCAAAAGGCCCTATTGGCATGACGGACTGTTGATAGACTCGTATCGAGCTCACGTTGGTGTCGAAGAATCCTCCACAAATTTATTCAAGGAGATTAACCATGGAAAAAATTTCCTCCTGGACAAACATCTGTTGAATTCAAGTAACGAAGCTTCCGCTTCCTTTGGAAGCCCTTCTAGATTGCTCCAAACCTTTATCACTAGCGAGGCGAATCCTCCACTTTCGATTTATGGAAACCCATATCTACATCATCAGAGTTCGACGGCTACGGCTTCTCATGAGAGCTTAAGTGAGCTTTTGCAGCCCTCATGGACAAAATTCTCTCAGTTGGTTAAGCCTTCACCATTAAAGAATCAGTTGCAGTTCTCCAATAGCACTCCCTTTTGGAACCCTTCTTCTACTGCTATGAATGAAGTGAGTTCAGGGTTTTACCCCTCCGTGCCTTCGCAGTTCATCTCACAGCAGAAACCAAGTTACAGCAATCTCATAGTGAAGGAGAAATCTTTGGTACCGTATTCTTTCTTTTTTTTTTTCATGATTTTTAGGGTTTTACTTGTGTTCAACTCAATTTAGTGATGCAACTCAGCAACTCACAATCATGTATGTAGTTAAATTCGGAACAAGTTCAAGACTCATGCTCATCTGCAAAAAAGAAAAGCAGCAGTGGTGATGATCATCAACCCACGTTTAAAAAGCCTCGAATCGAGACCCCGTCGCCATTACCGACCTTTAAAGTACGACACTATCTGCTTGAGATCTTTATAATCTATAGCAGTTTGATATCTCACTTTCTTCTTTGCTTCTTTCTGTTTAAGCTTTCATGATAGCTTTTTTGAGCTCATTGTTTGGATATGTAGGTGAGGAAAGAGAAATTAGGGGACAGAATCACTGCGCTCCAACAGCTGGTTTCTCCTTTTGGAAAGGTATCTCATATATCCTTTAAATGATCACTCTCACTCTCTCTCTCTCTCTCTCTCTCTCTCTCTCTCTCTCTCTATATATATATATATATAAGAGATAATTTGTTGGCTTATGTTCTAGATCCTTTTGTGTTTGCAATTAAATGTTTATTAAGCTTCCAATATGTATAGAACTGAATCTTTCCTTCCAACTTTATTATTTCAGACTGATACAGCATCAGTTCTTCATGAAGCCTTTGAGTATATTAAGTTCCTTCATGAACAAGTGAGTGTAAGTATCTCTACTAGTTTTATATATATATATATATATATATATATAGAAAAAATAGCCAATATCGAATTGTATTTAATAATATCTGTTTCTTAACTGCAGGTTTTGAGCACACCATATATGAAAAATGAGGATCTCACGCAGCACCAGCAGGTACAAAGCTCTTCAACCTGCACTCACTTAACTACTTACTAATATAAATGTTAGTTTCATACACAATGAAGAACTTGGCTATAAAAGTTAATGTTTTAGGGTTTGGAGAGGTTGAACGATGGCGAGGGACCGAAACAAGACCTTAGAAGCCGAGGTTTGTGTTTGGTTCCGATTACGAGCACTTATCCGGTCGCTACCGAGACTGTCGCAGAATTCTGGCACCCTACCTTTGGAGGAAGCTTCAGGTAGTGGGGTAAGGGCTCTGAGGAAAAAGATTGGATTACAACTTTTTTATTATAAAGAAGCAAAATTCAATGGTTGTTGTTAAAGAAGTGGGAGATCAATCAAGAGTGACAGAAAATGCATATATTGTTTGTAAAATTATAGTTATTTGCAGGGAGAAAAGCAAAACCCTAACATAGGAAAGATAAGGAAATGAGGTGGCCCTTCAAAGACAGGAATTGTTGGGACAGCTATATACAAGGAGAATGTTGTGAGGTAGGTCATGGTGTATAGAGCTTTAGAAAGAATGTTCAATATATAATTAATGTTGTTGTATTTTATTGATTAAGAGGTGGGTCAAAGAATTAATGGGAACAGTTGCTGAATTTGGTAAAGCAAATAGTAGGGATTAGCTCTAAATATATTTATAAATGTCAGATATATAGAGGTCTAGACATAGCAATGATATGATATTTCAAACTATGCTAGAAAAATTTTACAACCAAATTCAATGATCTTTTTGAATTTTCGGACCTAATTTAGATGTAAACAAAGTGTAGTAGTAAAACTAATACAAATATTTAAGTATGGAAGAAATAATTAAAAAAATAGGACAAATTATTAGAGATTAGTTTTGGAGGTGGGGGCTAGAGTTAGCAGCTAAATTTAGCAGGAGAGAAATGATCATCTGTCTTTTGTTGGATGTGTGTACTTTAGTTTAATTAAGGGGCTTTTTTTGCAAATAGCCCCCTTACAAATTTTTTTTTTAAAATTGGCCCTGTCAAAAATTTATTTGCAAAAATGGCCCTGGCTCCGCCACGCAAGCGCCACGTCAGCGCCACGCGGGCGGGGCTGGGCCAGATGGTTAAGTTGAACATGGTGAACCATTCACCGTGTTCAATACAAAGTTTTTGTATTGGACACGGTTAATAATTCACCGTGTCCAATACAAAATAGCAAGACCGAAATATTTGTATTGGACACGGTGAACCATTCACCGTGTCCAATACAAATAATTGGACACGGTGAATGGTTCACCGTGTCTAATACAAATACCTCCAACTTAGCCATTGTTGGGGTATTTGTATTGGACACGGTGAACCATTCACCGTGTCGAATACAAAAATCTTGTATTGAACACGGTGAATGGTTCACTGTGTTCAACTTAAACATCTGGGCCCGCCCTGCCCGCGTGGCGCTGACGTGGCACTGACGTGGCAGGGGCAGGGCCATTTTTACAAATAATTTTTGGACGAGACTATTTTTACAAATAAAATTTGTCAGGGGGCTATTTGCAAAAAAAAGCCTTTAATTAAGGGCCGGCACCTTTTCTTTTTCTTTTTCTTCTCCCAAAAAAAAAATAATAAGGAATAATTGGACTTGGACATTTTTGGTTTGGAGTATCTTACTTTTTGATTTATTTAATGTTTTCATATGATGATAGTGGAAGTCAGAGGTGACCAACTTTAAAGGCGCTCCCCCTTTCTCTCTCTTCAAGTAGCACATTAATTGGTTTCTTTTTAAGTTGTGTTTCAAATAAACTTCAAACAATTAATTCCGAAGTATATTAAAGAGTTGAATGAAAAAGAAGTGTCAATCCCCAAAATCATGATTGCAGGACATCAATTAACATTTATTTGTTCCCCACTTTTGTTTATGTTTGTTGCAGAAATTCCTATAATCTAGATTTAGGTGTAGGGACCTCTGGAATAATTAGGAAAGAAATTATTGCAATAATTAGTTAAATAGGGTAACATTACAATAGAATTAGGTTATAGGGACACATGTAGGGATGTAAAACGGGCCGGGCGGCCCACGTGCCGCCCGGCCCGGCACGGCCTCGGGCCGGGCCACAGCACGGCACGGGTACTGTAGCANCCGATGTGGCCCGAAAAATGTGGGCCGTGCCAGCCCGGCACGGCCCACATTACACCCCTAGACACATGTTTGGGACACTTTTAAGTAAGTGTCCCATTTATGCTAAAACTTAAAAAAATATCTACTAATGCCTAAATATAAAGCCCAATTCAACCAAAATAAAAGATTACTCTACTCAACCCACCACACCCAGTCCATTTGGCCCGATTACAAATAGAAAAGAAAAAAAAAAAAGAAAAATCAATTACCATCTTTTCTTCTCTCTTCACTCAATCCACTGAAATTCTAGACGAAGAGCCTTTCCTGTCGTCCTCCTCCGCCACCGCAGCCAACGAGATAGAGTTTCGACGGTTGCTAAATGCTTAAATAAGTGTTGGTAATTAGCAGCACTCTTTTAGATTATAGCGACACTCTTTAACTGTCACTATATACCTAGCGACCCCACATATAGCAACACTTTTTAAAAGTGTTAGTAATTTTAGCTAGCAGCACTTTTTTGACATGTACCTACATTTAAAAGTGTCGCTATAGATCGTTTTTGTTGTAGTGTAAATTGCAATAGTCAACAAACTTTCGGCCAATTTTCATTTCCATTTCCAAAATTTTAATTTCGACATTTAAATCTCTAAACATTTAATAAAGATATTTTATTTTACTTTCTAAACTTACTAATGTTTTATTTTAATCCTTATCTTGAAGTAAAGGTGTTGCCTGCATATTGTTCAAACATCATACGTACTACTCGATACTTTTTATCTGTTTTTTTCATCTGATCTCATTCTTTCGCTAGTTCAACAGTTCAATTCCTATATTGGTAGAAAAAAAAAAATTATAACTCAACGAGTGATGAAATAAGCGAGAGACAAAGATTTGATAATGCATGAAACATAGATGCACAGATTCAAGCACTCCTTGTAGGCAACAATTTGTCCTCTAGTAATATATATGCAAAGGATTAAGTAGGGATGTCAATGAATATGGATGTCCAACATTTTATTCAAATCAGAAACTCATGACCGTGACAATTTTAGTCGAAACTTAATGAAATGGTTTCGGCTATAGGGATAAAAATCTAAAATCCAACACTTATGGTTTTGATTATGGTTTCGAAACTTAATGAAACATAACCAAATCCGAAACCAAACCTATATAATTAAATGTATAATGGCTAACTATGCCCATAGCATAGCAAATATATATCGAGCTAAATACGCATCACATCATACATCAGGCTTCCACAACACTAGCTTATGGGACTCGATTCATCATTTCTTTCTCTTCAAAAGTTATAGAGCATTTGTTTAAGATGTACGCTTTCAGCTTTAGCAATAAGAGTGTTAATGGGCTTGCAATTTGTATCTGAAATTGTTCTGAAGTTCTTACTTAATTAAGCAAATCTCTTGAGACAAATTAACCTAGAAGCTTCTTGAAACAATCTCTCAGGATCTTAACAATGAGTACATAATTCACTTCATCCGTATCCTTTATCTGAAAATTTTGAGGACAGCCATGCCTTTATGGTAACAATCATCTGCTTGTCTTTTCCGGCTAATATAATATCATTGACTTTCAAGGAAAGAATTAGGAATATCTCTTCGAACTATTTGACATATACGTAGTGTCTTTCCCAATCATCGTAAACCACCCATCATAAGTGATGGTTCGATGAAATCTAATATACCACTGCGCTTGGATGACTACTTCAATTTATAGATGAATCATCTATGTGGTGTCCCAAAAGATTAGCTGATCACATAATGTCTATGTAGGTTAAGGATTTGAACCCTCTTTCATGGCACTAGGTTTTGGATCCGGCCGGATTGCTTTTTAGGCTGTTGTGGACGCCCGGATGTGAGATTAGGGTGCCCGGAACCTAGGATTCCTACAGTTAGGTTACCACCAATTGACGGTGAAGGCCGAGGATATTCTCAAGATAGCGTTAAGGCTGCGGTATGTGCATTATGAGTTCACTGTGATGCCTTTTGAATTGACAAATGCCCTTGCCGCGTTTATAAATTTTATGAACAGGGTATTCAAGCCATATTTCGATAGATTTGTTGTGGTATTCATAGATGATATGTTGATCTACTTCTAGAGATGTGGAGTACGAGGAGCATTTGAGGATACTTCTATAGCTTATGAGAGAGAAGAAATTGTATATCAAGTTGAAGAACTGTGACTTTTGGCTTTGGGAGGTTGCTGTCTTGGGCCACGTGATTTCAGCCATAGGAGTGGTAGTAGACCCGAAGAAGGTTGATGGGATTCATGATTGGCCCAATTGACGACGATCACTGAGGTGAGGAGTTTCCTCAGATTAGCAGGATATTATCGTCGATTTATAAAAGGTTTTGCAAAACTTTCCACACCCGTCACTTGACTGACTCGAAAGGAATTAAGTTTGTTTAGAGTGAGGATTATCAGAGAAGTTTTGAGGAATTAAAGCAAAGGCTGATGTCAGCTTTCCAGTTATGAGGGAAGGATTCATAATTTATAGTGATGTGTCACATAGTGGCTTGGGATGTATGCATATTGATGTAGTATGATGGAGTAATTGTTTATATTTTGTGACAATTGAAGGATTATGAGAGACTGATCAAGAATATGCTGGAACAATCCATCATACAACCTAGTAATATAGTCCATTTGCTTTCCCAATATTATTGGTAAAAAAAAAAGGATAGGAGTTGGAGACTCTACATAGACTATAGACAACTGAAAGGCATACTTTTAAAGATAAATTTTCTAATTGCAATAATTGATGACTTTAGATACAAATGGGAGGTTCCAAGTTTTTTCACAAGTTAGACCTAAAATCTAGATATCAAAGGAAGACTTTGGGACAAGATATTTTGTTCAAAGCAGAGGAAAATAGTCAAGATTTTGTGACGCCATCTTGAGACCGCTCAACAGAGGAGCTACTTTGATACTAGCCTAATCTGTCACGCCCCAGATTCCAGCACAACCCGGGCTCGCCAACAAATCCGCCGCATACACAGGAAGCCCTATATACACGAAGCAATAGAATTATCTATAAAAAATACAAGGGTCGGTGCATATATATTATCCATGGAGTACAAAAGTAAAATTCATAAATACAAACCCCACCTTGCACAACTTTGAACTATATAAATAATTACATTTGTATATACAAAGACTATAACCCAAAAACTGTCTCCAAAAATGTACTCCATTATCTCAGCAACACGGGTGGTAGGGATCTAACTCGCGACTCTCTTACCTTGATCAACGGTGGCGGCAGGTATAGGAGACTCTTGAAGAAAAAGGGATAACAACATGCGTGAGAACTACTATAAAATAAAGTAGTCCTCAGTAGATACCATCATCGACGCCAACAACCTATCTGTTAAATCTACGAAACTGAAAGGTATAACGGAGTAAGTAAAGGAGCAGAAGTAGTAAAGCTGGAAAGAAATCTACATGTATTACTAACTTTTGTTAGAATTCTTATTTGGTTCTTGATTTCGCTAAATCTAGTAGGAATTCTCCATGGTATCAGGAGTTTAAGGTAATGCCATTTAGTCTAACCAATACTCTAGCAACTTTCCAAGCCATGATGAATGAGGTCTCTGATTCTTATCTAAGAAAATTTGTTCTAATATTCTCTGATGATATTCTAGTTTACAGTAGATCATTGGAGGAACACATTGAACATTTGACATTGGTGAAGAAAAAGCTGTGAGAGAACAAGTTACTTGCAAAAAAAGAAAAGTCAATGTTCTTTTGGACAAAGAAATGTTGAATACTTGGGACATATAATATCATAAGAGGGAGTGGCTACTGACCCTTCCAAAATAGAGGCAATGATCTACTGGCCAGTGTCAAGGTCAGTTAATAGCCTAATGGGGTTTCTGGGATTAACTAGTTATCAAGAGAAGTTTGTCAAGAGATGTGGACAAATCAATGGACCCCTCACTGAGTCTCTTAAGAAAGACTAGTTTTCTTGGTTAGAGAAAGCTCAGAAAGCTTTTGAAACATTGAAAATTGGCCATAACAATAATTTATACATTAACCATGCCGGATTTCACAAAGCCTTCACTTTAGACGTAGATACAAGTGGAGTTGGAATAGGAGCTTTTTCCATCTCAAGCAAGGAAACCGATAGCATTTTTGAGTGAAACTATTAAATGCAAGAATATTGGCCCCTCTACTTATGAAAAAGAATTTTTAGCTATTTCAATGGCAATTCAAAATGAAAACATTATTTGAAATTCCAATGTTTTCTCATCAAAACTAACTACAAAATCATTAAATATTTGTTGGAGCAGAAGATTACAACTCCTATGCAACAAAAAGGCATGAGGAAGTTGATGGGCTTGGACTACACCATACCGTATAGGAAAAGGGAGAAACTTTAGCAGCTGATGTCAAGGAGATCACAAAAGATGAAAATTTCATGGCTATAACAGTTATAATACCAACGTGGACCCTAGAAGTCTCTAAAAGCTATAAAGGTGTAGCACACTGGACCTTTGCAAATTGCGAGGTTCAAGTGTTTGATATGTATTCCGAACTTTTCCACACTTGGTGGAAGGTCGTAGATGGTATTCTGACCTAAAAGTTCGATTCTGGGAGTTTTGGCAAGTCCTGAGAGTTTTCAGTCTCGGGGACCGGTCCCTGATAGGAGAGACCGGTCCCCTCAGAACAGTGTTGCGGCAGGACTTGAGACAACCGATCCCTGGCGGGTGAGACCGGTCCCCGAGCGCGATTACGCAGGGAGAGACCGGTCCCATGCGGGGAGAGACCGGGTCCCGAACGTTGGATTTTCGGGGCAGACTGAGAGACCGGTCCCAGGTCGGGGAGACCGGTCCCTCAGTTCGAAAACTGCCCAGACCCGGGCAGTGCACAGGTTGGATTTTTGAGGGACTTAAGTGGATTTTGTTACTTCAAAGGGCCTTAAGGCCATTTCCTCTCTCCCTTACCCTCATTTCTCTCCCTCACATTCTCTCTACACCCTCTAGAAAGAGAAGAAGAAGGAGAAGAAGAAGAAGGAGTTGGAGGAGAGCAAGATTTTGAGGCTTTGGAGCATCTTCCTCTCCTTTTGCTCACCATTGGAGGCTTGGGGCTTGCTGTTAGGGCTTTGTGGAGGTTCAATCTTCAACCCTAGAAGATTTGGAGCTTATTTTGGGGCATCTAGAGAGGTTAGTACTTTGATTCTAGCCTATGATCCATGTTTTGGTAGGTTTTACCATATGAAACCCTAGAAATGAGATTTAGAGTTTATTTTGGAAATTTTTGATTTGAGGGCTTGGAGACCCAATTGATGAATTTAGAACCTTTATTTAGGTTGGATTTGAAGAACTCTAACTCCCATTTGGAGCTTGAGAGAGGATTTCTTCACTTGAGGTGAGTTTTCCCCACCTTAGCCTATGTTGCTTTTTGATTGAGCTTAGGGTTGATCGTAAGGTTCGTTTAACCCTTGTTTCTACATCTTTAGGGTGCTAGGAGACTAGTGGACACCTCCGTTGGAGCAAACGAAGGAGCGCAAGAGTTGTGGTGGGTTTGGCTTTATGAAAACGGGGCGAAATGGCCCCCATACTTTCTATACTCGTCATAACGTCATTTTAAATGCAAATCTATGCTAAATGAAATTTATGTGAATTTTAGAATACTTAAAATGTATGTGTTATGTATAAGAAAATTTTCACTCTATATAGTAGAGCATTCTGGGTATTGTTACATGCATTTGAGTAGTGTTCGCACTAGTCGTTTGGAAACATGCTTCATATGTTTAAAGTGGCTCAATTATGCATTTATAAATATTTGGATTAAGCTTGGACTTAGTAAATGAAAGTGTCATAAAGGGGCACTTAGACTAGCACACTATGAGATTATTGTATTGACTTAGTGATAGGCCATGGACATCTACTACTTTTCATGTTTTAGACATGATGACATAGAGATAGGCCTATGAGAGAGTTGTGATATATTTCATGTTGTTAGACATGAGGACTTGATACTTGAGACGGATCTTTTGGTTACTTGCCATTGTGCTCATTCGTACATGCTTGTGAGAGTCGCTCCCTAAAAGCTGGCACTCCGGAGATGGCCATCACGATACATATTCGCCATGTGGGATTGGGCGCCGAAATGGATTGCCGTGGGAAAGGCTCATTCCTCGAGTGGGGATGTTGACTATCACGAGGCCATTAGGCTCGGCACCGGCCAGACAGCCTGCGGATGGGTCTCAGGGCCAGACAGCCTTCGGGCGGGTCTCTTCAGATTTGATTTTGAGCATTCATCATGCCATGTGGACATTGATTAGAATAGTAAATAATGACATCTTTACTATTTGACTTATGGACATCATACTAGCGATACTTGGGTATATTCATACGAGAATAGCTTTTCTTACTTATGCTAAATCATGCTAAGTAGAGATATCATGTGGTAGCAAATATACATGCTTATTTACTTGTCGTACATATCGTTTTTGTTTATATCTACTTACTGACCCTCTTTTTAGTTTGGGCCTAGTGGTGTATTTCACTGAAACCAGTAATTGCCCACTGGGAACTATTATTCAATAGTTCTCACGCCCCATGTTTTATGGTTTTATTTCAGAGCCTTCGGCACCGGCGGAGGTACGGGATTGCGGCAAGGGAGTCGCATAGCTAGATAGCGAAGCTTGCTGTTGCTCCTAGGTGGTCACTCTCTTCTTTTTCATTTTTGGTGAGAGAGAGAGTTTTGACTACCATGTATAGAGAGACCACCTATGTACTTGTTTAGCTTTTGTATTGGGATTCCTATTATATTCACTTTATGTTTTTACTTAGTGGATTTACTTTTATATTTCTTACCCTTATTGTAGCTTCTAGATATACCTTGCTCTGATGCTTCTAGATGTTCTTTTTATTGTCTTATTTATCGTTTTATTGTAGATGCCTTATATGTTTTAGACATATGGCGGGTCTGGGCACGCGCCGGGCGAGCTTCCGCTGGGTCCCGGGGCGTGACGAAAGATGATAGGCAGTATGCGCAATTATTAATAACCCTCACCCTACAATCATGATCCTATGAGCACTAGAAAATTTTAAGGTACAAGGAGAAATTATGTATCAAGAAAGCAATAGACTTAAGACTGAGGCTAATGACACAATTTCATGACTCAGCCATTAGGGTTATTTTAGGGGTAAAATCTACTTACCACAGAATCAAACAACACTTTTGTTGGGGAGGAATGAAGAAAGACATATGGGAGTTTGTCAAGAAATGTAGCATTTGTGTTCAAAACGGGATAGAGAATCAACCATACCCAATTTTTGTATAGCCACCGCCCATATTAGAATGAGTATAGAAAGTATCAATATAGATTTCAAAAAGTCACTACCTAAATCTGAGGACAAAGATGTGGTATTAGTGGTGGTGGATAGGCTAACAAAGTTTGCCTATTTTATCTCTTTGCAGTATCTTTACACTGCCAGAGGAGTGGCCAAAGCATTCTTGGATACGGTCTACAAATTACATAGATGTCCAAAAAGGATAGTATTAGATAAAGATAAGGTATTTACCAGTGAATTATGGATTGAGTTTTTCAAGTTAATGAGGATCAAAATACATATAAGCATGGCTTACCATCCATAAACAGATGGACAAACTGAAAGACTTAAATAGGTGCCTACAAACCTATCTAAGATGCATGTGCTTTCAATACCCAAAGAAGTGGCACTACTGGTTAACTCAATCAAAATGACGGTACAATACTGCCTTTCACTCTTCATTGGGTATGACCTGTTATAAGCCATTATATGGACAAGCACTTCTAACTCACATTGTGGCCACTGCCAAACCAACTACCTCACAGGAGATTAAGAAGTGGGACAGGCTACAAATGGCTCAGAATAGAATGAAGTAGCAAGAAATAAGCATGTGAAGGAAAAAGAATACTTGGTAGGATATTGGATCTATCTCAAATTACAATCTTATAGGCAAACTTCAATGGCCATAAAGAAGAGTCTCAAGATAGCCGCAAGATACTACTGGCACTTTGAGATCATAGAGTGTATAGGGCCAATGGCTTATAAGTTGTGTTTAATTGAAGGATCATAATAACACCTTGTAATCCACATTTCTCTACTTAAACGAAGTGCAACTTCACCAAACACAGTGTCACTAACCATTCCTCTCACTGGAGAGAACGACAACTCTTAGTCGAATCTAAGCAGATTCTTGATAGGCGTATGGTCCGATGAGGCAATAGTGCAGCGATTGAGCTATATACTAGTGAAGTGGAGTAACCTCCTTATGGAACCAGCCACTTGTGACGATTATTGAAATCTCTCGCATTGATTTCCAAGCTTTGATCCTTGAGGACAAGGATCGGGTTAAAGGGAAAAAATTGTAACGACTGTAGGATATCACAAAGAAAGTATGAGATAGAGGTAAAAGGCTATACGAAACATAGTTAGAGAAAAAGATAGGACTTAGCTTTTATTTCATACTGTTTGTAATGGATTTCGGGGCAGTGATTGAAGCTTAGTGGCTATTGAAGCTTTGAGGTAGAGATCCATAGCATTTCTATTCAGAAGGATCCAAAAAAGGGATGACGGAGGTAACAAGGAAAGAGTACGAGGCATAAGGAGTCGGTGGTGGAGAGTAGGATTTCAAAGATGCCGCAAGAAGCTTCTACAAGAAGCTTCGGGATTTTTATGGAAACGATGATGGATTCGCTTTTTAGCAGAACCCAACCCGAAAACCGACTTATTTCCAAACCATTACGACCAAAGTAGCATGGCTTGAGTCCATGCGACTTGGCGACCGAGCCTAACAGCCACCTAGATAGAGCAACATATCAACAACCGGCCTAAGTCTGAAACTACAGGATCCAACATCGATCCGACTCATATTAGCATTTTACATTTTAGTCCTACTTTTATTCAGAATTACAGTTGAGTCCAAAATTGAGTCTATAAATAGGAGTAGTTGTAATATAAATAACCAACAAGAATAAGATTACAAATTTCCCTCTCAATTCCTATCTCCTTTCTCCTCCTTCTTCTCCTCAGCCCAAAATGTCACGCCCCGAGCCCGCCTCTTTGGTCGGATTCGGGCACGCTGACAGACCGCCGAATGGACAGAGTTTTCCTGTACCGCGGACAGAATCTCCCCTATACGTCCAAGGCGTCACAATCCAAACAATGCACGAGGTTCCAATCAGAAACAGCGTTCAACAAAGATTGCATAAGAAAGGTATGAAATTGCATAAGGAAGGTATGAAAACATAATTACCTATGCTATTACAAGCATTCAACATACATACATTTTACATATTACATTTTCAATTCTTTAACTCTCTTTATAGCTTCCAAGTACAATCCAGTTTTAACATAATTATTACAACTTTGTTCTCTTCCTTTCACAACCCTAAGTTATGCCGACACAGGGTATTGCTATCTCTGGTCTCAGTGGTAGGGCGCTATCTACGGAGCTATGCCCTTGCCTCGCGCCGCCGCGTCGCTCACGTGCGAACCTGTAACACTCAAAAGCAACGTGGGGTGAGAACTAACTCCATAGTTCCCAGTTGGTATGGCCACCCAAGGGAAAAGCTCGACCAGCAGGTCCAAAGGAGGCAAACAACATGTTAGTTCAATAGATAGATATGAAATCATAGTTTATGCAACTAACAAATATAATGCTTTGCCTCACAAATACGATAATACCATTCTATATGCAATTTATGCAACAATGCAAGTAGATTAAATGATTCTACTCTTTATTCTTAACCATTCTTTACTCTTAGCCACTCATTATCGCTAATCATTCTTTACTTTATTAGCTATTCTTTAACACTAGCCGTTCTTTACTACTCATCATTCTTTATTCTTTGACATTCTTTATTATTATTAGCCACTCTTTATTCTCTATCATTCTTTCCTAAGGTTACTTTACCTTAGCCAACTATGCTACTCGACTCGGTCTTGAGTCAATCATCTGCGGATAATCCGCGCTCTGTCCGGCTCGAGGCGAAGGAACTCTCACATGCACCTCAGCCTTAAATCCTCTCGACTATAGGTCTACTCACAGGGTGAGGATATCCATAGAACCTCGGACCACCAGTCGCTCAATGGACCTACGGGCGAAGAGAACCACACATACCTGCATCCCCAATCTCATACTCATACCTGGCGAGGAGAACCACACGTACCCGATGAGTCACTGCCAGGCGAGGAGAACGACACGTACCCGCACTTACCATTCACTTGCGCTTAGTCGCAAGGCTCATTCGCTGCATTAGCAGCCACTGCACTAGCAGCACTCATTCCTAGGGATTCCAGAATCCACTTTCACAACTCTAGGGTTGGTCTTACCCTATAGTACCGACCTATCTCGGTCCAAACCTTTACTCAACCTAAGTTTAATACACTTTAGGTTTGTTGCCACTAAGCACACAGCCTAGGTTCATTAACACTAGGTTCCAAGTTCTCTACTACCTAGGTTCCTTCGACTCAAGGTTTACTGTCACTATATTCATAACCTAGGTTTACTTGACTCTAGGTTTAATGCCACTCATATTCTTATTTTTCTAGTTGTCCGCACCTAGAAATTACCCTTGACATGCCACTCATGAATCACCAATGTTCAATGACACTAGATTTTATTGCCACTCTTGATTCACCCTAGGTTCAACAACACTAGGTTCATATCCGACCTATGTTTAGTAAGACTAGGTTCGTTGCCATTCATGTCCAACCTATGTTTCATACACTAGGTTAAGTGCCACTCGATCTACTTGGCATTCTAATTGTCCCCATCGAGTACTATCATGCATCTTATCTAACATAATTAACAATATGTTAATATGCATGCTCTCTAACATGATCTCGCAATGCTAATATGTACCTAGCATGTATTCTACAATGCATATAAATATTAACATGCATCTATCCATTAGCATATAGTTTCCATGCAACAGTATGTAACTATCAACTTAGCATAATTCTCATAAGGATACATGCACACACTTTCCATCTAGCACACTTACAATGCCAACATATATGTTCTTTCTAACATGATCTACAACATGTTACCATTCACTTATATGCTCTAGCATGTTCTATTACATCTCAATATAAAACTATCACTAGCATATATTTTCAATGCATCAATATGCCATTATCAACTATCATCTAGTATGATTCACATGATACTATCATGCATATATATTCTCCAACTGGCATTTAAATTCACATGCATACATTTCTATCTAGCATAATTACAATGCCGTCGTACCCATTCATATGCATCAACAAGAACTCATACTCCACTTTGGCATGGAGGCGACCTAGTCGCTTCGGTAAGCACAACCCACCTGTTATTGCGTTCCGATTGCTTGTCGACACTTGCAATCGGCCTCCCGCGGCACACGCCGCCCGGTTCGGCCCAATCTCACGCTCGACCACCGAACGACCACCAATCTACAATCCGAAAATTAAAGATCTGTAACTTGATGCCACGATACTCCGGATCCGTTCTCGTGATTTTTGGACGTCGCCTCGGCCCTCCAGGCGGAAACGAAATCGAAACGTCCGTTTCTTCAATATCTTCACACTGGCTCGACGAATCGCCGAACCGACTTCTCCAACGCGTTTGTATACCTAGCAATTAGGTTTATATCGGTTCAATTTAGATCAAACCCCATCTATGACAAAACCCCCCATTTCTAAGCCCTAGCATGTACATATACTCCAAATTTCCCACAATCTCATGGAGAAACATGCATTTAGTAGTCTAGGGATCATTAGAATACTAAGCATAAAGAATTTAACCAAATCGTAAATACATACCGAAATTTGAACGTCGAGACGAAAGCACGCCGCTCAACCGGGCGCACAAAGGCCCAATCTGACGCTCCCAACGCGTTCGCAAGCTCGCTCTCCGCCAACACCGCAAATTCGGGAGAAAACGAACAAGAGAGTAGGGAGTTATTTAGAGAGAGAAAGGGAGGGTTTCTCTCTCCCCCTCCATACATGTGTGTGTGTTGTGGCTGCTGCGGCTGAGGAAGAATGGAGTCGGAGAGAAAGGGAGGGTTCCTCTCTCAAACTTTCCCAAACTCTCTCTATTAGTCCCCATGACAAATGTTCACTATCGCAGCTTCTTCATGGATACGTGTATGAATGGAGTCGGAGGAGATTCAGTAGAGATCACACCTCGATCATCATCATCACCTTCCAATCTTAGGCCAAGCTCATCATTGATGGTTGCAACTTAGAACATGTCATAATAGATAGGTAGCCTAGATAAATCTGCCATTAGCATCAAAAACACGAAAAAAATACTTGTAATAATAGCAACATGCGTTCTAACTAGGCAATCTTGTTAAAAACTATGTCTAGGGCCCAAAATCAACCTAATCTTGCTCTAATACCAATGTACAATGGAGTGAAAATTCGATCAAACCCTTTTGTGGAAACAACTCATGTTAACTTTTCTTTGAACGTGACCAGTCTTGGAATGTAGATGTTGATTTATGTATCCCCATATCGTCAATGAAGATCTTCTTACACTCGAAACTTTTGGTAAACCAAACTATAAATGAGCTAGGTTTCTAGTCAACCGTTCAAGACCCTTTAGGATCAATAGGTTAATGGAGGATACGAATTTTTCCTTTGAAGATGGCACACGAATTTCATATGAATTTTCTGAATATTTTCTCTATATTTCTTGTGTATCTTGTATATTCTCTCACGTATATTTATAGTGGTTTATAACACCCTATATAGTAAGTGCAATATAAGAAAATTAACATTTAAGAATATATGCTTTTTCAATATTTAACGATACTTAAAAATGTTCCAAAATAGTCTACCGCCATATTTGAAAGCATCAGCAAATAAAGAGTTGCTATGTATATATCGATGCTTATGTCAAAAGTTGGTAAAATATATTTCAACGCTTTAAAGCATAAGGAGTTTTTTGAAATTTTGATACTTTAAAGCGTAAAAAACTTAAAAATAATAGTAAAGTTTATCATTTAATAGATTAGTTTGATACAATAGATGATTTATATGACGATACTTTTTGAACTATCGGCACTTGCTATATTGTAGGGACTCTAGGGGACGCTTTTCCTAAGCTTCATCTAAAAAGCGTCTTAATAATGAGATTTTCTTATAGTGCTAGATGATTAGATCGAATCAGTTTAGTTATCTTAATATGACAAGGAAATATCTTTAATTAGCTTTTCAAATTAAAAGTGATGTTAAATCTAGTCCAATTAGCAGCTAGATAGCATAATAACCATCGAATTGATCATGGATGCACTTAATTCGATTTGACCGAATGCCAACAAAGCGATGCAGTCCAAAGCGTCTTCGAGTTTTTTGGGCTTTGAAGCATCAGAGCAGTTGCTTTTGGAGAATGTATCACCAGTCGAGGCCTAATTAAGGTCAAGTATATAAAATTTTCATACTTGCAAATTTCTCCACAGAGTTAAGAATATACAACTAAAGAATAGAATATTGCGATAATTGTGATAGTAATTAAAGAGCATGTAAAATAGGAGATGCATTTGTAATCACAACAATGATAAATAACAGACGTATCAAAACATATCTTGTGTTTATCAGGTACAGCACCTTATAGTTAGTAATTAGCTCAAGTTGTTTAGGTTATTCCTACCTGTACTCCTTTGTCTTGGAGTTGGTTAGGTAAACATGTATGTATTGCCATGTATACTCTAAAGTAATTATATAGCAAAAAAAATTTCTTTTCTAATTCATCATATTTTCACATTGCATTAAAGTGGTCTTGAAGGACGCACCACAATGTGTATTCTTTTTTTGTCACCAGTCACCCTTTTCCTCGTTCTTTCTCTTTTGCAGGGATGACTCTTAGTACTAGGAACACAGTATCAACCAACAAGATGGTCGATCTCACTTCTCCCTACTTTACTCGTCACTTGTTTGCTCACAACGGACAACTATCTTACCTGATTAAGAGCAATGAAGAATGCTCTTCCAGCCAAGAACAAGCTTGGTTTCATAGATAGGAGCATCGAGAAGCTGCAAGGAGCTAGAGAGGAAATGAATGCATGGAATATTTGCAACTCGATGATCATTGCATGGATCTTCAACTCGCTTGACAAGACTTTGCATGGTAGTGTTGCAAATGTGGAGTACGCAAAGACGTGTGAGATGACCTCCGTAATCGATACTCGCAAGGCAATGCTCCATAAGTTTATTAAATCAAGGCAGAGATTCACTTTCTTCGCTAGGAAGGAATGTCTGGCTCCATATTACACCAAAATTAAAGGGCTTTGGGACAAATTTGACAACTACTCGCTGACTCCGGCTTGCACCTTTCAAGTAGCGGCCGAATACATCAAGGAGTGAGAAGTGGAGAAATTCTACCATTTTCTCGTGGGTTTCAATTATGAAACTTTTGGTATTGTTCGCTCACAAATACTTAACTATGATCCCATTCCTAGCTTGGCCAAGGCGTACTCAATGGTAACACAAGAGGAGCGCCAATCAGATGTTGCTCAAGGAAGAGAGACACGTACCGAAGCAGCAGCATTTTTTGCCGGTGATGGTCCACGCCATATTACACATAAAGCTCTACTAAAATGTGAGCATTGTGGCAAAACAGGGCATATCAAAGCTACATGCTAGGCGTTGCATGGCTACCCAAGAAATTATGATATGAAGTGTGCCATGAAGTCTAAGAAGGATAGTAGGACAGTTAGAAAATTGCGTATGGTAAAAACGCAGCAAAAAATAAAATCAAACAAATTTAATTTTGAAAACTCCTGAGATCCGATATCAAAACTATGCAATTAGGATCCCTCATATTCTTTAAGATTAAAAGAGAAAAGCAAGATCCAATCTTTACCTTCGCGCGGATAGATCTTCACCGCAATTTGATGATCGTGGAATTAGGTTCTCTTGAAGCCGCACACACGTTCGGCCTCTATAGGTATCCACACGAGGTTGGTAATTTGATCGATGTCCTCACCGGGGTGCTAGCTCTCTTGCAAAGAATGTCCTTCTTGCTAGAAAATGGAAGAAAGAGGAGAAAAGAGATGACGGCTAGGATTTTCTAAAAACTTCCATATATTATATAGAAGGATATAATCCTCTTTTTAATAATATAATGACCATTAAGGATAAATACAAATCTAGATTTAAATTTATCCTTTCCTTAATTGATTAGATCGATCAAATCCTAATTTGATTCGACTTGAACCTTATCTTAATTTGATCATATCAAATTAATAATGCAATATTTGCATATAAGTCCTCTCATAATTTACTAACTATTACTAAGTCCTCTCTTGTAACGTTTAGACTTTAATACCACTAATTTGTAATAATTATAAATTAGTCCAATTATCAACATATTGACAATTAGGTTCTCCGACGATTCAAAAATCGCGATCTAGCTATCCAATCAGTCACAACCTCTTATGTGTGCGACCCAGTAGATTCTATTCTATCTGGTAGTGAGATATATTTTGATCACTCTCAACAATATCACTGAAACTTCTTTCAGTGGATCGGAACAATTCCAACTCAGCCCAATGAGAATTATCGATCATCTAGATATTTCTCATGAGTCTCACTATCCACCAGTGACGCCTAGCAACATGTAGTGGCATTCCAGTAGAATGAAATACTAAACTTTTTGGTGCAGTTATCGTGTGATATAGTCCTTCTATTATAAGTCCTGACTAGACGGAGGTTATGGAATAACTCGTCAAACCCCATCATTTGTCATATGTCAAATTTATTCGACTCGAGTTTCTAATATCGGAAACTCTTTTTTGCTATTAATTCTGCCCTGGCCAAGGTCTTCTAAACTCGGTCTCATAAATCACATAGGACTAACGCCCCTATCTATTAAGGGAGATAGATTACATATAAGTGCACACTCTATTCCTACAATGAACCTACTGCAGTCAACATGCACCGTAAGGACCCGAATGGCTAGGGACCAAGTGTATGTACGGTCAAACTACAGTAACCTCATTGTAAGTAGCCGAGGCACCGCAGGGCAAAGGACTAGTCACACTACTGGAACATTGAGTAAGTCACTTACGAGTGAGTAGACATCCAAGTGACTTCTCACGTTGGTCACGCTCGGTACCCTTGTTCTCTAACAACCACCTGCATATTCGCTTCAGTGTCTCTACACTATCGACTCGAGACTCGTCTACCCAAAAAGGGAAGCGATCTATGCACCAATCTCACCGGCTCAATCACCGTTCCCGTGATGATCCATCGATCGGGAGCATTTAGGAATTAATCACCAATAACACATGTCTCAAATTCTCAACTCTTGAGAATATATGTCATCATCTTATTAATTCCTTGGATGATTCATGGACACATACACAACATAAATGAAAATAAGAATCCAAATTTATTCACAATACTTTAAAGTCAAAAACAAATTTATGATCTAGAAAGAATACATGTATCGGCCTGATTGGCTTCTAGGGCATACATCTAACAGGGATGACCCCATCAGATAGTCATCCAATCGCTACTGCAAATTCTGCTCAACTGAACAGTGGCCATTCTTCTGCGGCAGCATAGCCTTCACATCAATCACCTCTTCTAACTGATGCAAAGATTCAGCAACTCTATGCACTACTCGTTACCTCAAATGCCGCACCGAACATCTTGTGGGTGAGCTTTTCTCTTAGTCTGCAGGTGTAACATCTTAGGTTCTTGGCGCCGGCGCATCGGCCGATATGACTGGCACTTTAGATGACCTCTTGAATGTGTATAACGTTCGAAATAGTTTTTCTATTCATGTTCCTAATAGAAAGATGCTACATGCTCAAAAAATTGGAGGCATCAAATTTGGCTCTAATCTTTTTCTTAAAGATGTTTTATATATTCCAGAGTTCTATTGCAACTTAATATCTATTGGGCAATTGGGACGTGATTTACATTGTTGTGTAACATTCTTTTCCAATATATGCATCTCACAAGACCTAGCTTCGAAGAGGCCGATTGGAGTACTACGGGTGAGTTGCGCAATAGGGTCTATCACTTAAGGAGTGTGTTGCACTCATCAGCCTTCGTAGTAGTTTATGGTGTCGATGTGTAATATACCGAAAATTCGGAAAATAAATGTCGAACTTTAGTCAAATTGACCAAAGTGCGAGGACGGTACACTTCGGAAAGTCCGAAGGTGTTAAAATAAGTAAAAGTGCGTTGTGGAAGGTTTTCGAGAGCTGAGGAATCAAAAACCTGCAAACTGCAATTTTCGAGCTCTCGGGGACCGATCCCTGGTGGGACAGACCGGTCCCCGAACACGCAAGAATTGAGAAAAATCGAAAATCGGCTAAGTCCCTGAGAACCAGCTCTCGGGAACCGGTCCCTTCCTGAGAGACCGGTCCCCCAAAGACCGGTCCCCTCAAAGAGAGACCGGTCGCATCGCGCGCAGCAGCTCTGGCTGCGCAGGGTGGACCTTCGAGAACCGGTCCCTAGTCGGGGAGACCGGTCCCCGAGCCCGAAAATTGCCCAGTCCAGGCAGTTGTATAAGGTGAAAGTTGAGGGGTTATCTGCATTTTGGCAACCCAATGAGCTAAGTATTGGGGTAAATAAGATATTTCTCTCATTCTCACCCTCTCACACTCTCATCTCTCTCTTTCTCTCTCTAGAAGACAAAAAGGAGAAGAAGAAGAGAAGAAGGGAAGGAAAAAGAAAGGAAAAGAAGAAGAATAAAGTGGAGAAGAAGCTATTGGAGTGAAGCAACTTCATCTTCTTCCTCTCTAGAGCAAGAAAGGAGCAAGCTTAGAGGTAAGATTTGCCCCTTCTGATGTTAAATTCCAAACTAGGGTTTGGATTAGAGCAAAGATGATTTTTATGTAACCTTTAGAGTATTTGAAGCTTTTCTTTTGCTTCTTTAGAGATCAAGACCATAAGTTTAGTGTTGGAGGTGAAGCTTGAAGGAGAGCTTCATCCCCTCTCATGGTAGAATCCAAACTAGGGTTTGGATTGGATTAAAGATAGTTTAGATGGACTCTTTAGAGTAGAACGAAGCTACTTTTGCTTTCCATTGAGATCAAACCCTAGGTTTGATACATGTAATGGAGCTAGGGCACCCAAATTGGGGCTTTTGCTCATGGGGATTTCTAAGTAAAATTGGCTCTCTAGAAACCTAATTGGGGGTATTTCCGACGCGTTGGTACTCTCGGATTAGCATTACGAAAAGTCTGTAAAAAGTTATGGGCAAAATGACCTAAGTTGGCTTCGTTTTGCCGCAGGCAAAGAACGAGAAGTCTAAAAATCCCAAGAAAATCATCGGAGCACCCTTGAAAGCCTACGAGGTGGGTGGTGCTTCTCAAACTCGTTGAACTTCCCTCTATGCCTAATGTGTCATTCAATTGAGCATATGTTTATACGTTGTTGCATGCATTTTAGGGTAAAGTAGTGATAATAATGTGATGTTGCATGATTGTGAGTACAACTTGCATAATGTGATGGTTGAGAACCTTATGAATGTCAAAAACCCTAAATGTGTGCATGAGGTGAAATGTGAGAGCCAAAGTGAGGCAAAAGAACAGAGTGACACATGACATAGATCGAGTGGCATTTGATAGTGCAAAGTAAAGAGACACTAGAGCTAGTGTGAGGCAAAGAACCAATGTGATGTAAAGAATTATGCTAATGACTAAAATGAAAACAAAGTGGGATGTAAAGAATTATGCTAATGACTAAAATGAAAACAAAGTGGGATGTAAAGAATAAGAATGCTAAAGATAGCCAAAAGTAAGGAAAAGTAAAGAACATGATTGCTAGAGTGGCAACATAAAGTGATGTAAAGAACACTAGAGTTAGTGTAAAGTCAAGATTGAACATACAATCCTTTGAGTTAAGGATTCGATCATACTTGCTATGAGTTCCGTGCTCGAGGGCGGTCGCTCCCCCTCGGGCGATGCGCTCCGGAGTTATGCATCACGGGTTGGAGTAAACCCGAAGGACGGTCCTAGCGGGTGAGTTCCTGCGATGATGGACTTAATGTGAAGCAAGTTAATGTGGCGAAACCCCCGGATTAGCCTTGAGATTAAAGAACAAAGAGTAAAGAATAAAGAGTAAAGAACAAAGAGCAAAGAACAAAGAACAAAGTGTAAAGTGTAAAGTGTAAAGTGTAAAGAACGAAAGAACTTGCATAATCTGCATATGTTTAATGTTGAGCATATTTCCTGCTTATTGTTCAGGCATATTAGCATCCTATTATAGATTGGTTACTATATACACCTTATCCTTTCTATTATGCCTGAGTTAGTTCTAGTGGGAAAGTCGGTGATGTTGAGGCCGAACCCACTGGGAACTTTGTTGTAGTTCTCACCCCACTATTTCCACAGAGCCGGGACCGAGCGAGCCGGCGAGCGACCGAGGTAAAGGAATCGCGCCTTAGTCAGAGGCCACCAGAGTTGGGTTTATCTTTTGTAGTAAAGTACCCTATGATCATCTTTTGTACTTGATGATAACAGATGTAAAGAAAAGAATGTAATGTGTATTTTGAGGCAAATGTGATGTAAGAAGGAAATGATGAAATGAAATGTAAGGAATTCGAAAATGTACAAGATGAATGCAATGTATATGGTCAAAAATGAATCATAGTACAAGTGAATGTTAGTTTCCTTTTTCTTTCACTCGTGGCTTTTGCTTACCCTCGTGTAAGCCATGTTTATATGTTTCCGCTAGTGCACTTCATATTTGAAAATGTACATGTGATGAGCCTTGGGCAGATAGGGGAAACTCTGTCCGTTCGGCGTCTGTTTGACGTGCTCGGGTCGGCCCAAATTGGTATCGGTCCCGGGGCGTGACACGATGAGTCAAAGATTTGGCACATGCGAATAAAGCATCCATTATTTCAAGTTCTACAGCATTTTCTTGATGTTTTTTCTTCTCATGTTATCAATAAACAATGTGATATTTGTTATCAAGCTAAATAGACTCGAAACCAGTTTTTCGTCAGTTCTAGCAATGCATTACAAATCTCTGATTTGATCCATATTGATACATGGGGATCCTATAAATTGCCTTTATTATCAAGAGCTCGTTACTTTCTAACATTTGTTGTGATCATCGTCACAACACTTGGGTCTATCTTAAGTGCGAGAAATTGGATACTCATGATTTCATTGTTTCCTTTTATAACATGGTTGTCACACAATTTGGTTGCAAGATCAAAATCATTCATAGTGACAATGGTCTAGAATTCGTTTCTCATTCCATGGCCAAATTCTACTCTCAACATGGCATTATTCATTAAACAAGTTGCATCGACACACCATAACAGAATGGCTGAGCAAAGTGCAAAAGTCGGCATGTTCTTAACATTGCTCGTGCTCTTCTTTTTCAAGCCTATCTACCATTAAAATTCTAGGCTGAGTGTGTGTTAATCATAGCATCTCTTATAAACTATATACTATCCACTATTTTATCCAACAAAACTCCATTCTAAATCCTATCTAGTAAGCCTCCTTCAGTCAATCATTTACGAGTTTTTGGCTCTTCGTGTTATATTCATCACAAGTCTCGCAGTCGTGAAAAATTCACATCATGCACTCGCGAATATATATTTCTTGGTTATCCTCATGCAAGAAAGGGTGGAATGTTTTCGACCTTTTCAACTCATGAACTTTTGGTTTCTAATGATGTAATTTTTCATGAAGCTTCTTTTCCTTTCAAAGCTTCCCTAGCACCTAATTCTTCTATGTCATCTTCTCTAACTCTGAGTCTTGTTTCTACAGATCCATTGGTTCCTTCATAGCATGATGCTGTCACACCAGCTTTGGATTCCTCCCCAGCCACATATGCTCATGTTTTTTCCTCAAAGAATTTCGTGATAATACCTATTTTCATTCCACAACCGGCTGGTCCATCTGGCTCACATGATTATTCTATTAAGCTATCTAAAGAGTGCACACAAGTTCCCATTGGCCCATTTCGGCTGTGTCCAACTTTGAATAGGCAGTTGTTGATCCATCTAGATCAAGTGCGGCCGTCAGTCCGTTGGTGCCTATTGACATGGGGAGGTTGGCTCAATTGAGGCCACCAAGTGAACACAAGAAACCAGTGAAGAATCGTGATTATATTTGCAACATAGCCATCTCCTTAAACCCCACTCATGACTCATCCTCACCCAATTCCTCTTTTGGTAAGGCCCATCACCTTGGAAATCATGTTACTTATGATCATCTATCATGTACTCACAAAGCCTATCTAGTTTCTCTAGACTTTGTTGTTGAGCTCAGGTCCTATTCTGAGATGGTTCATGATCCCCAATGGCTTGAAGCCAATAGCCAAGGAAATTGATAAATGGGTCTACAAGATCAAACGGCATGCTAACGGAAGGAGCGTTATAAAGCTCAACTCATCACGAAAGGATTTACTCAAATCGAGGGCCATGATTTTCATTAAACTGTTACCCCGGTTGCCAAACTTACAAAGGTCTATTACTTCCTTTGCCATCACCAAAGGATAGGAGCTCCACTAGATGGATGTCAACAATGCTTTTCTCTATGGTGATCCTCATGAGGAGGTTATATATGCCTACCTCCTGGTTTTCACTCTATTTGGCCGAATATAGCTTGTTGCCTCCGCAAATCTTTGTACGGCCTTTGTCAAGCTTCACGCAACTGATACTTCAAACTCTCAGATGCTTTGAAGCAATATGGGTTTTTCCAATCCTTAGTCGCCTATTCTCTTTTTACTTATTCGAAAAGATGGTATCTTTGTTTCTCTTCTAATCTATGTAGATGGTCTTATACTTGCTAGCAATTCGAGCTACTATTGTTCTTCTTTCAAGGCATATCTTGATACTTGCTTTCATATTAAGAATCTTGGCCCGTTGAAATATTTCTTGGACATTGAAGTTGCTAGAAATGGTTCGAAATTGTCCTTATCACAGAGCAAGTATACACTGGATATCTTAACAGAGTGTGACATGTTAGGAGCTAAAGCTGCCACTTTTCCCATGGAGCAAAACTTAAAACTCATGGCAGACTCAGGTGCGCCTCTTTCTAATACTGGCTGGTATTGTCGCTTGGTTGGTCATTTGGTCTATCTTACCATTACACGACCTGAGTTGAGCTACTCGGTCTATATCCTCTCTCAATTTATTCAAGATCCACATCAAGGACATTGGGATGCTTTTCTTCGTGTTCTCTTATATTTGAAACATTCTCCTGACCAAGGTATCATGCTTTCTCATCCTTTCAGTTGACGGCTTACTATGATTCAGATTGTGCAAGTTGTTCTATGATCGGGAGGCCAGTTGTTGATTGACGATTTTGTCTTCCTTGGTGATTTGCCAATCTCTTGGAAAACTAAGAAACAACATACTGTATCTCGGCCATCTGTAGAGGTTGAATACCACTCCAGGGCAACTCCTGTTTGTGAACTGCTTTGGCTTTGATCTCTCCTCAGTTCTCTTGGAATCTTTAACTCTCGACCAATGCAGCTTGCATGCGACGATAAGGTAGCCTTGTACATTGATGCAAATCCCGTCTTTGATGAATATACAAAGCACATAGAAATTTATTGTCATTTTATTCATCAACATATTTTATCCCAAGCAATTATCACTGCTCATATCGCTACTAAATTCCAATTGGCGAATATTTTGACTAAGGCCCTTGGTCGAGATCGGTTTCACTCTCTTCTCCGCAAGTCGGGTATTCATGACATTCATACTCCAACTTGAGAGGGAGTATGAGACATCAAAACATATCTTGTGTATGTCTTGTACTACACCTTATACTTAGCAATTAGCTATAGGTTGTTTGGATTGTTCAGGTTCTTCGGGTTGTTCCTATCTGCACTCCCTTATATTGGAGTTGGTTACATACGCATATATGTATATATTGCCATGTATACTCTGAAGTAATTATATAGCAAAAAGGTTTTTCTTTTCCAATTCATCATATTTTCACAATAGAGAATAACAATTGACAAGTTCACATCACATAAACAATTTAACATACAATCGAACTTTATTACCAACCGACATATATTTTACCAAAACATGAAAAAGCAAACCCGACTAGAACCAAAAATTCAACAAAGACAACAAATACTAGAACACAATTCGAAACTACAGAAACCGGTAATTTTTATTTAACGGCATTGGAATGTAGTATGATTCTGCTATGCAGGTTTTCAAGTAGATCAAGCAGATCCCTTGAACTTCTTTGTGATTGTCGCGAAGTACTGGCCCTGATGGAACGCCTGCTGTAGCTCGAGTTCGGATGGCAATCTCGAACCGTCTCCTGCGAATGTGCCGGCCCCATAGGGGCTGCCGCCCTTCACGTTCTCCATCTCAAACATTCCAGCCCCAAAAGTGTACCCAATCGGCACAAATATCATTCCATGGTGGGTCAACTGAGTTACAGCTGTCAAACTGAAAAGGAAAACAGATAAGCTAAACTAGTGTGCAATGCATTTAAACTGGCAAAATTTCTAGCAACATTTAGCTAGTTATCTTCTCCCCCTTATATACAGCAAAATGCAAATGAGACAGAAAAATTATTATGAATTTGAATGTTGAGAGTTTCGAAATTTATGTGGGGAATACGGTCCCAGAGGAACAGCTCTTTTTTTCCCCCACTAAATATAGCGTGTCTTAATAGATTACAAAAAAGAGGTACACATTGATAGAGGGAAATCAATTATAAATGACGTAAGACCAAATTTGGACTAAATAATGGCATAGGGTGGCCAAGATATTTGCATAATGACAATCAACATATTGTTAGACAGACTAAAGACCTGTTTGGCCTAGATGGATCCTCTACAGAAGTTAAGACTGGCATACGTGTTCAAAAAAATATCACTAACACTTGCATCAAATTTTCCCTAGTAGCTGTGATTATGCAGTTGGAAATAGAAGGTTCAAGTTTGAGCTTTTTACTTTCAGGGCAGCAGCCCATTTCAGGTTCTTATCATAGTAAAACCTTCGAACTCTTTGTTAGTCCAATGCCAGACTTCTCAAGAAAATAAGTTATTCCAGAAACCAAGCCAAACAAGTATTAGGAGTTACAGACACTGTTCCAAATTCACAACATACTTCAACTATTAGAAAGAACAAGAAAAGAATAATTGAAAATAATAATGATTGATTTCAAGGCAAAAACAAAACAGCTTACGCAGTGGTCTCTTGTCCACCACCCTGTGTACCAGTGCTAAAGAAGATCCCTGCAGGTTTTCCAGCAAGCTGTTGGGTTCTCCACAACCCTCCGGTGGCATCAAGGAATGCTTTGAACTGTGCAGCCATCATCCCAAACCTAGTAGGGAATCCGAAAATAATCCCATCGGCATCCACAAGTTCATTTGGTTTAATAATGGGCACATCACTCTTTGCGGGTGCACCCATCTTTGTAAGTACTTCTTCTGGAAGAGTTTCAGCTACCTATTAAACCAAAAAGATAAGATTACTGTACAAAGTTTATGCACCACATATGCGTTTTATGACACTTGCAATTCAATTGGCAAAATCCCATCATAGAATGAGATGCTGCAAAATCTTTGGATACTTTCATTTTGGTGAAAATAGGGCTAGAACATCAAGTTATCCACTTACAATAAGTGGACTGAAATAGTTATTCCAGTTAAACTGACTAATTCTAGAATAACCAAGGAACAACTCTTCCTGCTACCCAGTAAAATACTATTGTCACTTGCATTATCCCAACTTATTCCTGTTATCTTTGCAGTTATACCTTATTATCCGTGCAATCATTACAATTACTGTCTAATGTCTTGAAGTTATCACTAGACAAAGGGATAACCCAGGGATAAAATTTGTCCCTCTACAATCTATCCTTGAAACAAACTCTGCCTATGACAACATTAAGTTTCAGATGTCTAACAAAAAGGAATGGAGAGATGTTGTAAGAGAAAAAAAGTTTTGGCTCCTTGAAGAAGCTAGCTAGAAAAGTTTTTCATAGTACTATCCAGCGACCACCATATTCAAGAAGAAATGAGTGATGCCTAGAATTCATTAGGTTAAACTAATTGAGGACAACAACCACAGCTTTGTCATGTTCCCTGCTTCATACCAGAGGGAAAATGGTTTAGAATATTTAGGAAATTAATCCCTGAACAAGCGGTGATAGATGAACATCGCAATTGATGAACCTAAATTTTAAAGGTATAACTTCTCTTGTCGAGAAATGATAGTTCAACCAAGTAAATATCCCTGTAACATTCTGGTTCACTCCAAGCACTAAGAGTTTTTTTGCCCTGGGTAATGCTTGTGTAGAAATTCTGCTTCAATGAAGCATAAAAATCTCCACAACAGCTTCACATTGCACTAGAAGAAGAAGCTTCCAATTGGAGCTTCTGCTTTTGGAGCCAAGAAGCTCATTGCAAATTCCTGCAGTAGTAGAAGTTTCAGACTTTTTGCTTGTCAGGCGCATGATTATTGCTTCTTCTCCATAAGCTAAAAGCTTAGTTTATGAATATCTCAATAGAGCACTTTGATAGTCTTGGAGAGATCCAAACCACACATCAACAGTATATAGTTAGACTCATTAAGCTATACAAAGGTCTGCTGCAACCATAACAAACCTGCCACAGTTTAGCTTCTACTCCTACGACGGATGAGGCACCTTTTTTTATCTCCTCTGCAAGCTTCTCAACATGCCCATACATAGAGTAGTACCTGTAGAAGTATATGTAAAAACATTATTGGAATTAACTATTTTGATAAGCTCTTTTAGTAGCAAACAGGGATGAGCATTTGGCACAGGTACGAAGATTCCGGAGTAAACAATTCTAACAAATCTTTTTAGCAATAAACAGGGATTACCATTTGGCAAGCAAAAGAGAATGACTTTGGACTCAACATCATACCATATCTTTTGATCATCTTACTGATGGATGTTTATCTCAACCAATGTTCAAAATTTCAGTTTTGGTTTCCATTTCTCCTGAACTCCTAAATGGCCTTGGAAAACATTTTACATAAATACCTTTTTTACTTTTACAAAAATGCCTCTCTTAAAAACAACTGCACAAACAAAACATTAGTAATATTCCGGGTAACCGATTCATGTGAATCAGATGCACAGTAATCCGGCAATTACTGTTAGTTCTAGATTCCAGGAACCAAATAAAACACAAGCACAAGGGTGTTATCTGAAGAAACCTGCACATTCAGGGGATTCAAATGAAAATCTACAGGATATATGACAGTAGGAAATTTCAGGTAGGGAATCCACATCGAAACAGTAAAGACACAATAATATCAACATGAAGCAATAAAAATAGAGGTAAATAAAAGTTGAATATGAAAGGACATCAAATATAGGCCCCCACCATTAAATCGCGAACGTTCTAGATACATTGTATTAATTAGAGGGTACAAACCTACCAAGTCGATAGAGAGATTTGAGTTTTAAAATGTCCAACATATCCAAACAGCTAAATCACATAAAGAAAAAGCCAAAAGATTCATGCTCCTTTTTTTTCGTCTTTTTGGAATTCTTTACTAATTAGTACACTTTGGTGGTGGCCACTTGATTATCTGAGAATAATGGTAGGAAATTTTGAGAGGGTAAATCGTAATTATAATTAGTTATTGCTTTATCAAGTAGCTTCAAATCACAAAAAATGTAAAAGGTTATTCAAAATTTGAAACCACCTGGATCAAATGCAAAAGTACAAAACAAAGAGAATCCATGGGAAACTTACACACTCTCAATTGTTTCAAACATCAAAATGATGGATATGTTACTTACAACCGAAAAAAAAAAAGAAAAAGAAAAAGAAATTGTATGAGACCCCCTCAACTAGAAACCAATTCAAAAAGACCTTTCAACTTTTTTTTCTTTGGACTGTAGCCTTTAAACCTGTAATTGCTTTAATTCGAGCTACTTTTCTTATTTCAATTAGAAATTTGTTAAACTTAATAACTCGATTAGCTATCAGTCATTAACAGTTAACGCAATCTGCATATTGATCACTCAGAACATGTTCAATATATAAAAAAGAAATTAAAAATACTGTTCTCTTATAGCCTAAGTTTCTGGAGAATAATATTATTTCCTGTTCTTTAATATGGTATTAAAGCAAAAAGTCCTGAGTTCCAGTCCCCTAGCATTATTAATTTCTCTTCGGCCTATCAAAATATCTCGAGTCCAGATCTTAAAAAAAAAAAGAAAAAGTATTGAACATAAAAACTAAAAAGAAAAAGAAAAGAAAAAAAAAAAAGTATTGAACATAAAAACTAAAAAGAAAAAGAAAAGAAAAAAAAAAAAGTATTGAACATAAAAACTAAAAATATCGTTCTCTACCTACCTGCTTAACCTTTTGGAAAATACCGATTCTTTCACATTCTTTAGCAGAACGGTTAAAACACAACGAACCATTTTTCAAATTAATTGAGAAAAAAAAATCATTAAATCGAAAGCTAAATAGTTAAGGGATCTACTTCAAAATGGCATATAGTTGACGGGATCTACGTACATTTTAACAAAAAACAAAAAAAGCAACAACACAATGTGATCAACAGAGAAATGGTACTACATAGACATAGATCAACACAGAGAGTGCAACATGCAGAGATTTCAGAGGTGGGTATTGAGAATGCTCACACAATATAGACTTTGGTCGCCATTAATGGGGATTAGAAGCTCGGATCGATCCCCCAAATCCAAATCTCAAAGAGAAAAAATGAGTAGAGATTTAAAGAAGCTCCTCTTTTTTTCTTCTCTTTTTTTTTTTTTCCTTTTCTTTTTTTGAGCTTGTATTTCTCAGCGGATGGAGAGTTGGGTTATTTATAGAGAGGAGTGAGAAAGGATGGATGGGTTTGACTCGAGAGGTGAGAGTTGAATTTTGGAGAGAGCCCCCCTCAAGGCCTCAACGCATCCATTTTCCCAATAAATAAATAAATAAGTAAATAAATAAAATTAAATGAGAGCAAAATAATTGGGGGTTACTAAAAAAAAATAGATGGATTGGTGAGTGCTCGTTAAATGAATATTTTAATTGGGGGTTTGTTGTTGATGTCATCTCCACCGTCAGCCTTCATCATGCTTCGTGAACAGCTGCTTTTAGATTCGTGAAATCATGTCTGATTGGCGATGGAGAATGGAAGGTGGAGATGCTATGTTAAGTTGTCCGATGGGATTGCCTGGTCCGATCTTTCGAATGAACAAAATTTAAATACTAAATATTATTAATATATTAAACTATGGGATAAAGTTTAAATTGCCCTATGTGATTGTAGCCTATTTTTTACTTTTACAAATTGTAGTTTAAAAAGTTTACTTTGTCCCCCTGTGATTTAGCTTATTTTTACTTTGCGACCATGTGGTTCAAAAAATTGCACTTTATCTTACTGTGTAGCGTCACCATGTAGTTTTTCAAAAATCTTTATTTTCTCATCCTATTTCATGTATTTTTTAAAAAAATAATTATACCATACAAGGATAAAGTCAAACTTCTTGAACTCTAGAGAATGATAAAATAAAAAATGAACTAAACTACAAAGGAATAATTTGAAGTTTATCTAAATTATACCATTGAAAAAAAATAGTATTTAGCAGTGTCGATCATTCATACAAATACTCAATTAAAGTCTACTGTACTTCCAAAAGCACTATGCTTATGAAGGGCTAGGAATTTTGTTTTAGAATTTAGGATGTGAAAATTCCTTTTCTTGTTGAATAAAAATATTAATTAACATCTTCGTTTAAGTTAGAAACTAATTGTCGTTTCATCTTTTTTTCAACCAAGCCCCTACTCTCATTTAATTTTGAAAGTTTGGATTTCATACTTGAATTTTTAGAGATCAATGATTGTTTTACGTTATTCAACAGTTCTAAACTTTGATGTACCATGCATTTTACGAGATTGTTCATTTTTAACTATCCATTTTAAAATCACTCAATTACTAGATGGATAATGTTGAAAATTTAAAAGTTCAAATATCATATCTTAAATAGTTTTAATCACATTTTACCACGTCAATCATGAATTTAGATGTTCTATTATCGACAAAAACAAAGTGAAAATATTAGAGCTCCATACTTTCAGAAATTTAATGTTTCTACACAACTCTGTATACGATGATAAATTAATTTAGTAAATACTTACAAATCTGATTAGATTACAAAAATCTAATGTTTAAATTAGATATATTAACAGAACATCCAATAAAGTGGTTCTTCAATAATATATTTAACACAATCATTTTGTTTAAAATTGTCCAACTATAATTATTGATATAAGGTATCCAACTGACGTTTATCATACGTACAAATGAATTTTATTTAACATTAAAATATAAAAAATAAAATTTTTTTCATGTATTATGTTATTAGTCTTTTCATATTAAAATGTAAAATTCCTTCTAGCTAGATATAGCTATTTTTGTGTAGGCGTTACGGCGAGAATACATAACACCGGAGCATGGAACACGACATGATTCGGACGCGGCAACTCAACAGCTTCAAATAAAGTAGGATATGAACACAACATTGCTAATAAAATATAATATTATTAATGTAAATATTATATATTTACTAGTTGAGTGTATATACAAATGCACGTACCAATTATTTAGTTGTTCTTTCGGTATCATATTTATCCAAATATTTATAATAAAAATTTAAATTTTAAAAAAGTAGATTCATCTTTATCTTATTAGAAAATATCTATTATATTCTAACTGAAATTTGAATGATTGCTATCAACTATAATTATACACTAGTGTAGCGACCCGCACGATGCAGCGGATAGATAATAGAAGCAAATTTTTAAAATTTTAATAAAATTTATATTTACAGTTTATAGGAAGCTATACCATGTTAAGCACAGTTAATTTGCATGACTAAATTTAATTGTTAAAAAAATAAAATTATAGCTAGAAGCATATGAAATACATAAATAATAACTTAACGTATCTGGCTTAAGAAAATTTTAGGTGGGGTCTCAGGCTCCAGTCTCCACATCATACTTTTTAATCTACGAAAGGAATTTTGCCCACAACAGTGTCTACTCAAAAAAATGGTCATAAGATGAAAATAAAACAAAAAACATCAATCTTGAAAAAACTAATACTTTTTTGGAGCACTTCTTTTACTCATCCAAATCTCATACATCTTCTTAATTTTCAGCTGGTAGTTGCTTCCCACGCCGAGTCACTTCTGGATTTTCATTGTAACCTATGAACAAACACCTCATCTGCATCACCAAACTGCTATATCTAAACTGACTCAGCCTTGCCATCACATCAACCACAGAAATTCTAATTCTTAAACAATTTGATTTATCAAAAAGTTCCTGCGATTCTTGAGAAGGAGCTCCCGCGCAACGTCCCCGCAAAGAGGAGGCTAGGACGCCGCTCCCCTCGGCCCAGTTGTGGGCGCGCGTGAGCCGCGCGAGGAGGCAGCCGAGGCGGTGGCGGTTCACGGCGAGTGAGGGCTCCGGCGCAGACCGGCTCTGCGAGCACTTATATGAGCCGCGACTGGACTTTACAGGACGATACTTTTTGAAGGAGACAACGTTCTTCGCATGCTCTTCTTCTTCATCATCCTCATAATCTTTGTTAACACAATGAGATAGAGAGAAGGAGATGAGTGTGGGGTGAGAGATTAGATGATAATATTTTTTTTTTCATGGAAAATAACATGTCATGCAAAAAAAAAGGAGGTGGGGGGATTAATGGCGGAGAGGAGTGGATTGGAGTTACAAAGCTCACTAATTGGTGGAATATGATGTATTTAATTAAATGTGGAGAGGTGAAGGGTTGAGCATTTAGAATGGAGAAGAAACTAATTGGTGAAATATGATGCATTTAATTAAATGTGGAGAGATGAAGGGTTAAGCATTTAGAATGGAGAAGAAACGAAGGAAAGAAAATACATTGCCTCATGAATTGGAACCCCAAATTAGAAAAGGATATATATCAGCAAAGTATGGCGCAAATCGTTTCCGATCCCATACCTGCGAACCAAAATAATAATAATAAAAAGACTTAAATTCAACTAAAAGAGAATTAGGGATTAAGAAATAGAGCAACTGAAACAGAGGATTGAACACAAATTCAAGAAACAAAGCATAAATTGATACAAAAATTAATGAAGAGATCACACATGATAGGATTTTTAGGGCAAAGACTGACACGTGAGGAGGATTGAAAACCTGCAAATCTTCGACACGGAGGCCGAGATTGAGGGAGAAGAGTTGGGAGCTAGGGTTAGAGTTCGACTCACCCGACATTGGCGTCGTTGTCAGTCGTGGTGGAGGAGGCGGAGGCGGAGGCTCAGGCGGACAAAAGGTGCTGGGCCGCTGCCTCTGTCCGCGGCGGAGAGGAGAGGTGAAGGGTTGAGCATTTAGAATGGAGAAGAAACGTAAATTAAAAAAAAATGAAAGCTTACCACGTCATCATTTTACATTGAAAATTCATATAAGAGTATAGATTTCTACCATTTTTTAATATATATTTAATATTTTTAAATATTTTTGGAATTCAGACAAACCAAAATTTAAGTATGTGTTTTAAACTAAAAGTACTAAAATTATAATTCACGTTTAATTTTAAATTTAAATAATTTTGATTCACTTTATTTAAAAGTTTTTAATTAACATTAATTCAAATTTGATATCACAAAAAAGTTATAGAAGTTCTCTCTATTTTAGCCTATTATATGGTAAATCGTCAACAACGACTAAACATCTAATAAACTAGGAAACCTAACTCTAAAGTAATTTAAAAGTTTTAATCATAAAAAACTGCATGTACAATCAAAATAGGTCATCAAAATCAACTTATTATCGTACCTACGTGGTGGCCAATGACAAGTTACCAACTGATACAAAAATTGAAAAAAAAAAAATGAGTTACCAACTAAGTTCTGTCTGGCATTACTCTCGCGCGGCTAATTAATGTTAAACCCAGCGACGCAAAAAGATCTGAATTGATAGAGTTTTCACTTCTATTCACTCTAAATGAGACGATAAGTGTGAGTCAAAAATAAAAAATAAAATAATATGTTCTAAATTCGTCTTTATCCGCCGAGAAAATGAAATGTAAAAGTGGAGATGCCTTCGTTTCTTTGATCTGTTTGGATTTGTAAAACATTCGCTGAAAATCTCCTTCTGTTCCGACTCACCCAGAATAAAACGGTGAGTGATGAAAAAAATAATAATAATATAAAAATTAATATGTTTTAAATTTTTTGCGACTTGTCTGGAAAAAATAAATAAGAAGCAGAACGCGTTTGCAACCCAAGCGATGGAGGCGGCCGCTGCAGGAAGAAGTCCGAATCTCAAAGTCAGAGAGAGCGGTTGCGCTCCACATTCGAGACCTTCAGCTTGCAGCCGACGCATTCGACATTTCGGCCGCGAAGCCGTTGGTCGACTAACCACTGCTCGCCACCTCGGACGACCGGCTGACGTTTTCCTTACCAAAGCATCACGTAGAACGCGAGATACGGCTTCACTTTGAACTTCAGGTAAAAATGTACCAAGGCCCCCCACCTCTAGCAGTTGCTAAATTTACCCCTTCAACTGTAATTTTTTGAAGTAACACACATTCTAGAGAAATTCGTTTAATTTTCAGATAGAGAGAGAATAACTCACTTTCTCCATTAGCACATTAAATTTAGAAAGTTTAATTTAGACCGTGGAATATAAACTCAGTTCATTCATAATTTAATTTATTGTAAAATTTGAAGGTTAATTACAGAACCATCATCAGCGATCTAAGAATATGTGTATCAATCTCTATAAATCGAAATCGGCTAAGTGTAAAAAAATAAAATAAAATAAAAAAACAAAACAAAAACCCAAACAACAATGAGATTGGCTTTTCTCGAAAATATATAATCCAATTTTTTGCGAAATTTTACATAAGAATGTTAAAGATATGTCTTCTTTTTTATTGATTTGATTCATACACCGGATTTATGGAAAAATAAAAAGGATCTCATAAGAATTTATTTTGGTGGATCCTAATTTAAATTGGAATCCTAGGTGGACTAAGATTGATTTTCATATAAGACTCTATATTCAATAATCACATTGAATTAGAGTAGGATTGAGCCAAATCCCTCTCTATATATATACATGCATATGCATGTATAGCTGGGTGAGGCGTGTGGATAAATTAATTAGCATTTACGATCCGGCTAATTAATGCACGGCACCTCCTGTGGCCATACGGACGGAAGAGAGGCCAAGCTTAATTAATTAGGCACCCGGCCTTGTGACCGTACGGTTCTTGAGGGGGTTCAGAGGCTTAATTAATTAGCACCCCGGCCATATGGACCATGCGGTTTTTGGGGTGCATGGAGGCTTAATTAATTAGCATGCGGCGAAGCTAATTAATTAAGGTGGCCGGTTCTCTTCATGTATAGCAGTACAGTAGCAAGAGAAGAAGATGCGCAGTAGCACGCATGCGACGGATTGACATTGGTGGCGGAGCGGCGGTTCTCAACCAATTGCCTGAGCGGTTCGGATTCTTCGAAACAACGGCATAAAGGAATTTGGTTAGAGTTTCTATACTTCTCTAATTTGGTCTTCTCGGTTTTACGAAAAGCTTTTTCGGTATTTTTCTTGGAGTTTTCGTTGGAACAAGAAAGGTGGGATTCACCATAAGGTTCTTGGTTTTTTATCCGGAGAAGACATAAGGTGTAAGCTTGTACTTCTATTTCTTCATATAGTGGAATACATCTCTCTCGCTCTCCCCGTGGACGTAGGCAATTGTCGAACCACGTAAATCTTGGTTTCTTCTTTCTGCATTTATTTCTTTTACCGTTCGGTCGATTTTCTCTATTTTTCGTGCATCTTTGTTGGTAACACATGACGGACGATCCATCCGGTTCCCAACAAAGCAAATAAATCCTCGTTTTAATGAGGGAAAGAGCTAAACAATCATTTAGGTCTCTCTGAAATTGTCCTTCACCTTCAATTTTTTGAATTGAGGCTTTCTCAATTTTTGAATAATATTTGTCAACTATATTAGAAATTTTATTTCATTTACAAGTGCTCATTTTTTAACAAATAGATCCTGATCATTTCAATGGCCTCCGGATCAAAACAAAAGTATTCTATGGAATCTATTGTTCTATTTTTTTTTTCTTTTTTAAACATAAGCGCTGTAACGATTCAACCCGTTAGTAATAATAACTCGTTGGATCCAAACCACCAGTCAAAATGATTTAGCCCAGTTATTATTATTAGTGTGTGTTGGAACAAATTCCACACAGAAATCTGATTGTGATTTAAAACTAACCAAATTTTGTGATAAAAATAATAAACTCAACTTACAGATAATTGCTAAATCCAAATAGAAAATTTGATCGATCCGGAAGCGTGCGAGGCACTGCCCTAAGGCGTATTTCCGTCCTTACATGCGGGATTAACCGGAAACACCGCCCCAAGGTACGACCGGAACTCCTCCTCTTACGAGCACGATCGCGGAAGAGGTTGACGGAGCTTTTTTCAACACTCGGTGAAGAGATAATAGAATGAAAAAAAAAAAACAAGTCTCTCAAAAAATACTTCTCACTATTGTAGTTGTATCACCTCATGTGTATATAGCCCATAGTATTATTAGAGACACAGGAGAGGTAAGTATATAAAGGCAAAAGCATGGAACGTTGGAGCCCAACGTTCCAATGCATGCACTAATAAATATCTTAATTAGCGAAAGGATCTGCGCAGGATCCCAACGCACGGAGCGGCTGCAATTGAGGCACCAAGCTCCCAACGCGTGAAACTGCGGCCGTTCCTCTAATTAAAATTAATAATAAAACAAATAAATAAATAATAAAATTTTGGATTTTATCCAACAATCCCCTACAAAATTCAAAATTTTCAAAATGAAAATAAAAAATTAAATAACAAAGAAAGGAAATCAATTAATCATCGAGTGTTTATACTATGTAATAGGTAAGGTGTCTTTAAGGACTTAACCTCACTTAGTGTTAGCAGTTTCCATCAGAAGGAATCGGAGTGAACTAGGTTTTAAACTACGTTTCTTTGTCCCTGACTTCAACTACCACACACACAGTACAGAATTCTCCGTCGTGGGTCTGTGCGTTAATGGCCATGCACAGTACCTTGATTTTTCATAAGAGTTTCTATGTATAACCCATTCACATAGCCGCGGCCACATACAGATACTCTTATATAGGTGGTTTCCTCCAAGGATGTGTGTAGAGTCACATATCGCGAAATTATCGCCTTGGATCCTATTAAGAACTATCAGCTCAACCTAATCCACTACACAGAACACTACTCACCATAGGGAAGGGATTGAAGCTAAAGCTCCTGTAAATAAACTGTAAAAAGTGCTCTTTGGACAGCCTAACAGCTTGTTTTTACCACATTGAACCTTCTTCAAGAGATCTCCTATCACAAAGGTTGAGTTCCCACTGCAGGAAGGCCCTTTACGGGCAAAATCCCATCCCCCTCGATGACTCCAGGACCTTAGTCCTATTCAGGCGTTTCGTCAAGCAATCTGCAAGATTCTGATCAGATCTGATAAAACTCAAATAAATAACATTACAAAAAATAACTATCTAATAAATTTATGCCTCAAACTAATTTACCTGCCAATCTTAGAATTTACAAATTTGTTTTTATGATGAACACTAGGATAAAATTACGAGAGCAATTATAATATCAAAATTTATCAAACTGATAAAATAGCTCCCCCCACAAGTTCTGTGATACACCAAAACTTAAAATTATGAAATTAATCATGTTTAATATAGTTTGGTTCATCAGCAAATATATGATCCAAATAATTATAAAAGTTTGATTTTTTTAAAAAATATTTTTTATTATTATTTTTTTTTTACAAAGAGTTTAAACTGTAGCAGATTTTTCTTTTAAATTCGTGCTAGTATAAAAAATTACTGTAGCATAAAAACCTATAGCAAAACAATAAAATTTTTTTTTTTAAACCAAATAAGTTTTACCAAAGAATTTTACTGTAGCAAAATTCTAAAATTGCATACTAATAAAATTATTTTTACTGTAGCAAAATTATATTTTTTTTTCAAAAACCACAAAACAGTATATGCATTTGCACCGGAAAATTTTTTACTGTAGCATTTCTTTTTAACAAAAGAGCTATAATAAAAGCATTTTTATTTTTTTTAAATAAAATAATTACCAAATAAAATGTAATTTAAACAATAAATTAAATAATATGCATTTACAAGTTAAAGTGCTAATTCCGAAAAATTTATATTTGAATGCCAATCATACAAACAAATTAACAAATAGATTATATACATATAAAATTAAAATTAATTTAATACGAATTAGCACTCGTTAGATTTCAATCACAATCAAATTGGAATACGCCTTAGATTGTTGGAACAAATTCCGCATAGAAATCTGATTGTGATTTAAAACTAACTAAATTTTGTGATAAAAATAATAAACTCAAATTACAGATAATTGCTAAATCCAAATAGAAAATTTGATCGATCCGGAAGCGTGCGAGGCACTGCCCTAAGGGGTATTCCCGTCCTTACGTGCGGAATTAACCGGAAACACCGCCCTAAGGTACGCCCGGAACTCCTCCTCCTACGAGCGCGATCGCGGAAGAGGTTGACGAAGCTTCTTTCAACACTCGGTGAAGAGATAATAGAATGAAAGAAAATAACAAGTCTCTCAAAAATTACTTCTCACTATTGTAGTTGTATCACCTCATGTGTATATAGCCCATAGTATTATTAGAGCCACATGAGAGGTAAGTATATAAAGGCAAAAAGTATGGAACGTTGGAGCCCAACATTCCAATGCATGCACTAATTAATGTCTTAATTAGTGAAAGGATCTGCGCAAGATCCCAACGCACGGAGCGGCTGCAATTGAGGCACCAAGCTCCCAACGCGTGAAACGGATGCGGCCGTTCCTCTAATTAACATTAATAATAAAACAAATAAATAAATAATAAAATTTTGGATTTTATCCAACAATGTGTCCATCACTTATAAACCGATCACACTCTTCAACATTATTCGATGTGAGACTATTGGGATGTCACATACTTTTCTCGTTTAGGCACTGATGTTCTCGTCAACCCGATCTCATAAGCCCTGGTGTCCTTGTTAGCCCGACCCAATCATTTATACAATCTTAGATTCACCAAACGATGTGAGATCCATCTCACATTTCCGACTCGTTATTAGACTCTGATACCAAATATAACACCCAACTTCCAAAGGGGTTTTAGCGGTTCGGGTCGTTACATTTGGTATCAGAGCCTAATAACCAATCGAAAATGTGAGATAGATCTTACATCGCCTGGTGAATCTGGAACAATGTGTATATATGATTGGGTCAGACTGACGACGACGTCAGGGCTCAAATGACGAGAGTATGTGACACCTCAATAGTCCCATATTGGATAATGTGGTAGAGTGTGATGGATTTATAAATGACGAACACACTAGTGATAATAATTGGATTTAAGTATTTGAGGCCCAACTAGTTATTATTGCTAGTATGTCAGGTCGTTATATTTGGTATCAGAGCCTAATAACCAGTTGAAAGTGTGAGATAGATCTCACATTGCCTGGTGAATCCGAGACTATATATGTATGATTGGGCCTAGTTGACGAGGAAGTCAGGGCTCAGACGATGGGAGTATGTGACATTCTAATAGTCACACATCGGATAATGTGGGAGAGTGTGATGAATTTATAAGTGACGGACACACTAATAATAATAACCGGACTTAAGCATTTTCGGCCTGTACAACTAGTTATTATTGCTAGTGGATCCGACCGTTACAAGCGCTACGTGATTGAATAGCTTAATTACAATTTATATGGTAGCAACATGGCAGAACATTTTCTAAACAAAAATGTTATTTTGCATGCGTTAGAAGCCAAACAAACAAAAATTTTAAAATAATTAGTGGCAAATTTGATTAAAGAATAAAATTTGTGTTCGAAAAGATGGTAAGAACAGGACAATATTGATACTATACATTGACTAATTATAAAGCACCAACTCATTCGAACAATGCTAGTGATATGTATGTCACTGTCACACCTTAATACACAAGTCTAAACCAACAAATTGAAGCTTCAATTTGAACAGGTCAAAATCTGATTAAATTTGTTACCTATAATCCTTCATGCAATTAATCATTCCAATTTGAGGCATATTACAGCCGGATTGGCATTTTTGCCGATCTTACAATCATTTTGGCTTTATTATAGAGTGTAATGTTATTCATTAAAGTACTGTTTGAGTATTATTTTTGGAGCAACACAATCTATAAACTCCTATAAAATCCGTTTCCTTTTGTCCACGTGGCGATATTAGTTTAACTTAATTTTTGGTGGGGCCTACATGCCATCTTAAACTACTTAATTATTGATTAGAGGGGCTCACATGGCAAATTTTTTTTTCCTTACTGTTCTTTCCATTTAATTGCTTCAATCATCACTAATTAATTGGTTCGAGTCGCTCGCCCCTCTAGGCGCCGCTCTGGCTCCTTCGCTCGCCCCTCTAGATGCCGCTCCGGCTTCTAATCACCTGGACGGAAAATTGGGCCGAGTTCATTGTCGTTCTTCATTCCCGACGGTTATCTCCTTCACATTTAGTTGCTTCAGCTGATTCCCATTTAATTGGTTCAACAAACAAATTCGTCTTCCATCTGATGCCGCTCGGCCCCCTTCACGCCACTCCGACTCCTGTTCCCTCTCTGGATGGAATATTGGACCGAGTTCATGGTTGGCCCTTCTTCCCGTCGCGTCGTTCCCGTTAGCGACGCTTCGTTTCGGCTTATTGATCCCTCCGGTCACAAAAGTGGATCGGATTCATTCTCTGTGCTCCTTTCTTGCTGCCTATATAATATGCCTCTGTAAAAAATTTATTTGAAGCGAAAAAACTCTATTTCTCTGCTTGTGATTTTTTCCTTCTCTGATTTGGTTTCAACCTTTTTATTTTTGTTTGAAATTGAATTTTGCTTCTTATTAATTTTTAAAAAAAAATTGAATAAGTTTATTTTTCCTCAGGAAATTGACCGTCTATGTACGTTTGACCTACAAGTGATTGCCTCAGAATTTGTAATTTCTTTGCTTTAATTTTTATGTATATACTAATTTTTTTTGCCTTCCAGTTTGTTGCTATGAATAATTTAGAAATATATTTCTTTTCTGGTCCTGATCGTAATGATATTATATATGACATAATCTTATTTTGGTTGCCAATTTAGAAATATTTTTTCAACATTTATTAGACGAATTGTTTTTTCCAATGCTGCTATTCATAATGTTTTTATATATGATTTGTTTGCAAAATAAATTGTATATATGTATTTAGTCTATTTTAGAATATCTTTGCAACAAATAATACTTTTATATATATATAATATATATATTATATAGATATATATATATCAGATATATATATGATCTTTTGTATTTCTCCATTTAATTTAAGTATTGTTTAGAATCATTAAATCAACATTAACCATATTGTTAATAGAAATTTAGATAACGCTATTATGTCCCAAGAGCGACAGTGATTAATTGTTCATGTGAAAAAAATAATAAATAATAAGAACATAAGTCATCTAAAGTTAAACAAAAAAAAGAGCAGCAAAGCTGTAAGAGAAAAGGCATTTCTACCTACAATCCTTTGCAATGTTGTTGTAATATATATAATATATAAAAATATATAATAAATAAGACCTTTATTACGTCATCCCGGAATAGATGAAATAAATGTGTTCTTCTTTTTATAAAATAACTTATAGAATAAATTTTAACTTAATATATCTACCCGCCGCATCGCGCGGATTATTACACTAGTAGTACTTTAATTTGATAGATTTTCTAGGTATGTAAAATAAGAAGAAAACTAAATACATAACAAAATTTAGGATCAAAATAAAATAAGATAACTCACAAAGCGCCATAGAAAAAAAATTTCTGATCAATCTGCGGAAGCGAGAAGTTCAAGTATGATCTAAAAGTCACGAACCGAACTTGGATAATTTGGTTTCTCCTCCTATCTCAGGCACTCTGCCGTATGGTGTGAAACCGATGGTAATTCTTCACCAAAATACGTATGAGAAGATGGCAGGACCAATACCCCTTTATATAGAGTTCAGATCAACTTCCAATCAAAGTTTGATTCGGATTCTATTTAATTTAAATAGATGGGATAAAGATAAAATATATATACCATATTAAGTAGTTCTATATCTATTAGAATTAACCTTTTTCTATAATATATTCAGATCTGAATATGATTAATTGGGCCAAAATTTATGGAAATCCTAACAATCTTCCACTTGGCTCATATTAATCATATTTCATGAGCGGATTTTTCTATATTCCAAACTTTATTGCGCATTATTGAAAACTTTGTGGTCAAATATCTTAGAACTCATACTACAACAAAAATGGTCTACAGCGACACTTTTAAATGTCAGTACAAGTCAAAAGAAGTGCTGCTAGCTAAATTACCGACACTTTTAAAAAGTGTTGCTATATGTGAGGTCGCTAGATATATAGTGACAGTTAAAGAGTGTCGCTATAATCTAAAAAGAGTGCTGCTAATTTACAAACACTTATTTAAGCATTTAGCAACCGCTGGAACTCTACCTCGTTGGCTGAGGTGGCGGAGGAGGATGAGAGAGAAGGGCTCTTCGTCCAGGATTTCAGTGGATTGAGTGAGGGGAGAAGGGGAGATGGTAATCGATTTTTCTTTTCTTTTTTTTCTTTTTTATTTGTAATCGGACCGAATGGGCTGGGTGGAGTGGGTTGAGTAGAGGAACCTTTCATTTTTGGTTAGATTGGGTTTTATATTTAGACATTAGTAGATTTTTTAAAAAGTTTTGGTATAAATGGGACACTTACACAAAAGTGTCCCAAATATGTGTCCCTATAACCTAATTTTGTTGTAGTGCGATCACTTGATCTTTAGCTCAAACTAAAAAACTATAATGATTAGAACTATGGCGGTCCACCTCTACATATTGAAATTTTCTTCCATAATTACCATATCATTTTCATCTCATAATCAAGTACTTTATATGGCACAACTTTATAAATGAACTTAAAACTATATGTCAATTCGAATTCGATAACAGACAAAACTTTATGCCTATTAAATTGTCCAACATAGCTGCATTAAATATTAATTTTATTGAAAGAAAATAAGTATTATAATTTTATACATCGAAAGATCTAATCAAACCCATATTTCTAACATGATCTGTATATGACCCAGGTGCCAGCCCCTTAGTTATTGGGTCTGCAATCATACACTTGGTATTGATGTATTCAATTGTAACATAACCTTCATCTATCTTCTTTCTCACAACAAGATATTTGGTGTCCAAGTGTTTACACCCCGCTGTAATCTTGTTGTTATTCGCAAAGGAAACCGCAGCTGAACTATCACAGAAAATCTCTATTGGACGAGCAACGGAGTCGACAATTCTTAAGTCTGTGATAAAATTCCTAAACCAAATAGCTTGTGATGTGGTCTCATAACATGCAATGTACTGTGCAGCCATAGTTGAAGGAGCAGTAACACTTTATTTGCTACTCTTCCAAGATATCGCTCCACCAGCAAGTAGAAAAATATACCCAGTCCTAGACTTTCTGGTATCTAGGCATCCAGCAAAATCGAAGTCTAAGTACCCGATCAGCTCCAAGTGATTTGATCTCCTGTATATTAGTATATGATCCAAAGTTCCCTTCAAATACCTCATAACCTTCTAAACAGCCTTCCAATGCTCCATACCTGGATTACTTTGATACCTGCCAAGTAATCCAACGGCAAAAGCAATATCTGGACGTGTGCATGTCTGTGCATACATAAGGCTACCAATTGAGAGGCATAGGGTATGTTTTCCATCTGTTCAATTTCTAATTGGTTCTTGGGACACTGAAAAGCATTAAGCTTATCCCCTTTCTGGACAGGAGCAATATTGGACTAACAATTATGCATTTCAAAATTTTTCAAAACTTTCTTTATGTAGGCCTTTTGAGATAGACCGAGTAAACCTTTATGTCTATCTTTTTTTATTTCAATACTAAGAACATATGAGATCTCACCTAAATCTTTCATTTCAAAATTTTGAAAAAGAAATTCTTTAATGTTATTGTAACACACTAAACTTTAGCAAATTGTAAGGCTCGAGTGAGTATTTATTCCATAAAGGCTTATTCGACCCAATCGTACCACGTAATCCTTTAAAAGGTATTCTAAGTGAGTTATTTCAGCTCCACGTATTCTGAAGGGTCATTGTCACGCCCCGATCCTGATCCTTTTGGCAGGTTCGAGCGCATCGAACAGACGCCGAACGGACAGAGTCTTCCCTATCCGCCCAAGGCTCAACATCCTGTACAAATAGAGTATGAATTTTGCACAAAACGGAAGCATGCACAATGGCTTGCACGAGGGCAAGCAAAAGCCAATAGTGAAAGTAATAAACTACACTTAAAAAATTATTTACATTTATGCATCATTTCTTCTCTTTTACATCACATGATCTCCAAATATAAGTTCTAGCATTGAAATATAAAATATCTTTTACATCATTCATGTTCTTTTTTTTAACATCTATAGTTATCAAAATACAAAACGGTGATGTATAAAGATATGCAACTACAAAATGGAAACCCACTCGGGAGGTCTCTATCTAGGGCGCGATGCCCTTACCGCGGTCGTCCGCCGGCTCGCTCGTTCCCGACTCTGTGAAAATAGTAGAGTGAGAACTACAACAAAGTTCCCAGTGGGTTCGACAAAAACGACCACGCCGACTTTCCCACTAGGTCTAAATCAGGCATAATAGAAGAATAGATAGATAGCAACCAAGCTAAAGCAAATACAGCTAATATGTCTGAACAATAAATAATGCTATGCTCAATATAGTACTCATGATGAATGCAAGGTCACTGCTCAGAACCCAATCTCTAGGCTAGCCCGTAGGTTTCACCCACAATAGACTCACCAACTCAAATCCAAAGTATCGGGAAGACTACTACACCCGACGGGACCGTCCTCTGGGGAGACTACTACACCCAGTGATGACAACTCCGAAGCACATCGCCCGAGGGGGAGCTACCACCCTCGAGTAAGTGCTTACAGGTGAGTATAATCCAATCCTTAACTATAAGGATGCCAAGTTCAATCCATTCTTTAACTATAAGGAAGCCATGCACTATGACCATTAACTCTAAGGTTGAAATTGTCATAATATCACTATCACACCTTCACTTGCATTCTTTACTTTCACTAGTGTCATATACACTACTATGTTCTTGTACACATGTCACACTTGTTTTCTGAGTGTTCCAACTCTAGCATTCTCGACTCATCAATATCACTTTCTATTTCTATGTCAAGATGTCACATTTATTTACTAAGTCCACTAAGTTCTTGTCACTTGTCATGCATAAATAGGGTTTTTATAAAATTCTCACATTCTTGCTAGTAACTCATATGCATTTGTACTCACAACATGCAATGAAATGCTCACATATAACCCTACTATATAATTTTATACTCAATACACATATGCTCAAATATGACACTTTAGATATAAAAGAAATTCCGAGGTCTTCGGTATGCACCACCCACCTTGTATGGTTGCAAAGGTGTTACGGTGAATTTCTTGAAATTTTTTAAGTCCTACTTTTTCGCCTGCGGCAAAACGAAGCCAAATTAGGCTTTTTCTCAATAACTTTATCTAGACCTTTTCGTAACGTCAAACGGAGTTATCCCGCACATCGGGAATACCCCTAATTAGATTTCCAAGAAGTCAATTTACCTCGAAAATAACCGGAGGCAAAAGCCTCAAAATCCATGCCCTAACAATGCCATACAGAATTTTCTCCTAGATTGATCTCATTCCTAGGCAAAAACTAACTTAAAATCAACTAGGAAGTATTCTAATATCATTACTAAGCCATTCCAAGCATCCCTAGGGCATCTACTTTAAACCCTAGGTGTTCACCATTAGAGCATCTTGGGAAAACCATGGTTTCATGGTGAACAAAGCTCAACAAAGCTTCTAAACATGAGAGAAGCTCAAAACTCTAAGTTCTATAGTAAAAATCCAAACCCTAGATGAGTTTTTGCCCTAAACTCACCTTAGCCAAAAGCTATCCCCAAGTCCACCTTGTAGGAGAGCCCTAAATCTTCTCCAAGCCACCTAAATCCAAGTTTCTCCTTTAAATCTCCTCCAAGTCCACCTTTTACAGAGCTCTCTAGAGAGAGAAAATAAGAGAAATGAGAGGGAGGGAGTGAATGGCTGTGAGAGGGAGAGAGAAGGCGTATTGGGGTCTTATTAGGATGCTACAATTGCATTTAGACCCTCCCCATTTCCATAATTGCAGTAGTTTTTATTTTGCTGTCAAACCCAAAGTGTACAGGTACACGGAATGTTGTACCGGTACATTTTCTGCGCAGAGGCAACCCGAAAGCAAGGTTCTCGGTTTCGTAGCATTTGTACCGATACACTTTCAAAATGTACCGGTACACTTTCAATTTTTTCCTCAAACCCAAGAGCTTATTCTTCTCGGGCTGCAAGGCTGTACCGATGACAACTCGATGGTTGTACTGTACACTTTGCCCAGAATGCTGGTTTTGCGCCGTTTTCGATTCTATTTTTCGCCGATCGATGCTAAAATCTTTCTAACACCTCTTAAACTCATTTTTAGCCCTTCCAACTTTGTTGGAATGCTAAATGAAACTTGTCCAACTATTTCTTTCACATTGTTCACTTTTAAATCGCGCCGAGCAATGCTAAAACTTGCTTAACACTCTCGGGACTCGACTTGACCCTTCCAACATTGTTGGAATATCAACCGGACTTTGTCCATCCATTTCTCTCGGCACTTTAACCAATTTGGCTAAAGTTCGATAATCGCTATCGAGGTTTCGATACGTTACAGTCGCCGACTGTGTTCCGACCTATAACTCGCATCCCGAGAAGTAAAGATTAAAACTTAACACCAAAACATCAAAAAATATAGATTTTGGATAGCTCTTGAGTTGGACTCTACAAAGCAGAGTACCGATACTGCATTGATGGAGTACCGGTACTGGAGCTGGTACCGGTACTGCCCTGTGATGGTACCGGTACGCAGTGTATTCTCTCGCTGACCCGAGGCTCGGGTTTGCACTTACTGCTGCTTGGTACCAGTACCCCAGTCCGTGTCACTGGTATGCAGTGCAGTGCAGACTGCACGTTGTTGGAGGGTGTTTTTGCAAATGTTACAACTCTATATAACCCCTCTACAGCCTCTTGAGGACTCGTTTGAGCCCTAGAACGTGGAGAACTCAGGTGAGGACCCTCTCCCTTGGATTTTCTCACTTTTCTTGTGATTTAGCCTGGTTTGATCTCCTCTTTTTGCTTCTCTTTGCTCTATGTTGGTTTTTCTACCTTGGAGAAGCATTGGATTGAGGATTGGAGCTCATTGAGAAAATATCTTCAACCCTAGCTTGTTTTTGGCTTGGTTTGGAGCTTCTAAGAAGGTTAGTAATCTTAATCCCTCATTTGATCCCTGTTTTTTTAGCTTTCTTGAGATAAAAACCTAGAAATGAGAATTTAGAAATTTATTTGAAAATTTTTTATTTGTGGCTTTTGAGGCTTAATTGATAGGTATAGAACCTTCATTTGGGTTGTATTAAAAGGGTTCTAGCTCTCATTTGGAGTGAGAGAGATTTTCACCATACAAGGTGAGTTTTTGCCCTTTTCTTGGGTTGGTTAATGTTTGAACCTAGGAGTGTTCGTTCCTTGCGTTTAACTCTCTTAGAATTATCTTTAGGGAGCTAGGAAGCTAGTGGGCACCTTCATTTGCGCAAACGAAAGAGTTTCAAGGAGCTCTTGATGGGTTTGACCTCACCGAAATGGGTGAACTCCTCCTATGTTGTTTTACTTGTTGTAAAAATTAAAATTCATGCATATTCATGCTAGATAGAGTATATGTGAATTTTAGAGTGCTTAGAATGTCTATGTTATGTATCATGAAAATTTGACCTCTATATAGTAGAGAGCTATGTATATAGAAATCATGCAAGTGGGTGGCATTCTCTTATGTAACTTGGAATCATGTTTCATGCAATGAAAATGACTAGACTAATATGCTCTTGGACATTGTACTCATTTTTGATATAGTGGAGAAAGATATCATAAAGAGGCATCCAACCTAGTGAATGGTTAAACTTCTACATGATGACATAGTGGTAGACCTTGGGTCACTTGTTTTATACCATATTTTAGACATGATAACATTGGACTTGAAATGGATGATTACACTTACTTTCCATTGTGCTCATTCGCACATGCTTGTGAGGGTCGCTCCCCACAAGCCGGCACTTCGAAAATAGCCATCGCGACATAAGCTCACCCGTGCGGGATTGGACGCTGAAATGGTATGCTGTGGGGAAGACTCATTCCTAGGGTGGAAATGTTGATAACCACGGGGCCATTAGGCACGACGCAAGCCGGACTACCCTTGTGTAGGTCCTATATGTTTGAATCAAACTTGAACTAAAATGCAAAGTGGACATTGGACAAGTTAGTAAATAATGACATTTTACTAATGGTACTTATGGACATCATGTCATTTATACATATGCATATTCATGTTAGAATAGCATTATGCTTGTGAAAATTCATGCTAAGTAGAGGCATAGTAGTTTGGTAAGTTTATTCCATACTTATCATACATGTTGTACATTTCATTTTAAATGTTAGGACTTACTACTTTTGCCTCTTTCGCCTAGTGGTGTATTTCGCTGAGATCAGCGGCTTGCCCACTGGGAACTATTGATTAATAGTTCTCACGCCCTCTGTTTTGTTGTTGCTATAGAGCCATCCACACCGGGAGAGGATCGGGATCGCGGAAAGGGAATCGCATCTAGCTAGATAGCGAGGAGTTCTTGCGCTAGGTGGTCATCTCTCTATTTTTGTATTTATGGTAGAGAGTGAGAGTTTTTGTACCTTTGTTTAGAGACCACCATTTTTGTATATCTAGCACTTATATTTGAGATCTTATAATGTATCTATTTGATGGTTTATGTAGTTGTTTAGCTCTTTTTATTCTACTTGCCGTTACAATTTAGTTGTTGTATGCTATGATAACCTAATAGATGTTTTATTTATCTTGCTTCTTTGTACTATGTTGTAGATGCCTTATATATTGTAGGCATATGGCGGGTCTGGATACACACCGGGCGGGCTTCCGCTGGGTCCCAGGACGTGACAGTTAGGTAATAACCCAAAATCATTACTGGCAAGCAAAATATCATCAACATAAATGACTTAAAGAATTATTTTACTCCCACCAACTTTTAGATAAATACATTGATCAATAATATTTTCTTTAAAACTAAAGGTCAAAATAGTTTGTTTAAACTTTAAATATCATTGTTGGGAGGCCTGTTTTAGTTCATATATTGATTTCTTTAATTTGCATACCAAGTGCTCCTTTCCCCGTTTGCGAGAATCTTTCAGGTTGATTCATATACACCTCTTCATAAAGATCCACATTTAGAAAGGCAGTTTGACATCCATCTGGTGTAGCTCGAGATCAAAATGAGCAACCAGAGCCATAATAATACGGAAAGATTCCTTTTTAGATACTGGAGAGAAAGTCTCTTTATAGTCAATGTCTTCTTTCTGAGTAAATTCTTTTGCCACAAAACGGGCCTTGTATCTCTCTATTTACCTTTGGAGACCCATTTGATTTTATAAATCCACTTACATCCTACGGATTTAATTCCTATAAGTAACTCAACCAGATCACATACCTTGTTGTGGTTCATGAATTCAATCTCATCTTTCATGGCATTGTATCATTCCATAGAATTACTACTATTTATGGCTTCGGAAAACTAATAGGATGATCTAGACTCTGGCCATTCTCATAAAGATAGACAATTTAATCACTGAATATAGCCGGTGTTCTCTGTCTTGAGGATCTTCTTAAATCTATCTGATTATCCACATGTACATCTTGATGTGGATTATTCAGTTGTACATCTTGATTTGAGTTATCCACTTGTACATCTTGACGTGAATTATCTACTTATACATCTTAATGTGAATTATCCACTTGTACATCTTGATGTGAATTATCAATGATAGGTTCACAATCATTTTGTGGTTCCAAAACAACTTGTTGTTCTACTGGAATAGGAATCATCAAATCGTGAGGGACAATAGTAGGTCTGTCATGTACAGAATTCAAATGCTCTAGAATTTCCTCAAATTCAATGAACTGAGGTTCAGAGCTCCCACTAATTGCACCATCCTCAATAAACCATGTTGTTTTAGTTTCTACAATCTTTATAGGAAGTAATGGACAGTAAAACTTATACCCTTTGTGTAACATATTGAATCTCCGGGTTGCGATACTAACTTTGATCTAATTGATCAAAGTGAGGCTTGAGCGGGTTATTTGGTGTTCCTGAGCAATTCTAGATGCGTGGGGATGATTGGAAGTGAATTTTAGAGGTATTTAGATGTTTCGGAGCAAACCGGCGTGAAAACGGATTTCCGAAGCTGTTCTGCTATTAAAGTGCAGAACTGGCACTGGGTACCAGTACCAGGTCGATACAGTACCAGTACCCTGCCAGCGAGCGAATGTATAGCGTACGGGGTCCGGACAGCGCGGGCTGGTACCGGTACTAAATCCTGAGTACCAATACCTAAACTAGAATCTGGACTGAATTGTAAAGTTTGAAGGTGTTTTGTTGGGGGGCTTATTTGCTATTATACACGTCTATATATGAACCCCACCTTCACACATGTCCCTCCTCATGCAGGAACATCTCGTTTCCTTCTCCCAACCCTTTATCTCTTCCTCTTCTCTCTCTAGAAACTCCAATCCATGGTGGAATTGATGGGATTTGAGTTTGGATTTTGATGGTTTTGGTAGAGAAGAAGCTTTTGGTGAAGGAGGAGTTTTTGGAGCAAGAAGCTAAGGTAGGTTTTTTGTGATTTCTTGTTAGGGTTTGTTTTTAACTCCCTAATTGTGTTAGTTTTTCTTTTCTCTTGGATTTCTAGAGCTTTTTATGCTATGAAATCGTAGAAAAGCTATATCTTGGGTGTCTTGTTGAACCCTAGGGTGAAAGTTTGGGATTTTGTTATCTATGAGATTTTACTTAGGTTTGATCTCTTGTAGCCCCAATTGGAGTAGAAATCGACGCGTTGGAAGACTCAGATTGAGATTCCGACAAGTCTACGCCAAGTTATTGAGAAAATACCTCGTTTCGGCTTTGTTTGTCGCAGAGCAAGGGTAGTGATTGTTCATAAATCGCGAAAAGTGATTTTCTCGCATTCCGGCATCACTTGGAGGTGGGTGGTGCTATCCGAAGTCATCGAATGACCTATTATGTCTATGTCATTTTTCTTGAGCATACATGTATATATATATAATTGACATTCATGCATTATAGGGTTGAAATTGTTATGTGGTTAAATGTGATATGTGGTCTAATTGTATGCTTTGGAGCAAAAATACATGTGAACAATGGTTATTAAACATAGAACCCTATAGTTGATGGACAAGTATGGACTATGACAATAGTTAATAAACTGACATTGTGATTAAAAGGTATGAATAGCACCAAGTAGTGTGAATAGTAAATAAGGAAAACGAACTTGTAACATTTTCATGAGATAAGTTGATTAGCATTTAGAGTGGACATGCTAAACATTGAATTGTGGCATTGTATCCTCCAAACGAGGATTCAATCGTACTCACAAGTAGTCTAATGCTCGAGATAGGTAGCTCCACCTTGGGCGGTGAGCTCCAGAGTTGTCATTAGCTGGGTTGGTAGTGGAATTCTCCCCAGGAGACGGTGCCGTCGGGTTGTAGCGGAATCCTACCTGACAAAAGGGATTTGGTTGGTGAGTTGTAGTTAACCAAATTGTTAACCAAGTAATTGGGTTTTGGTAACTTGATAGCATGCATGCATAAACTTCATAAATTATATGTTGTTTGTTTCTAGCTTTGTACAGGCATTGTAGTAAATATAGTTGGTTACTATCTGTTCTCTTTCTTGCCTACATATGCCTGATTAAAACTAGTTGGTGAGTCGGCGAGGTCGGCAGCCGAACCCACTGGGAATTTTTAGTAGTTCCCACACCACTAATCTTGCAGATCCTAGCGTGAGCGGGGCGATCGAGGATCAGGGCAAGGTTATCGCGCCCTAGATAGTGGGCCTCCTTCAAGTATAGTGTGCACCTGGGTTATGATCATTTTGTATTATGATGAATGTACTATGTAAAAGAACATCATGTATATAGTTGGAAACCTATAGTGCAATTTTGATTAATGGATGTAATATATGAAACTTGTATTTGGTTTAATTTTGACAATGGATAATATATGTTTAGTTAGAATTATTTTCACTTTCGTTGTTGTTGTTTTGCTTGCCCTCGTGCAAGCCATGTATAGTGAAATTTATCTTGAGCAAATTTATTATACTTGTATCGTGGTTGTTGTGCCTTGGACGGTCAGAGGAGGTTCTGTCCATTCGGCGTCTGTTTGACGTGGCCGAACCGACCAAATTTGCGGTCACTGGACGTGACACTTGGGACCTTTCTGAATAACCAATAAAATATCCTGATATGATTCAAGGGTCCAATTTCTTTATTTGTGGGTTATATAATTTGGCCTCAGCTTGACAACCCCATGTATGAAAATGTCTTAAACTGGATTTCTTACCTGTCCAAAGCTCAAAAGAAGTCTTAGTGACAGCCTTAGTAGGGACTCGATTAAGAATATATAGGACAATTTTAAGTGCCTCACTCCACAATGATATCGGAAGGGTAGAATTTCTGATCATATTCCTGAGCATATCAATTAATGTGCGGTTCCTTCTTTCAGCAACATCATTCTGATTAGGTGTCCTTGACATAGTGTACTGTGGAACAATTCCGCACTACTCCAAAAATTTAGCAAAAGGCCCAAGGATTTGGCCTTTATCTGTTTGTCTGCCAAAATATTCACCACCCCCATCTGATCTGACTACTTTTATTCTTTTCTCGAGTTGATTCTCTACTTCAGCCTTATATGCCTTAAAGGCATCTAATGCTTCAGATTTTTTCTTAAGCAAGTAGAGATAGCCATATCGAGAGTAGTCATCAGTAAATATGATAAAATATTTATGGCCAACAATTGAGAGAGCAAGAGGTCCGCATATATCGGTATAAATCAATTGTAATGTTCCATCACATCTTTTAGCACCTTTAGAGGAGGTTTTGGTCTGCTTTCCCTTAATGCAGTCCACATAAATTCCAAAGTCAGAGAAGTCCAAATCATCTAAAATGTCTTCTCTAATTAAACTTTGGATTCTTTGTTTCGAGATGTGTCCCAACCTCTTATGCCATAATATAGATGACCTTTCATTATTAATGTCACATTTTGATCCAATATTTTCGTTCATAGTAAGAAGGATTTTACTATATGAATCATCTAAAGATATTTTATATAGATTATTTTCCAAAATACCAAAGCCAACTAATTGAGATTTGTAGGATAAAAAAAAAATTTTATTATCAAAACTGAAACTATATCCCAGTCCAACAAGTTTCGAAATAGAAATTAAGTTATTAGAAATATTTGGAATATAAAATGTATCTTCTAAATGCAAAATGTGACCAATGGAAAGAACTAATCTAAATGTTCCTACGAATTCTACTTTAGTTGGATTTCTTGCAGCTGTATAGATAATCGCTTCATCTTTATTAGGTTTTCTGTGATTCTGAAATTCCTGCACAGAATTCACCACGTGGCATGTGGCACCAGAGTCAATCCACCAAGTATTAAACGGAACAGAAACTAAATGCAACTCATGCATCAAAATCAAGAACTTACCTTTCTTCTGGAGCTGTATCTAATATTTTTTGCAGTCCTTCTTCATATGACCTTTTTTCTTACAAAAGAAGCACTTGGGAGTCCACTTACTTGATTGGCCTTGTGAACCAGATGGAACTTCCTTATTCTTTCTTTTTTGAGTCATTCTTTCCCTTACCATTTTTAGCTTGCTTTATTTGTCTCTTTTGAGAAACAAAGTTAACTGCATTTTGTTTCTCTTGTATTAATCTATCTTTCTGCACACACATGGTCAACAATTCATTAATTAACCATTTATCTTTATGTGTGCTATAAGAGATCTGAAATGGCCCGTATTCATATGGCAAAGAGTTCAAAATAAAGTGCACTAAGAATGAATCAGAGATGGTTACTTCAAGTGCAGTGAGTTGCGCTGCAATATCTCGCACTTTCATAATATGCTCGCGAATCGAGCCATTTCCGAAGTACTTCATTGGAAGACAGTTTATTCATTAAGGTACTCGCCAAGGCTTTATCGGAGCTGACAAACTGCTCCTTAATAGCTTTTAGATAATTCTTGGCTTTATCACATTCTGGAATTTATCCCCTTATGCTTTTTGATACCCTTGACTTTATGAGTATCAAACTTAAGCGGTTGGATCGCTCCCACTTTTTCTGCGCGGATTCCTGCTGTGGAGTCAATGGCCTCACTATCTTAGACGGTTGCTCAACGCGTAGAGCCAAATCTAAATCCATATAGCCCAAAGTAAGCATGATCTGTCTTTTCATTCTGAATAATTGGAACCATTAAGTATAGGAACAGATTCACCAATACGAATAGAAGATGGAGTCGTAGCTGAAAAATAAAATGTATGTTTTATCAATAAAATACCACATCAAAATTACCACACAAAAATTAGAAAAATACCCTTTATATAATATCACAACACCTCCTTTGGGTGTAGAGTTATAAGTATTTTTCATTCCTTATGCATATGCTTTATATGGCATCACAACCCCTCCTTTGGTAGCAGAGTTATAAGCATAAATATGCAATCTCTTTACCAGAGATTAATTTAAACTTTCTGTAGGTCGTGGCAAATTCAAATTTCTCATATGAAAAAATTGTCAACTTTAGCCAGGCAAATTTCTCCAAATGAGTTATAAGAAAAGTACCATCCTGCACCACCCATGTACCTTTATATCTAGGCCTCCTTTGGGAGCCAACTAAATATAATATTAGGGTGCAATTTCTGCACACACTTCTTTATAGTAATTAATTTATCTTTTCTTCCGCTTGGGGCCGCTTTGGCTTGCACTCGAACAGTTGAAGCAATATATTAATCTGAATTAGTGCTGCATGATTAACATGAAAATTATCCGGAAGCGCTACTTTAAAGTAAATTAAATCATTATTTCTTTTAATTACGGTCGCTTTGGCTTGCACCTAACCAATCGAAATAATAAATTAATTTAACTTAGCGATGAATCTTAAATAATCTAAAACAAATATGATTATTTAAATTTTCATGTTATGTCCAATCAAAATAAGAATATAGATGCAATAATTTAAAAGCATAATATTGCAACCAAATTTAAACTTTATACATTCTAATTTGACCACAAATTAGATATGTGAGGATTAGAATAATAATAATAATCCTTAAAAAAATCAAATCCAACTCATGTTATATCTATCATCTTCACCTTTCTAGGCTTTCATCAAATATTCGCATCAATGGCCGCCATGCCCATGATCAGACTATCCTTAATGCGTGTTGCCGAATAATCATCTAGATTTTCCTTCTTCTTCTTTTTTTTTTTGCGCTCTTGTCACGCCCCGGATTAACACATTTTCCTAGGCACGCCAACAGACCCGTCGTATACATAGAAATTTTTCATGTATACGAAGCAATAGTTGTACCTGCAAACAAATAAGAGCTACAACTAAAGAACAGAGTTGCTAAAACTGAAATACCTATATATAAAACATAAAAGGGTCCACTGTACATACAAAAGCTAACAAAACCACCTCGCTCCAGTGAATACCACAAGTATAACAGTACGTACATAGCAAAACCACAAAACTACCTCTGATGGGTGCTCCTCTAGCAAAAGACCAGAGATGGAAGGGATCTAGCTCGCGACTCCCTTACTACGGTCGAAATCAGCGACAGCAACAGCCACAGACGAAGGCTCTGTAAGTGTGTCTCTGCCCAGCTCAATCAGATTCACACAGGCTATAATCAATGTAAATGGGTCAAACTGGTAAAACAACCAAAACTCACGTGCCCTCGGCACAATCTAAAACAAGATGCAAACACCTGGGTCCACCGTCAACCTCGACGGTACTCGACAGTACGGAACAGTTCAAACGCTACTGTACAACGAGCTCGGCCTCTCAGCACGAGCGTAATGTCAACCTACACTAAACTGAGTATCCACTACGCACTAACAGCGGTGATACCAAAGAATAACAGCTCCTGAAGCTAATTCGGTTATTTTTCGAAAAGTGACAGTGTAGGTTTAACGAGTTTTCTCCTAAGTCAATTCCAAGTTCAGCATATAAACTTGTCTAAAATTACTAGATCATGCTCCAAAACTCAGATTTCATAAAATGTACAAATTCATGAACTTGAGCTACTAACATGATAACCAAAACAAGAACTGCAGGCTGAGGAAATCTAGGTGGTGAATAGCGTACTCCTGCAGCCTCTGTAAGTGAACTCCTCTTGGCCTCGCTCGCGGAACGTCACTGTCCTAGCTCCACAGTCGATTATCGTATAGTACCATAGCTCCACAGTCGATTATCGTATAGTACCGAGCTAGCCAATCCTTGCCAAGCACTACATCAAAGTCTTGCAACTGCCCCAAGACCAATAGGTCTGCAGGCATAATCCAAAAGCCCAACTGCAGTAAACAAGACCAACAACAGTCCGCTATATGTAAAACATGGTCGGGAATATGCAACTCTCGTGCATATAACAGCGTTCCTATCTTTAGTCCATGCAATGATGCAAATGCTCGACTAATAAAAGAATGTGATGCACCGGTATCAAATAATGCACGAGCTCTAATGCCAGAAATCAAAGTGATACTTGCCACTACACGATCTGCTGCTGCGGAGTCCTCAACCTGAGCAGCATAAACCCTGCCACTCGATGCCTGCTGTCGTCGCTCACTCTGCCGCGACATTGAAGCCCTGTCAACCTGGCTAAAGCTCGGTGGTGCTCCAAAGGTCTGCTGAGGTACCAGCGGGACCGACGCCGTCGAAGGTGCCGGTGATACTACTCAGGGACAAGCCGCCCGTAGATGCCCTGGTTGGCCACATCCAAAACACCGGCCCTCTCTCTGCTCACAATATCGAGGCCAATGCGGTCCCCCATAGATAACGCACTGCGGAGTCCCCTGCTGCTATCGCTGCTAATGAGATCCCCCAGATCACTGCCGCCCCGAAGACCCACGACCCTGAAAGAGTGATCGTGGAGTCCCCCGCGGACGTCTGCCACTGGTCTGTCCTCCGTAATCTGGAATCAAGCGCTTCCTCTCCTGACTCTGTCCCAGCACTGTCACCCGCTCACGGACTGATACAGCTCCTCGCTCAACCCACAATGCCTGCTCAATCGACACATCCAAGGTCCGCAATCTCTGCGCCTATACCAATAAAAAAATCTCTAGCCTCAAACCTCTCTCATACAAATATACCTTATGAGCTTCATCCCTTGCTACAAACGGCACACAGTTCAGAAGCCTCGTAAACTCCCGAGTATATTGTAAGTTACGAGGAGCCCTCGGATCTATCTAAATACTATCAAACACCTAGAGGGGGGTGAATAGGTGTAACCGTCAAAAACCACAAACTCAATGCGATACAAAATAAATGCGAAAAATAAAAATCACACAGAGATTTACATGAAAAAACTCCAACTTGGAATAAAAAATTCACAGGACCAACACACGAAAAAATAATTCACTAAGAGAAAATATTACAAGGTGATTACCGACTCTACGGACTCGACCTCTTTTAACCTTCTATGAATCTCGCGCAATCCTCCGGGCCGTCCACACCTTCACGTTCGAATCGATGAATGCCACGCACACGTCCGAATCCACGAACGCCACTCGAATCCACGAGCTCACGATCCGAATCCTCGAACCGCCTTCGATCACGCCGAATCCACGATGCCGTTCATGAAGAACATGATTATGGTGATCCTTCGCTTAGAGTGTCGATGAAAACCAAAGAAGAATCTCTAAGCGAAGCGTAGATCAATTCGGCATATAGATATCAATTTTCAATACCTCGAATTGACCTAAAAGAGGCTAATTTGTAGAAATAGGTTTAGAACGAAAACCTAGCATCTAGTGTTTTTCAAACATGTATTCTCGTGATGTTCTATAAATTAGAGAACCACAATAGCTTATGTATAGACCTTAGATCAATTAGAGTCGGATTAGAAAAATTTCGCAATTTTACACTGCGTAACGGTACTGCATCAAGTTGGTACCAGTACCAGATGACGGAACAAAAAATTCCTTAGGCTGCAGTATAGGTACTAGGCCGATGCTGTACCGGAACCAGCTGCAGTACCGGTACTCTATGCAATTTCGAGAATTGCATCACCTGACCACTTCTAATCCTTTAAACCAATTAATTACATGATTCTAATGTCATAAATAAGTTTGAATCACCATAACATGAATTAAAATCTTACCTTAACATCGTGATTTATGCCGTGAGATGTTTCTGAATTCCCGAAGTCATTGATTCTTCAATCTTCTTCAATCACGCACCGAACCCTTCAAGACTCCGACTCAAATCACGAAACTTGCCAACACAAAATACTTAACATATACTCTTGTACTGACTGATCCCCCTACTCCAGCTTCTTCAGGTCCTCCTCGAGTTTCTACTTTACGCTGCTTGGGAAATAGGCCCGGTACAACATCCCTCGAAACTCGTCCCACCTCATCTGCAGTGCATCCAAACCTCAGTTCTGCCGCATCCTCCTTCACCAGGCATGCGCATCACCTGCCAAACAGTGTACCGCCAGATGTACCTACTCTCGCTCTGGTACAAAGAGATCCTCAAACAGCTTCTCCATCGGACTCACCCACGCCTTTACAACCTAGCGCTCGGTGGAACTACCATCGAAATGAGGCGGATCAAAACGGCAAAAACGAGCGAGCCTTTCAGTCATCCGCTCATGCTCGGCCTCTGACATCTGCAACGCCTCTCCAGGAGGTGCAACTTGTGCTATAGAAGCTATCGCTTGGGGGGGGGTACAGCTGTGGCTGGTGCGGCCACTGGAATAGTTGAAGGTGGCACCTGCGGCTCCAACGCTCTAGGTACCGCACTCGGCAGCTGAGTGAACGCCTCACACATCCTCTGCAGTAACGCACTCTACTGCCTGGTCACCTCAATCAAGGGAGCCAACTGCTCTCTCAAATCCGAGGGTGCACTCGGTCCCACCTGCTCCGGCATCTCCGATGGCGCGAAACGATCTCGCGTCGACGGTCGACCTTCGCGTCGATATGGTCTCATGGCGACCTAAAACCAAAACAAGGGTAAGATACAAAACACAAACAACTCTCGACCCAATCAAGCAAAAGTCTAGAAGTCGCCCCTGTTCCTCCTCAAAATTATGCCGTATGCAGCCGACATAATTTCTGCCAGACACTCCTTCAATCACTCCCGCCACTCTAGGAGTTAAAACAACTCAATTGCCAACTTTTGCAATAAGTCACACCTCTCGCATCTTGTCTTCCTAAGATCTGCCAAATCTATGATTTTCTAAGTCCCAACGACCTAATTTTAAGCTCTGATACCAACTTAATCTGTCACGCCCCGGATTAATCGTTTTTCCGAGCACACCAACAGACCCGCCCGCCGTATACATAAAAATTTTTCGTATATACGAAGTGATAGCTGCACCTGCAAACAAATAGGAGCTACAACCAAAGCACAGAGCTGCTAAAACTGAATATGTTTATATAAAACATAAAAGGGTCCACTGTACATACAAAAGCTAACAAAACCACCTCGCTCCAGCGAGTACCACTAGCATAACAGTATGTACATAGCAAAACCACAAAACTACCTCTGATGGGTGCTCCTTTAGCAAATGACCAGGGATGGAAAGGATCTAACTCGTGACTCCCTTACCATGGTCGGAATCAGCAACAGCAGCAGCCGCAGACGAAGGCTCTGCAAAAAGATAGCAACAACTGGGTGTGAGAACTACTGCAAAATAGAGTAGTCCTCAGTGGGTACCGTCACCGACCCCAATGGCCCACCCAGTAAGTCTACAGTAATAATATGCAAAGGATGGTAAGGAAAACTGGAAATGACTCTACAGTTACATGCCACTATACTATCGCTAACAAACACAAGTAATCTGTAGATATAGACATGTATCACACTAACCCAATCTCACAAGGGCTGCCCAAACGAACCCTTCCTGCCTGTATCCAAGCTACACCGTACACCACCAACGGGGGTGGCCGGTCCAAGTAAACTGTCCAAACAGGACTGCTGCGACATAAACGCAAGTAAAGCCTCACTCAAGAGCGGCACTCGTTGGCGCGACCCAACCGAGTATGCAAGCGTGTCTCTGCCGAGCTCAATCAGGCTCACACAAGCTATAGTCAATGCAAATGGGTCAAACTGGTCTAACAACTAAAACTCACGTGCTCTTGACACAATCTAAAACAAGATGCAAACACCTGGGTCCATCGTCAACCCCGACGGCACCCGACAGTAAGGAACAATCCAAACGCTACTGTACAACGAGCTCGGCCCCTCAGCACGAGTGTAATGTCAACCTACACTAAACTGAGTATCCATTACATACTAACAGCGGTGATACCAAAAAATAACAGCTCCTGAAGCTAATTAGTTTACTTTTCGAAAAGTGACAGTGTAGGTTTAACGAGTTTTCTCCTAAGTCAATTTCAAGTTCAGCATATAAACTTGTCTAAAATTATTAGATCATGCTCCAAAACTCAGATTTTATAAAACATGCAAATTCTTGAACTTGAGCTACTAACATGATAATCAAAACAAGAACAACATGCTGATAACTCTACGACTTAGGAGGAAATTCGATGATTTTGATAAACATTAACCCACTTCGAGCGCTCGTCCAACGTCGGCTAGAAGTCGATAGAAGAAACCTCGTGCTAGCTCAACCTCCGACGGTCTCAACCGGACTCAACCACGGCGCGCGCACAATCCTCTGAAGACAAGCGAACGAAACTAAGATCGAGCCTCAAAATTACTAGGAAGAAGGCAAGAGAGCTAGAGAGAGAAAGGGAGTCACCCTACCTGAGTTCTCCAAGCTCCAAGTACAATTGAGAGAGTAACAGGATCGGTTTGGATTTATCGCCAACAAAAATGACCAAAAGGCCCCTTACCAACTTAATTTGCCACCTGGAGTATCGGTACTCAACTTGGTACCGGTACTCAGCCCTCTTTTCTCAATCTCGCACGCTGGGTATCGGTATTCACTACAACAAAAACGATTTATAGCGACACTTTTAAATGTAGGTACATGTCAAAAAAGTGCTGCTAGCTAAAATTACCGACACTTTTAAAAAGTGTTGCTATATGTGGGGTCGCTAGGTATATAGTGACAGTTAAAGAGTGTCGCTATAACCTAAAAGAGTGCTGCTAATTTACAAACACTTATTTAAGCATTTAGCAACGGTCGAAACTCTATCTCGTTGGCTGCGGTGGCGGAGGAGGACAACAGGAAACGCTCTTCGTCTAGAATTTCAGTGGATTGAGTAAAGAGAAAAGAAAAGATGGTAATGAATTTTTCTTTTTTTTTTCTTTTCTATTTGTAATCAGGCCAAATAGATTGGGTGTGGTGGGTTGAGTAGAGTAAACTTTTATTTTTGATTGGATTGGGCTTTATATTTAGGCATTAATAGATATTTTTTAAAGTTTTAGCATAAATGGGACACTTACTCAAAAGTGTCCCAAACATGTGTCCCTATAACCTAATTCTGTTGTAGTGATTAGCCCGATACAGTACCAGTACTTAGTCCCAGTACCGGTACTCAGCATTAAACTGCGCAAACCCGAGAGCATTCAGTTCTGAGATTTTAGAAAAAGAGGAGGAGAAATAACTTAATTTAGAGTGAGAAAAAAAGTTGAAGTTTAGAGAGAAAGATAAGTTTAGACAAAGATATGAGGTTAGAGTGTAAAAAAAAAAAAAAAACTAGCTGGCGGGTGAAAAAAAAAAAAGATTAGACATATTATAATTACTCCAATCCATTAATATAAGGGTACGTTTGGTTCGAGTTATCCTGATAGGATTACAGGCAATCCTGCCAAAATTACTGTGTTTGGTTCATCCGCTATGTAATCTAATCGTTAATATAACATTACAAATCGAGCAGGATTACATCGAAAATATTAACGAGAGGAGGGTCGTGTATCTTGCATTACTGAAAACCGGTAATACTATATATTATGTAAAATGATAATTTTACCCCTCTAACTCTCGAAACCCTTTCAATACTTCATTTTAAAAATTTTAATTTAAAATTTTGAATTGTCAACTTTTAAATTTAATTTAAATTTAAATTTTAAAATTTTAAATTTTAAATTTTTAAACTTCAAATTTAAAATTTTGATTTCTGAATTTTAAATTTAGATTTTAATTTTTAATTTTATATATTTATATTTAAATTTTAGATTTTAAATTTATAAATTTCAAATTTTAAATTTAAATTTCAAATTTCAAATTTAAATTCAAATTGTAAATTTAAATCTTTCAAATTTTAAATCTTAAATATCCAATTTTAAATTTTAAATTTGCTATTTTAATTTTTGAATTTTTAAAATTTACAATTTTTAAATTTAAATTTTAATTTTATAATTTAATTAATTTGGATTTTAAATTTATAAATTTCATATTTATATTTTAAATTAAAATATTAAATTTATATTTTTGTTTAAATTTAAAATTTAAAATTTAAATTTTAAATTTTAAATTTTAAACAATTAAATTATTTAAAATAAAATTTAGTAAAAAAATATTATTTGTAAACAGTAAAAAAAAAGTTTACAAAATATGGTTAAGGGCAATTTTGGAATAGACTATACTTTATTGTCTATATTACTGAATTTTATAAACAGAACCAAACATATTAATGATATCATCACTGTAATCTAGTATTATATTACTGTATTAAACCAAACGCGCTAATGCAGCATAAGTAGTAATTTCTTTTAGAAATCCAAGATACCTGGATATATCGAAATGCTCTGTAATATTATATAACTTGAACCAAACGCGCCCTAAGGATACCCACCCTCTCTCAAAGGAATGAGATTAGTACTTTGGGATGCATCTCATTCCCAACTACATCGAGTATTATCAGCTAGATTACTTAATACGTTTAGCCAAACATCGTCAAATTTTTTTATTCCTATTGGATTACTAGGAATCTTAAAAAGATAGCGCCAACCAAATGCACCCTTAAAGTGTATAGATCCACAGTGGGTACTAGCCCAACTATAACTTAGTCCAACCTAGTCTCTACTACGGTGCAAGACATTGGACCTATTTTAGCCAATAAAAGAACGAACCGAGTGAGTAGGAGGGCTCGGGGGAGGGTGGAGTCGAAAAGAGAGCAAAAGGAGGAATTCTACACTATCACACTTGCACCACGTCATCAATAACAAGCCAATCATATTTCTTCTTTTCAAATAAAGTACAATAAAAATATTTTTTATAATCATGATAGGATATATATCTCTAAAAGGAGATTTTTTATTAGTTTGGTATGCCACGTCATCAATATACCCGTTGCATTCTAGAATTTTTCGAGCAAAAGAGAGAGAAATAGAGAGATAGGAGAGAGTTATGTAGCTGGTGGGCAGGAGAAAAATAATAAAAGAAATGCAAAGTGAGAGGAGAAAGAATTAGTGAACTGTGTACGTGGGGCCCCTGGTAGGAGTAGAGGGTCGACATGAGGGTGCCGTGAGGTCGAATGTTCATTAATCTCGAAGTTCGATAAATTTTAAATTGTGACCTAATCTCAAAATTTAAACTCAAATATTTAAATAAATTTTATAAATATTTAATGAAAAAAATAAAATTATTATTTATAAATTTTTTGCGTCGGGTTATTACACTGATTTACTATTTGAACTCAAATTTATAAAATTAAATTAGAATACATGATTGAGATTCAAATAAAAAATTGATTCTTTATTCAAATTAGTAACAAATAAATCTAAAATTATTGAATGAAAATTAAAATTATTGAAATTTCATCATTGAATGAATAATTAAAATTTCAATTTTTAATATGGATCTACAATCTCAAATTTGTAATTTTGAACATAAATATTAAATTATAATCTGATAAATTTAAATTCGTAACTCAAATTTGAAATACGTGACTATACTTAAATATCAATTAAACTCAAATCAAAATCTAAAATTAATAATCAAATTGTTAGTTTGTGCTTATATTTTTAGTTCAAAATTAAAATTAAAAATTAAAACAATATAAAATATAATTAGGGTTTTTTTGCAATTTGATTCCACCTGAATTTAATTTAATTTTCAGTTTGGTATTCTAGCCGGATTAGAAAAGGGGTGATTGGGAGATTCATGTTCTATTAAAGAATTACAATCGGAATGAAACTTCTGCACACCAAACACTCGCGGAGCCGTTCATTTCCATTCTGATTCAATGTAAGAAAATAGTGACCAAATATGCCCCTATAGTTTAGTCCCCAATGTTTCAATTGTTTTACCTAGGGTCCTAAGCTAAACATTTCGTTGCTCTTATATTCCTCCAACAAATTTGGCTAGAAAATCAATGTAAGCGTCAACAAAATACCATGTAGTCAGATTTTGCACATTTAATTTTTATACGTACGGAGATGATGTGCACATTACTGTACAATTTAACCGACAAATTCAGTGCATAGAGTGAGATTGCTACAAAAATGCAAAGATATGGTCATAATTTAGCGAAAATCTTAAGAATTCTGACACGACAAATGCAAATGCAGATATTATAAAACAGATATAATTACGCAGATGATTGTAAAGCACAACCAACATCTTTATTATATAAAAACATCTTTACCATATATAAAAATGAATTTGAATTGAAAGCTGCTGATCATGTTCTCTTTATTCTTCAATAATTCAAGTGATTTCACCAATTAAAAGCAGTAAGAAGATGAAAACAGAAGGCTACACTGAATTGCCGTCTTAACTTACATATTGCAATCGCAAAATGATACCAAAGTCTGAAAGATTTCAGGTCTATAATTGCATTCACTAGAATATGAATTAAAGAATGTTTACAGAATGAAAGGAAGAAAACTTACAAGACAACTAACCGAATCAGTTGACATTTTGATGGCCAAAATTGCCGACGATGTTTGATTTCATTGCTGTCGGCTCGTGTATAAAAGTTAGAAAAGAGAGAAAAACAAGGATGAAGAAAAACCCATCGGAGGTTATTTACACCAATTTGGCCCAAATTATTCTACACTTGGTAATCGGCGCGTAAGCACCTCTCAAATTCGGTCCCCTTCAGAGCATTGTAAACATCGTCCCAGTTTTCAACCTGTCGAGCCAACGGCCTTGTGTGGATCTTTACATGTTGGCTTGAGAGCTTTCTCTTTGGCAATCGGAGGAAATCCAGAACATCCATTAGCTTCTGCAGAAAAGTTAAAAAGGCGCCGATAAGGCTTTGATGGGGTTTATATGAATCAGCAATGAAATTTTTTAATGGGCCGTATACATATTTAGTCCCTGAGTCTTGCTCATGGATTCAATTAGGTCGTGAAAATTTCAATTGTCCTAACAATTTAGTACTTCAAGTTTCATCCGTGCAATGATTAAGCCGTTTTGTCGGTCATCTATAGTCTGAAAAAAGAAAAAGAAAAAAACACCACATCAGCAAACTGCCATCTAACAGATAACTCGATGATGCTGACATTGTGCCTTCTTTTAACAGAAGATAGACTAACAGGGCTAAATAAGAAACAGACACAAAACTTCAAGGGCCAAATCCTTAAAAGTTAAAACTTGAAGGACCTAACTGAAATTGTGTCAAACCTTAAGGACGCCACTTGTAATAAACTCTATTTTTGATATACTGTAGAAAGCTCACAGTGTGGTTGTTCACAAGATCTTCATAGTAGAGAACAATGTGGCGTGTGCTGTTGAAGTATTGGAGGGCATCAGCAGCCAAATTATCGGCACGCTTTAGTTCGGGAATCAACAGTGTAGTATTAATAGTGGGCTTATATCTAGCAAGAACATCAGCCTGTAATTCAAGAAAAAGAAGCACCAACTTTAGAACAATTTTAAAAACAAATGAGACTAAGGTCCTTTTTGGCAAGCCGGAGCTTTTACAAAAGTGCTGACTGAGCACTGCTGTTGAAAGAAACACTAACATTTTTCACTAGCACCTGAACAGTGTCTAGTAACAGCAGATGCAAAAGCTTCAACTCCAAGCTTTCTGCATTTTGGTAGGACTTACTCATTTTAGCTTCCCACAATAGTAAAAGCTCTAGACCTTTTGTTAGCCAACCTCCGGTTTCTGAAAGCTTATGCTTTACGCAGTAGAAACCATTTCAAAACCAAGGCCAAACAGACACTAAAGCTGAAGGTACCAACCTCATTTTTTGAATGTACATGAGCTTTATGGGTTCCATTTAATTGCTTGGCATCGCGATCATGAGTATTTGCAAGTATCGAGACCAAGCGGCGGAGCAGATTTCTTCTGAAAAGGAAAATTGCCGAAACTCCCCTTCGGTTAAAGTATTCGACTATTTCATTGTGATGAAGCATGAGACCCTGCAATCAAAGCCACACCATCAAAGGACATTAAGAAAATGAAAACAACAATCTCCGAGTGGCCAATAAAGATGCGATACATTTTACTCAACAGTATGTGACTGTGCCTCAAGTAGAGAAAATTCATATTCCGTTCTTCAATACAATATCAATTTCTTTGTTTCATGTGAATATTGAGATTTCAATACAAAGACTAGACATTCCACGTTCCTGTCAGTATATACAAAACAACTTTCCATGGAAGTTCATTAAGCATCAAAGAAAACAATTGACAGAAATAATTCTAAGCATATCCTGTTAACATGCCTCACAGCAAAACCATCTTAAGAGCTTCTCTCTGCCACCTTTTATTCTTTCTTTTTTTGGGTAACCTTCATTACGCAGCACCTAAAAGTAATATATGCATATAAAGTGTGAGGACTGAGATTTTTTTTTTCCCCTATATATGTTTGACATATTTTTAAATGTTATCGTAAGTATTTTAATTTTAAGCTTGCCACTCAAATTTCAGCTAAAAAGGTTTTAAGATAAAGTTTTTACACGATTATTACTTTTCACTTAAAGTGAATAGTAACCCGCATTTCCGGCGATGACCGAGAAGAGAGATGGGCTTCGGACGCAAATCGGACTCCCTAACTGGCGATCCAATAGCTCATTTTCGATGGTCCGACTATGCCGAAGCCAATGACATTGATGGATTTTAAATTCAACGCACGGTTTTCAAGAAAAAGAGCTTTTATCGCTGGGAGGGGTTTTATTCCGTGTTGTTCTTGCTTTTTAGAAGCGATCGGTGCTCCGTTTGGAAAAACGCGCTGGTAAAGACCTTTTGGCGAGGAACATAATGTAGAGGAACTGGAACGCGAATTTCGAGAGTTGGGGAACTTTGGAGCTATTATTCCCTATGAATGTATGTAGGATTAAATGGGGATTTGGGAATTTTTGGAACCCAAAATCCCTAGGCCCATCCTCCTCTCCCCTGTCCACCTAAGAGAGGGTCCTGCCGCCGCCATCACCACCGACCACCGGAGAAGAAGAAACAACTTCTTCCCCCCCCCCCTTTTTGGTCCTTTGGGGGGGGGGGGGGGGGGGAAGCCCGAGCCCCCTTATGGACGCACCGCCGGCCACCGAGACCACCTTCGCCTTCATCTAGAACGCCGACGACCCTCCCCGTGCTGCCCTCGGCGCCGTCGCACAGCAAGGAGCCGCCACGGGTGAGTGGAACTCCACAGGGCACTTGCAGCCGTGGGGAGCTACTCGGTCGCGGCCGCAGCGCCGCCACAAGGCGACGCCGGAGGTCCCAGGGAGTCCACCAGCACCGCCTTTCGCCATCCCAACCCGCCGCTGCGAAGATCCGCGATGCCCTAGCCGCGGCCCTTTTTTGGCCCTATCGTCGTCGCTGCGCCGCCGCCGCCTCCCGCCGTCAGCCACCTCCCTCGGGTGCAGTGACCCTTCCCTGACTGGAGCTACAGCTGCCGCTGCGACCGCCAAATCCGAGGTGCCCTAGCCCTGCAAGGAGGCTACCAAGGTGGATTTCAGGGGCCGCCTTGGCCGAGCTTACTTTTTCGGCCCTCGGAGACTTCGGCGAGCACACGAGAGGTGAGCACCACACTCCTGGGATCATGTGGAGTCTCGTGCTCACCTTTGCTGTGATCTTGAAAGCTCCAGTAGGCGTGTGGGACTCAGCTGCTTTTGCGAGCAAGCCATTGGAGGGATTTTCCACTAATTCGAAACCTTTCGGCCGTCGATCATGCTCTGGACAATGAGCACGAGATTCTTAGCATCGAGACGAATCAAATCTACTGGTTGGATGGGTCCACTGCAACGCGGATCGGGGTATCGAGCTCGAAACTAGTGTTTATATATTAATTGAATAGTAATTAATGCTATGTTGGGCTAATTGCAAGTTTTATGCAATGGGGACCCCGCGCACAGACTTAGACAGCATGTAATCGCTGTTAGCGACCTCTCGACTGATCGTCGAAGGTCTGGGAGCCGTCACGGAATGGAAACGGGGTCCCACGGCATCGTTTGACGGAAATTCGCCGATCGGACGTGGTTTAAGTTGCGATTTCCGCACGTTAGCAATTCGAATGCCCTAGAGACCCAGCCAAGCCTTGTTGGCTGGTTGCTACCGCCACCTTCGAAGACCGGAGGCGGTGGATACGCAGCAGAGGGGTTTCAGTATGTTTTTCGACGAAATCGCCGGTAGAACGCGGTTTCGCGTTGCGATAGGTTTCTAGCCGTGTGGTTGCCCTGAAAATCATCACCTAGCCTTGTTGGCTGCTCGCCATGGTCGCCTCGTGTGTTTAGAGGTGACCGGTGAGCGGCGGAGACTTCCGATGCCAAAGTGGACACTTTCGAAAGCCCGGTAGTGAACAATCGATCGGCGACAACCGAGTTGACTAGGAGACTTGTGTTTACTGTCCAAACACCCAAATAGGTGTGTTTTGGGACAACGGTTGACTCCCCGTGTGAGTCGGTGCATTTAGGGACGTTTCGTGGGTCTCGAGAGCATCCTGGTGCATTTTCAAGATTCTCGGCAAGTTCAAGAATCGGTTTTGAGAAACTGACTCCGCGGGCGGCATTGGGTTTGTGAGCAATGTGTTTTGAGTCACGTGGATTAGATCCTGACTCGGTGGGTTTGTCGTAGGTCCGGTCAGCGTCCCTCGCCTCGCAGGAGCTAGGCGCGACGACGGACACACGTGGCTATTTTGATCCAGAGTCGGTTCAGTGGTGCACGCTCGGTGATGTTCCCTTCATCCCTACCTTTTACTACTTACATATATACATATTCAGCACTTGAGCTCTTCACCACATGACTTCGACCTTGCTCTACTTAGTGCATTCTCTCTTGTATTCATGACTTAGAGTAGAGCGATAGTGACATTGATATACACTTTCTAGTTGACCTGGGTGGTCGATACCTATATACCTACCCCTTGTGATATTGACATCATACCTACTAGTTAACCTTAGTGGTGGGTACTTGTATACACTTGAGAGGATGTCGAGTTGTTTCATCCTAGTTGACCTGAGTGGTCGGTACTTGCATACACTTGAGAGGATGTTGAGTTGTTTCATCCTGGTTGACTTGAGTGATCAGTACTTGCATACGCTTGAGAGGATGTTGAGTTGTTCCATCCTGATTGACTTGAGTGGTCGGGAAGGATTTAAGTGTCGTGGCACGGGGTCGTGCCGGAAACTCGCCGGCACGGTGCGTGCCGAGCCATGCCGATGCGTGCCGGTCAAAAAAATTCTTGTGTGCCAACACATAATAGCATGAAATATTTATTTTCTTTAAGAGAATAATATTCTAACTATTTATTATGTCTTTTTATCACGTCTTTTTATCACATCTTTTGAACTTTATTGAGAAAATTACTTACTAATTTAAAAAATAAAGGGTTTTGAGTTGTGCCATCGGCACGAGGTCTGTATCGTGCCGGTATCTTGTTGGCACGGTACGGCACGGTGGATACTGCCTTTGCCGACAGGCACTTAAAACCTTGGTGGTCGGTACTTGCATATACTTGAGAGGATATTTGAGTTGTTCCATCATGTTGACCTGAGCGGTCGGTACTCGTGTTCTCTTACAATTCGATGACCTATTGGTCGGTGTGCCCCGAGGGCGGTGATTGCCGGTTATTCGCCGACGGTTGGCTATTGATCATATTCACATTGATCGCCACAGCTCGAGAACATTTCACGAACACCAACGATCTGATTCCCCGCAGGAGGGTGTTCTTTTCCGAAAAAGTGGTTGGTTGCCAACCGGTGAACCCAGGAGCTTATGCCAGGATTATATGCTAGATGAGCGAGCGGAGAGTGGCTTTTGCCTGAGGTCCTTAAACCGACACGGCGGTATAGATTGGGTATATTTGGACGTTCGTCCTATTGACGCATATAGCTACAGTAGCGGTTGTTGCATACTTACTTACAATTCATCTCTCTTCACAGTTATATTACTACTGTAGGCCTTTATTTACCTATACCTGGTTATCCAATGTGAGACCCTTTGTTGGTTTCTCACCTCCATTTTCTTCCACAAGTGATGCGGGAGGGGGGGATTGGTCAAGACGCAGCTTGAGACCATAGCTAGTGGATGGTAATAGAGGTCTCGACCTACGGTATACCTATTTGATTACTTCGTACATAATATCAGATAGATATTAGTGGATAGTACAGATCTTACCCTATACTGGTTGTTAGATATCTACTTGTGGTTCAGTTGATGGTTTCAACTTGCGGTTTTGGATAACGTATGTATGAGTTTTGGATACTCGGTTTTGGAATACCCATGATTTTTGGACACTTATGGCTTTGGATTCGAATTTCGGAATGTGGTTTTCTATCCCTCGTTGTAGTGTTTTTAAAACAAAGGTTTTCATGTGGAAAATGGTTTTCAAAGTGCTTCTTCAACTTTTCGTGAATTTTCGAAAAACTAGAATTTCAAAGTGAAGCCTTCGTGTGGGAGGCGTTTTTAACTAGTAGGAATGAATGTGAAATTAATGTAGAATGATTGTGACTAAGGATGGCTAGCTGTGTGATGTGAAATGATAATCTGTGTGACTCGTGATTGTGGTTTGTGTGAGTGGAGGTCATGGTTGACAATTATACATGTGCCACGCCGTACAAATGCAGGGGAGACACTGTCCGTTTGTTTCAAAAATCTACTGTATTTGTGGCGGGTCTGTTGCACCCTTAGGGGTCAAGGTTTAAAAAAAAAGGCAATTTTTCGCTTACTCTGATTTATAAAGATAGCCTGATTTAGAATTGGCTTTCAAAAAGGAACCCCGGGGCGTGACATAACGATAAGAGGCATCAAAACTCTTAAAAGTCGTGAGTTCATGAAGATGAATGCTTTGGACTAGAGCTATCAATCAAGCAGCTATCTCTAATACAGGAAAACAAGTTCCTCTTCAAAAATAGAAACCAAGAAATAGAGATCCTATCACTTTTAAGTATTCTAGGATACAATGCTATAAGCCTATAACCAACCATAAGAGTCAATTCCTTCCAAAGCACAATCCATCAGCAACAAGCACCTAAAAGTATTAAAAAAGAAATTACAGCTAATTTCTAGTATATCTTATGTTGCCATTGTTTTGTCTCTCAAGGATCATTTTTAGCTGGATATAATCCAAAAACCCGTTAATAGGCTGAGATATCCCAAGTGATGTAGTACAGATATGGACCCTCTCTTATTTATAGTTCTTCTTGTTTTAATTTTTGTTTAAAAAACTTTTGGGTCTAATTTTGATCGTTTAGTCCTTTATTAGATGGTTTTTGGTGTCTCGTCCTGATAAAGGAATTTTACTAGATTTCTTTCTTCTCCGGAATTTTTGTTTTATCATTGAGTTTTGATGGTTTTTAGACGTTATGTGTGTTAATTTGTGTAAAACAACTATTGTTCTCCAAAAGCTTGAGTTGACAGATAATGGTGTCTTTACATCCTCACATCTAGGCTCGAGATATTTTGATAGGATCATAACATGGAATAATTAAATAGGAGATTTTAATTAGTTGAGTTTAAACCCAAATATAAGGCCCCAGCTGATATAATCCAAAAGTTAAATAGGATATAATCAAACTCAAGTAGAAATCAACCAGTTGGGCTCTGACTAGCTCAAATCACTTCTAAAAACTGTAAAAGAATCGGTGATTAAATTGAACTAATTCTGGAGAAGATAGAAATCTTCCCAAATCTCTTAAGCATCATTCGCATTGCATACCACAAACCATCTAATAAACAACCACACAATCAAAATTAAACTAAATGTTAAATTATGTGAAACAACCCATATTCTCCAAAAGCTTAGGCTACCAGAGAATGGTGTTTTTAATATTTATATTCAACACTTCCTCTCACGTCTGGGCTCAAGGCTGTTTCAATTGTTGATTTGAGTCTCGGGCCTCTTTTTCATAGCCCTTAGAAATTCGCTTGAATTAAAAGGGAGGAAATTAATTATGCTAAGGGCCTGGCTGGACTCAAAATTAGGACCTCCTATTCCTATATACTCCAAAAGCTTAAACTACCAAGATTTTGGAGAATAAATAAGATCTTAAACACTAAAATAAAAGATATTAAACAAAAATAAAGCCAAAAGAACTAAAACAAATAAGAGAAGGCCCATCCATGTACTGCATCACCAAGCTTGAATTGATTCTTTAGTGCTTGAAAACAAATTTCTATTTGTCGCTTTGTAAACCTGTAAATTCAGAATTAAGAAAATGCTAAGATTCCTAGTCCAAGTGGGATTCCTAAATATAGTACAATTCCCAGTTGGAAAAGAATTTCCATTTCAGCAAGGTTTCTAATAAGACTGGTTTATAAATCATGAAAAGATTTAATATTTCCCCAACAGATGTGTGACTCGAATTCTAGCTTAGGATTCATCTACTATTTTATCTAAGAGCATGTCTCGCTGGGGATGATTTTTGGAGTGGAATGGGGATAGGAATGATCAACTCTGTACTTATCTGTTGAAATCTACTTCAGATCTCATGTCAAGGTAGAATAGGAATCATCTAACTCCCTTATGCTTAACTTGGCCAAGAAGATGAGTGAAATCTCATTCCAAGGTGAAACAGAGATCATCCATTATACTTCATTTTCCATGGTGAGCCAAACACATTGCCGAAATTGTTCATTCTGTCCTGATCCAACATTCCGATTCCATATCCTATTCCAAATTTCAATCACAAAGCCGACACACCCTAAGATTCTAGAAGATGCAACTTCTTATGTTACTTCCTTTCAGCACCATCAAGGTAAGGTTCTTCGTCAAACCAAATCTTATTTTTCTTCACTTACTATTCACTCTATTGTCAGTTTTGGTCTTTCCTCCTAAGGTGTTGTCACCTTGAAAACGAGTTGCAATTCAAATAAAAGTGGTCGCAAACATAACTTTGACAAATCAAAGGTTGTGAAATTTGTTTTTTGAGGTTATTTTAATTTCTACTAATTTCTAAGATTATTTTTCCAATTTTAGACAGCTTTCTACTAGAGCTTGATACAATAAAAGATAAACAACCACCATTACAATGATAGCACAAATAAATAAGCTAGCTTGCTAATTTTCTATCTAGTCGGGTCTGTGCAAACAAACAAAGCTACACACTCAAGTACTACAACCATTCAAAACTAGAATAAAAGGGCTTGTTTGGCCATGCTGCAGGGTGATGTATTGTTCGAATAAGTGTTGTTTTGAGTAGCGCTGTCCAGTGATACACTATATTAAAACTCTCCCAAGAGCTTCTCTCTGTGGCAAAGTAGAAGCTCTAAAATAAAGCTTCTACTTTTCAGAGACACAATCATTTCAACATCTTGCGGGCGCAGAACTCTAACTTTTTCTATTTGATAAATGCTCTACTAAGATGGCTGCGAACGCAAAAGTAAAAGCAAGGGCAAACATGTAAGAAATATCCACCATGATTCAAGCAATAAAGGTAACACGTACAAAAGTTGTATTCAGCAAATCAACTTCCTTGAAAGGAAAACTTATGAAAAACCCAGTGGTATAACCCATTTATACGACACCCCGCTTTTGAGACCATAAAACTCGAACAATCTGAGTTTGTTTGGGTTGCCTAATGTTTAGAATTGCCATTGTGTAGGCACATAACGATCATATGACTCAGTAAAAATGACCTAACTAAGGATTTAAATGAATATTCATCTTCAAGTGTTTAATGAGATGCGATTGTCCGGTTCTCATGTTCTACCAGCATTTTGATGGCCAATCAACCAGAATAGCCAAATCAAGGTCATAAAACTGCTATATACAAACTACAAGGTATCAAAGGAATGAAATAAAATTAATCAAACACTACAATAGAGGTCTCTAAAGTTTCACCTAATATGTGTTGACCAACAATAATATACAATATTTTTTTAACCCTATCCCTTCAAAATGAAACCTACAGTCTCAACTAAACCCAAGAACTGTATACTGATAAAGTGGCCCTTTTATAATTTTTTATTGAATTGCAACCCTATCTTTCCTCATTTCATAGCAGAAGAAAGGATCCGATGCAGTTTCTCATTCAAATCCTGATGGGGATTAACACTCGTTTGACTCAAAGCAATCAAACGGGGCTTAGTGATGCCTATTCTCATTCGCTGCATTTTATTGCTAGAAAGATGGGAGTGATGTACTTTTGTCCTAATATTGGTTTCCTTTCTAAGATTGGAGGAAATATGCAAAATTTATTTCTTTACCAGTTGCTTTGCAAAATACTGAGAGAAGATCAGTATTAAATACCAAAAATTCTCCTCTATTATTATGTGAAATCATTTTGCTAGAAAAACAACTAATTCCAGAAAACAAGGGAACAATATCTCCATAAAATTGTGTCATCATTGTACGATTTGCACAGAAAAATGAAAATCAGACATAAACAGCTAAATTTTTTAAAACCTTAATATATTAACGCTAATTGATATACAATAGAAAATTAGCACAAGACTAATTGATATACAATAGAAAATTAGCACAAGAAAGAAATCAAGTTGCATCACAGATATTCTCTTGATTTTGATAATAAAAGATTCTAAACAAAACAGAACATGGAACAAAAACTTCCATGACAGCAGGAGAAAATAATTTTTTTAAAAAAAGGGTGAGAAACAATCAGCTTTGGACATTTTATAAGGAAAGGATCGAGCAACTGTCACAATAGAACAGCCAGCTAGATGCTTGACAGCTAAGCTATCTAAAGTGTTTACCTGATAGCCCGATAGGAAAAAAAAGCAATTGCATTAAAGTGGTCAGGCATTTAGGAGCAGAGAATGATAAAAGCTAATAGGAGATAACAGCAATTATATTAAAGTGAATAAACAATATGAAAAATTTAGAGTATTATCTTGTCGTCATATTATTCGAACTTAAAAAGCAACTAAATTTTGTGATTCTCAATGTAGATTTGCCCACATTGGCTTTCCCACACAGAAAATCTAGTATATATTTGCCAACTTTTCACTTGGATCAACAACAATAAGAGCTGCCCTCAAACTTTCTAAATTTGCTTGTTGGGATAGCTAAACTTAGAAAGCGACTACAAGAAAAGGAATAATAATTTGGTGATCCAGTTGTGTGATAGTCCAAGGATCATTTAGTTGTACTAGGATGTATCTTGTTCCCTGTGTAAATAAAGTTTTAGATCAAATACCAGTTTCACATATATACTCTATCAGGTCCAATCTGAAACATATCATAAGATTAAAGCAACACCAATAATTCATTCTCTAGTCTCGCCAATCTTTCGATCCAATTAATGACGACGAAAGGACAGTTCAGAAACAAGAGAGGAAACCAAAAGGGAATGGTTAATGTTTTAAATTGTTGGTCCAAGATTTAAATTCGCAGAGCTAACAGGCAAAAAGCTATACATGTAATAATTTGAAATATGTGATACAATTAGGGGTGGCAATCCAGCTCGCTGTTCGCGAGCCAGCTCGTGTTCGGCTTTCAAGACTCGTTTAGTAAACGAGCCAAACACGAGCTGAATTTTTCAGCTCGTTTAATAAACAAGCCGAACACAAGCTGGGGTCAGCTCGCTCGTGTTCAGCTTGACAACAGCTCGAATACATATATTTTACATTTATATAATTTATTTAATTTATATTTATATTTATATATTTATATATATAAATAAATAATTATATATATAATATATATTTTTTTATTATTTGATTTTTAGCAAAATAAAAATATAAGTCGAGCTCAATTATAAAAAGACTCATTTATATGTAAAGTTTCAACCATTAGATCAAAATCTAATGGGTAAGATTTTATAAATTTATTTTTTATATATATCCAATCTAATCCTTTTAACTTATTGTTCGTTGGCCAGCTCGTGAACCAGCTCATGCCGAACACGAGCTAAATTTTTCGGCTTGATACTTTAACGAGCCAACTCATGTTCGCCTCGTTTATTAAATGAGCCGAACACAAGCCGGCCCCAGCTCGCTCGTGTTCGGCTCGTTGACACCCCTAGATACAATATGTCACTTACTATCTTCCAAGACATCTCTATTGTTTCTACAATACTTTTTCTTGTTATTTCTTAAGGATAGCATTATCCAAATTTCAAATAGAGAACAATTACTAATGCGGACTGGGCCCCATTTCAGACTTATGCCTGCCGCCGTCGTCGAAAACCCAGTATATGGCTTGATGACGTGATCACACCATGATTCAGACATTGAGTGCGACTTGAGGTCGAGCCGAATTTGCGTGGTTTTGGATAGATTTAGATATTTTAGTTATTGAGATTTTAGATATTATTTTCTGTTTTAGATTTTTTTTAGATTTACCTGAATATTGGTTCTTTTTGATAAGAACGTTATTGTTTTGAGTTGTAAGTAAAATACTCTACAAAGTTGGCCTTGACCATCTGTATTGTAGACATTAATTATTATGAAATTCCGCCTTTTCGAGAGATGTTCTCGGATATTTTCTTTCGCAATTTCGCATCAATCAGAGTGAGTCCGTAGGGATGAGTCCCTTTATTTTATTTGTCTTTTATTTCTCTTCGATTCGACTATCTACTTGCAAAATTCTGACGTCGTTTGAGCAAGAAACAAAAACGAAGCTTATTGGATTGTTTTCGTTAACAGGTTCAAACCTGCGAAAATGCAGTCCATTAAGATTCTTAACACCTAGTTCTCCCAGCCGTACGCCTTTCAACTAAAAAAAAAAAAGACATCCGCTTGGCTTATGAGACGAGTCCTCGGCAGACCTGCATAACGACCCCATCCACTCACGTACCATCAACGAGGGGACTCACCGTTTGCCCTAGCCGTCGCTCTCAACCTCCGATCGTACGCTCTCCTCGGCTGTAACATCAACCTCTTTGAGATTACGCCTGCATCATCTTTTGACCGATGCATTGTCGAGGATCCCTCGTCATCTTCCTCTCTGGCAATATTTCCCTAACCCTAATCGTTTCTATCTTTTATTATTTTCCTTCCTCCCGTTACGTTTATCTAAGACTTTTTTCCGTCACAAACGGTGCTCCGGCAGAAACGGCGTTGGATTGATTTTTAGGAATTTGACGACTCCTGTTCAGCACCTGCGATTACTAATCCCACCTGCGGATTTCTTGATGGTATTGTGGATCATAAGTGCTAACCAACTATCCGAAAAACACATGCTAATAGGAAGGACGCACCCATAGCACTTAAGGGCTTAGCCACAGCGCACGCGAACTTCGACCCGACTCAACCCACTTGGACATTGGGTCTATTGTTTGGTCTTTTGCCGTTAGGTATCTTGTGAAGCACATCTCCACTCAACTTATTAGGCTCACCCAACTCAACATATTAATCTTTCGGGCCTATTGTCATGGGGCAGGAAGTTGGACCTATTTTAACCCAATAATAAATAGCCAACAATCCCCCTCCCAACATCTGCATCGTTAATGCAGCATGTAGGAATCGAACCCACACCACTGGCTCTAATACCACTTGTGGATTGTAAGCGCTAACCAACTATCCCAAAAGCACGTGTTGATAGGAATGGCGCACCCATCGCACTTAAAGGCTCGGCCACAGCGCTCGCGGGCTTCGACCTGACTAAACCCATATGGACGTTGGGTCTATTGTTGGGTCTCTTACCGTTAGGTCTCTTGTGGACTACACCTCCACTCAACTTATTAGACTCACCCAACTCAACTTATTAATCTCCTGGGCCTATTGTCACGGGGCAAGAATTGGGACCTATTTAACCCAATAATAAATAGCCAACAGGTACAACTTTCCATCTCGTCCTCTGTTTTAAATTCAATCTTTTTATTTGGGTTTTATTGCGTCGTTTATGATTTTCATTATTCATAAATTATTTTTTATGCATCCGTGTTTAAGTCTCACTGTGCCAAAACATATGGTTGCAATAGAGAGTTTCAGATCAATAATATTTTGCTTTCAATTTGAGATTTGGATTTCTAAACTCCTACCCCTGCATCAATTACACTTTATAAAACAGAACTTAATCAAGAAATTCACTCTTTCATAGGGCAATGATATAAATCATAAGTGCATTAACACAAAAAGTTACCTGATTAAGCATCCACTTTAAACCAACTGCAGCTGTGCACTCATTTTTCGCAGCACTACTGTACCAGTCCAGATTATACAGTTTATCCAACGTACTCGTGATTGTCGAAATATTACTCCGCCTTACCTTTACTGAAAAAATCTCACCATTGGAGCTAACATTAATATGGCTATTCAACAATGTCTCGAACCACCCACTTCCTGACCTTTGCATTGACAGAATTGCAAACAACCGAACTGGCGTGCATGCACATTCTTCTCTATCAAAGAGACAAGAGAGTGTAGTTAATTAACATACATGAAACTCATTTAAAAGATTCCATTAATGGTAAAATGTGCTTGTCCCCCTAAATTATCGTGCTTCTACAGATGGCTACCAAAACTTTTAAAAGATAGAAGTTCGAACAATTTACCCAATTCAATAAAATACCTACTGCTGTATTCTGTCCATTTTGTCTAGTGGCTATTAGCATGAAATTGTCACTTAACTTTCAGATGTTCAGGTCTTACCACTGTTCTAATGAATGGGCAGATGAATTTTAGCTGTTCAGGTCTGACCTACTTCTGAAATTTGGGGGGCCATCTTTAGATAAATGTAGCTCAGGGTTCCACTGAATTTATTTCTTCAATTAATGTAAAAGATATCCTCATTACCTACTATAAGTAGTGGGTTCCGGATAGTGGATATACGGAATCTCAGAAGCCGCAGCGGTGGGATGATGACAAGGTCTTTTGGTCACACTAACTTTCATTTGATTAGGCGTTGCAACAATTCCTCCTTGCTTTAAACATAGAGAAAATATATAGATGCCAACGATCATCACCAGAGACAACATAGCCATCAATAATACAAGTGGATATCTCTTCGTAGGCTTAATGATGAATGCATCCTGTAACAAAAGTGGTCTTGAATAACATTAAATTTGCAATTTTATAATACCAGTAGGAATAGTTTAAAAAGCAGAAGAATCTAAATTGATATCATCTGCGATTCATATGCCTGCAAGAGCTTAAGTATGTAGCTGAACTATGTACTTAAAAGATGGCTCATAGATTTCAAGATGCATCTAATATTAAGTAACTATATAATCCAAAATGAAAGCGTTAAATTATATTTCTCCAGAAGCTCCAAAAGCTTATGTATGCTTCTGGAGAGAACAACGGTTGTTTTCAATAATTTAACTTAGCGCAGGAGGTCCTAAGTTCAAGTTCTACCAGACTCCTAACGGTATCTAATTTCCTCTCGTTTAATTCAAATCCATGTCTTTGGCCCACCAAAAAGTCTCGAGCCCAGATATGAAGGAGGATTTGTTGAATTTAAATATTAAAAATACTATTCTCTACTTGCATAAATACAATGGTGGTTTCATATAATTCAACGAAAAGCCTTGGTATGATCAAATAGATGCAGAAATGTGAAGGGAGAAAATTAGAAATATCAGTTCAAAGCACAAAGTGAAACCTTAATATGAGGCTAATCTATGCACAAAGCTAATACAGGAAGAAAACCAGATTGGATTTGCTCCATTGAAATCACTTCCACCGAAAACATTAAAGAAATCAGAGCCCTGATAAGCATAATGGGCCTAAACAATCAAAAAAAAAAAAAATTCCAATATTAAAATCACAAAGATCCTAGCTTTCACATCCAATATAAAAAGATATAAATTGGTTATTATTATTATTATTACTATTATGTTACTAGTATAACCAAAAGAGTGCAATATTAAAGAAGACACAAGAACAAGGACAAGAAGAATCACCTTATGAAGCGCACAGCATTCCTCTATCATCTTTTCCTTCTCCTCTTTCCCTTTCTCCTCCATTAGAGAAAGGAGAAAAAAAAAAAAAAAAAAAAAAAAAAAAAAAAAAGAAAGAAAAAGAAAAGGAATGAAAAGAAGAGCAAACCACCTCCTACTCTCTTATAGGTATAGCCTCCTCCGAATCATATCATCTATTTCGCCCGCCGCTTCTTCGATTCCTCCAAAGTAAACAAACCCCACAAATGGGCTTGTTCTTCGTTCCCTTTCCTCATTAAATCCCCCGGAAAAGCCACATTACCAACCAAATCCTCCTCTTTACCAAATATTTTTGTCGCCTACAATCACCTCCTTCTTTTAGGTTTTGTTTTTTATAGAAAAAAAAAAAAAAAAAAGTAACCTCTTTTACGCTGTTCTCTCCTCGCTGTCGTTAAAGCGAGGCTCGTTCCCAACGATTCGCGTCGAAGCTCTACGCTAAAGCTGTTTGGAGAGAGAGAGAGAGAGAGAGAGAGAGGAGGGAGTATAATTGTATTTGTGAGGGAGAGGGGGGGGGAGGAGAGAGAGTTTTCTGTTGTTAAAAAGTCGGGAATAAATAAATAAACTAAATGAGGGGCGATTGTAGACTCTTCCGGTTGGAATAATCTAATGCTTGCCCAATTTATAGGTGGTGGAATTGACCAAATCATGTTAAACTAATGTTCTCCGTTGCACGACACTACCACTTCCAAAATAGAGCGGCTTTGGATCTAATGGAAGATCCGAATCCGGTTTTAGTTTGTAATCAACTAACTTCGGGAATAGGGATGCAAACGGGCCGGATCTGGGGCCGGAGCCCCGCCCCGCCCCGCCTCGACTACCAAAATTCTGCCCAGCCTCCCTCCTCCTTGAATCCGTAACGGATTAAAAAAATATATTCCATAATCCACCCCTCCTCGTAACGTGTCTCCTGCCGTCACCCATAATTTGCCCGCCAACTAATATTTTTTATAAAATTATAAGAGTTCGGCTGGGATACTATGGGATTTGGTACTATCGAGTTTTCCACCGTTAGATTTAACCCTTTGATTATTTTTACCCGTTAGATTATACTATTTAACCAACCACTCACTCAACCCTAAAAGGCCACATCATTCTAACCACACATTTTTCAATTCAAATGTTAAAAAATTAATAGCACTAATAGTTCAGTGCTATTGATAGTATTACAGCCTAGTTTAAATTATAATATTATTAATATTTTGTAAAATATAAATCAATAATTTTTAATAATATTATATATATATTTAACAAAATCAATTATAAAAATTAAAAATATCAATCAAAATTTGAAGCAAAATTCAAAAGTTTCAAATACATGAGAAATGATAGCACTAACTTATTTATATTTTGAAATTTTTTTTGTAAATACATTATTTTTTAGGGATATTTTTTTAAAATATAAATAATTTTTGGGGCGGATTCGGAGCGGATTTGGGGCGGATCATGTTGGGGCGTATTCAGATTGCACGCTAATGCTATCCATTTTAATAGTTAAAATGTAAAACTACCAAACTTTAAATTTGGATCTCTAATGTCAACTATTAAGTAATTTGCCACCTGCGCTGAAAACGGTTGGTATATCAAGTAAAATTATCTAAGAATAATTTATGCAATGTAACTAACCGTACCTTACACAAATGGCCAAAGGTTGATGATTGGTGGCCTAAATCCCAAGTTTGAAACTAACATTTTTTAAATATATTACGTCGTCGTGCATCTTTTTTAGGAAAAAATATACCTAATATATTTGAACTATGGATTATTTTGAATTTACTATTCGTTCTTTCAAGATTTTGATTTTATTATCCAACCTTTCAATTTGTTTGATTTGAGTTCGTAAACGACATTTTGACTTCAAAATTTGAATATTTCGTTTCGAAGCTATTTTTCTAATGGGTTACTTTCATACAGCTCCTTGTAAACATATCGAATAGCAAATATATCTTTCAAAGTTTAACTTTTCATATTTATCCCTACACAAGTTTAGTGATATTCATATTTGCCCCTCTAGTTTGTCACCGTTAGAGCATTATTTATTTTTTAACAAAAAATAAGTAAAATGATATTTTTGTTATCACAAATATGTCCCTCAAAATTTTTAACTATTAGAATTATACAGAAATGTCCTTCAAAAATTTTCAACAGTCTCTTCTTCTTTTCTATCATCACAAATAATATATCCCCATTCATTAATCAGGGTTAAGTATTTTACCTATGGTTAATTATATTTTGCTAACGGATCCTAACAACAAGAGTATATATTTAAGTTAAACTTTGTAGGAATATATATCTTATTCGATATGTTTGCAGAGAACTGTATGCAATTAACCCTTTTTTTTAATATAGTATGAATCAACTCATAAATGAAGCATAACATCTTAGTAAATCATAATATTTGAAATTTTGCAAAGAGCAAAATCAAACTTGAGCTGAAATCAAACTTCTAATTTTTAATCAGAAAAAAATCAGCATAATGAATAAGTTATCATTGATGGCTTGTTTTGTCTCATAATATGATTTTGGATGAATAAAAATATTGTTTCGTACATTTGTTTTAATTACTCAAAAGATTTATATGTAGTACTTTGTAGGTGTCACATTTACTTCATGCTATATTAATATATATTATAATTAAAATCATAGTCTTTTTTAGAAATAAAAAACTTACTTCGTTTGTGAAATATATTGTTCGAATAAACGAAACTTTTAGCTACAATTTTAGACAAATATTTAGAGTACTAAAATTATCACTAAATAATTTGCTATGGCATCCCAACTAACTCTATAAAACTATTTGGATGTCAAAACAAGTTATTCAATAATAATGCATACTAAAAAAAATTCTAATTCTCATTTGGGGGTTTGTTTTAATCCGTTAATAAATTTTTCTCATTTAAGAGATCGCTTTTAGTCCCTAAAATTTCTTTGCAGCTATAATTTTATTAAAATAATGCATTTCAACAATAACATAATTCATCTTATTTCGAAAAAAATAACTTTAAATATAAATATATTATCTCGTTGTAGGCATCAAATATTTTTTACTTGTAAATTTCTGAATTTTTCTTCAACAAACAAAAGTAATGTGCTAAACAAGATATTCATCCACCCAAAACTCTTTTTTGAGAGAATTTTTTTTTTTTTTTTTGTGATTGCAAGCTATTAATTGACTTTAGTTTCGTATAAATTTTTAACTGCCATGATTTCTTAGGATAGTGTAATATAATTTATGAGATAATTTATTTATTTCGATAAAAACAATTTGGTTATTGAATATAGTATGTTTTTATAGAAATTTGATCAAATGCTAAACATTAAAAAACTTTTTGATAATAAATCAATTAGATAAATGCTCATATATTCAAACTGATTTATAGTATTTAGATCGATAATAAATTTTTAGAGAATAATTATTTATAATTTTTTGTGAAATAATCAAAAACAAGTTCAATTGGTTGAGAACATGACTAATAAATTTTAGGCAACTAAATTAGTGTATCGGTGTCCGTAACAAATTGAGATAAATTTTTATTGGACTTTCCAGTACTACGTAATAGATAATCATGATGAATATGACTTGTTAACTAATAGTAAAAATTTTATGGGAGACAACTTATTCACTAATTTACAAATTTATTTGAAAGTATATTAATTATTACTTAACCCATCATATTAATTAATTAACTAACATGTTTTATTCAATTGACTATATTTTAACTAGTTAATAATACATTAATTAATTATCAAAAAGTAATTAGTTAATATCACGCTAATAAATTAACTATTGCTTGATCATTACAATTAAATAGATATATTTATTAACAACTATACTAATTAACTAATGAATGAAACATATTCATTAAGCATGTTCAATGATTTGTTTTCTTACAAATTAGTTATTTACTTATATACTAAAAATTATGTGTACTAGTATAAAATTATATGATAAATAATAAATAAATATAACAATTATTTGATGAAAATCTATAGTAATAATTCTAGTAAAAGAATTTATGTGATGGAAAGTAATGAAATAAATATAACAATAACTTGATAAGAAACCCAATAGCAATTATAGTTAAACAAAAAAAATCATATGATGAAAATAAATAAAATAAGTGTAACAATGTGTCACGCCCCGGGGTCATTTTTAAGAAAAGCAAGCGAAATTAAGTAAGTTTTTTTCTAATTTTTGAAATACTTTGAGAATACCCCGAAACGCGTACAGACCCACCACATGAACAAATGATCTCCTATTCAAATGGACAGAGTCTTTCCTGTACATGCACGACGTAGCACGAGCATACAAAAAATTAACCACACAACATTTATACAACAAGAATCCAGAAAGTGGCAACAAATGGAGAGGTGATCATATAATACTAGAATTCATAACAAGAAAACAACTAGACTAATAGTTCAAACTATCACCTAAATATTATAAATGCTCAGCAGAAAGTGACGAATAAAATGAGGGATATTAGTCAAGAATTATTCCCATAGAAACAGAACTAACCTAAGAATCGAAACAAAAGTCCAAGAAGGAGACAATCCAAGACACCGCTATCTAGAGCCGAACTCATGCACCGTCTCGACCCTCACTGTCCGAGCTACCTGAAAAATAGTGAGGTGTGAGAATATGTAAACAAGTCTCCCCCTCCCAGTGGGTACCGCAAGCCGACGAAGGCAAGCTGTACAAACCAGGGGTTGGAAGAAATAAATGACAGTAATAGCAAGTAGTCAGATATAACACCAAACAATAACTATCGATAGGCACAAAAGGAGCTACTACTGTACAAGGAAATAATAAAGTAATGGTAAACTAGAATCAACAATCTCTATGATGCAAGCAATCGTTACTGTAAAGTAAAGATGGAGGAATGTCCATGCATCAACTGAAAACTGATAATACCAATATATCCAATCAACAACCATATTGGTCTAAAGACCTCAGGCTAGTGCCACACCACTCTGAATAGCATATAACCCTAGCATAAGCTCCTGGGCTCACGGGTTGGCATTCCCAATCACTTTTCCGGAAAAGAACACTCCCTTGCAGTGGATCAGACTGCTAATGTTCGTGAAATGCGTATGAGCTGTGGCGAAAAGCCGTAAGAACGATCACAACCATATCCGACCAAATTAGGTCTAATATTTTCGAAGGAATGTCACAATGTCACTTGCCTATCAAGTCTATAAAGCCGTATCACCAAGTACGAAATGTCGTCCACGATAAGGTCATGCAATGATAATCAATCACTAGAATGCTACTCTACTACTGAACAAAACATGATACTACAAGACGAAATAATTGTAGAGTAGACCAACGAGTGCCAAGTAATGTGCAAGATACAGAACATATGATCATGATAAGCCATGCAATGCAAGGTACTGAATAAATAATCACGATAAGCTACGCAGTCACAGAAAAGGAAGAGGGAAGAAGTCACCGAGCATATGTTTCTGAACCGACTTCGGATCGAAGTATACTTAATCACTTTTCTTAAAAAAAAATTTCTTAAATTTGTTTTATTTATATAATCTATCAAATCAATCATCTCACGTTGTTTACAAAAATAGCCATGGCATTTAAACCTGTAGATTGAATCTAATTGCATATTTTAATCTTTTACTCCTTTAGTTATTATTTTATATAAGAATAAAAAAATTTGAAAAATAGTTTAATTTATATTTGTAAAAATAATTAAAGTTTAGAGGACTTATTTTGTCACACCTTGTATTTGAGCTCAATCCGGGCTCGTCAATAAATCCGTCGCATATATTGGAAGCCTTGTGTATACGAAACGATAGTAGCATCTGTAAAGTATACAAGAACAACTGCAAGCAGATAACAGAGTTGTAAAAAAACTGCTAAAACTAAAATATAGTCGACTATACATACATAATTAAGATCCACGAAGTATATAAACATCCGATCCAACTCTGGAATATAAAAACATACACATCTGTATGTATAATATTTATAACAAAAAACTGTCTCAAAAGAGTACTCCATTGATCATCTCGCCGTAGTAGGTACGGATCTAACTTGCGACTCCCTTACCTTGATCAGTGGCAGCAATGGTAACATAGGGCTTTGCAAGGAAAAGGAGTAACAACAGATGTGAGAACTACTATAAACAAGTAGTCCTCAATAGGTACCGTCATCAACGCGAACGACCTACCCGCTAAGTCTACGAAAACTGAAAAGTAAAGCTAGATAACTAAAGGAGAAAAAAGTAGTGAAGTTGGAAAGAAATCTATAGCTATGATGCTACTACACTACTAATGCTTAAGTCATACTATCACTATAATGTATGCATCAATTATCTATTGAGGAGACACGACGAACTCAATCCAAAGGACTGCCACAAGGCCAGTCCAGCCTGTGCCAAACTACTACTACATACCACCCGCGGGGGTGGCCGAACCAAGATAGGATGCCTGAAAGGGTTGCTGTGATATTAATGCACTAAAGGCCAAACTCCGGAGCGGCACTCGAGGGGTGCGACCCTGCCGAGAAAATCTACATACTCTGTCGAACTCAAATTTGGCTCATGCAAGCTACAATTGATGCAAATGATCAATCAGATAAGCAAACTGAAACTCACGTTCTGGCACAATCTTATATAAAAATCAAAGATCCGGATCTACTGTCAATCCAGATGGCACTTGACTATGCGAATCAGTCTAAACTCTAATATAAAAATCACTTGATCCTTCAGCACGAGCGTAAATCCAACCCACACTAATCTGAGCATTTACAACTGACTAATGGGGGGAGAAGAAGGTAAAAATAGCTCATTAAGTTAATTCCTAATGACAACAATTAATATATTTAAAGTGCGAGTTTTCTCCCAAGTCAAATCCCAATTCAGCATTAATTATTCATCTAAAAACAAGATTAACATGCTTCAAATGCAGATTTCATAACTATATATGCAAATCTATGATTTAAGCTAAACAATCATGATGAACAAGGTATATACATTCTGAAATTGCTAATAGACTAAACAGGAATTCCAATGAATTCCGTGAACATCAACCCACCTGAACTCACTATTCCAACCACGGATTAAACTGGAACTTCAAGAGCACCTCCCCCCAGCTACAATTAAGAAGAAAGTGATGAGAAATCCCAGAAATCCCTACTGGATTTAACAGAATCAAGGATCGAATAGAGATTCTAATACAAGTTAATAATACATGCATTTTGACTTCGGAATCAAATAACTTAAATTGGGCCAATGTACCTTAAAGTTCAACTGGGAGCAACTTCAATTCAGCTAATATATAGACGTGGATTGGCTAGAACCCTCTAAAAATCTCACACAAGAGAGTTGGAGTCAAAACTCTCAAACATTAGATAAAAAACTCTCAAAGTCAGCATTACAACAAAATTATATTGATTGGAGGCCAACTTTTCCATAATTTAGCTGAACAACTCGATTCTCCAACTTCTCCTAACAAAACGATTCATGAGGATGCTCCAAATTTTCAGTTGGAAGCATCAGATTCCATCAATTCCATCTTCAATTCCATCAATTCCATCTTCAAGCCCAACTGCCACTACTGGAATGCTACTACTGCAGCTACTGCTGAAACTGCAGCTTGTTGTTGCAGTTTCTTTGGTTCACCAGGAAAACCAAGGCAAGAGGACGGTATGGGGCAATCCAAGGGTGATCTCAGGTTCCTAAGCTAAAAGAAAGTCTACAATTCATTACGAAATTCTACAAGAATTTAGCTTCAACACAAAAACTGTTTTTCGATTTTCGATCTCAATGAAAACAGAAATTCTCACTCTGTTTATCTCTAAATTGATCCAAACAAAATTCCAATCACTAGAGGATGAAGTTAAGATCACTCCCAATCCTTGGAAAGTTCAGCCACTAGAAGAAATTCGAATGGATTTTATTAAAAATCTAAGATTGGCCTAAAATAGTCCAAAATTCAAAAATTCAGCATTATCTCCCTTCAACTTTAAAATTGGAGCTTCTAACCTGAATTTCTAGCTCAAAAGAGATACAAGCTGAGTTTCAACATCCCCTACAAAAATACATGCCTTCAATTTAGAAATTAGAGCTTCGAAACTCCTCCATGGCTCGCCTCTCCACTACTTTTGCTGCCAGTCTGCATTAAGGACTCTCCACTGCTCTTGCTGCCAGCCTGCAGCAAGGATTGCTCGCAGCTTACCTATAGCATCAAAGGGATAGGCTCAGCTGTTGGCTTCTCCTTTAGGTACAGCTAAGAAGCTGATGAAGCAATGGAGGATAAGAAGGAAAGTGAGCTAGCAACTTAGCTAATTGACCCAAGTCCCAGCTGCAGTTGCCTTACAACCCTCACCTGCTGCTGTTGCTGACTGCACTTCATCTTGCTCGCAATAGCAGCAGCAGGTGGCTTCATGCGCAGGGAAAGAGAGAAAGGGACCAGGGAAAAGAAGGAGAAAAGAAGAAGAGAAAAGGGAGAAGAATTACCACCCTCCCTCCAACAGCCAAAGCAAATCACTTCTCCAAGCTTACTACAACTCTTCACTGCTGCTGGCTGCAATTTCAACCTCCACAGAGCTAGTTTCAGCAGGGAAAGAGGGAATGGAGGAGGAAAAGAAGAAGAAGAAGAAGAGCGAGGAGGGATGGAGGGATATATAAAGGAGATGCATGGTGAAATCTCAACCGAGCACAACAACAGTCCAAAGTTCAAACTTCAAACTTCAAATTTAGGGTGGTTGGGCTTGGTTGAATGTGCCAATGGCATAATTTAACCAAAAACTGCACCAATGCTGTAAATTATGTTTCAAGTTTATTTGCAACGTCAATTTCGTATCCAAATCAATTTTGAGTAGTTTTTGACTCGTCCCACAGTTTTCTGATATATTGATTAATTCATGGACTATAATTATTCTAAAAAAATAATATTTTAATATTTTTTCGGAATACTGCATATTTGAAAATTGCTTTTAGTTGAGAGGATTTACATATATTTTTACTCATATTTTATATTTTTAGTATATATTAATATATTTANCATCACCTACCACCATCATCCCAACCTTATATCTCTCCATTCAATGGCTAAAAACTCAAAAACACCACCCTCTTACTGCGAGAGTATTCTAGCTCAACTATATATATATATATATATATATGCTACTATACTATCGATAATACCAAGCACTTGGTACTATCGAGTTTTCAGCCATTGGATGAAAGGATATGCGGTTAGAATGATAGTGGCCCCCTAGGGTTGAGTGGATGGTTGGTTGAATAGTATAATCTAACAGGTAGAAATGATCAAAGAATAAATCTAACGGTAGAAAACTAGATAGTACCAACAGCTTGGTATTATCGATAGTATAGTAGCTAGGCTCTCTCTCTCTCTCTCTCTCTCTCTCTCTCTCTATATATATATATATATAGTAGGACTACTGTGCTATTAGGAGTACAGCAGCCTTTGTGCTCCTAACTTCCTAATCACCAATCAATTTTCATAAGTGGTTAGGATGAGAGAGAAAAGAGAAATTGGAAAGAAATTCAAAAAAAAAAAGAAAAAATTGAGACACTCAATTTCTCCCCAATTTCTCTTCTCTCTCTAATCATAATCACCCATCAAAATTGATGGATGGTTAGAAAGTTAGGAGCACAAGAATTGCTGTGCTTCTAAGAGCGCAGTAGTCTCTCTCTCTCTCTCTCTCTCTACACACACACATATATATATATATATATATATATAGAGTCCGGCTATGATTTTTTTGAATGCACCAAGTACTTGGTGCTTGTAAGTTTCCCACCATTAGATATATTTCTTTGATCAATTCTACCCTTTGGAATATGATATTTCACCAATCCACTCAACCCTACAGTACACTATTAACCTAATCTTACAAATCTTTCATTCAAAAGCTGAAAACCTATAAACACCAATGACTTGATACTTTTAAAAGCATAGGAGCTTAATTCTATATATACTAGTACAGTGTCCTTGCCTTCGGATTTCGGTAGGGCTTCAATGAAATCCATAGTGATCTCCTGCCACGTTCGAGTAAGCATTGGCAATGGCTATAGTAATCCCGTGTATGGCTGGTTATCCACTTTGTTCTGCACGCAAATTGTGCAGTTCTTAGTATAATTTTTTATGTCTTGCTTGAGGCCTGGCCAGAAGAAGTATTGTTTCACCCTCTTGTAGGTGTGGCGACCCCCCAAATGGCCCCCCCAAGGCCGAGGAGTGTAGCTCCTGCAGTATCTTCTCCTTGACACTACCTTGACTCCCCATATAGAGCCTTCCCTTGTACCTTAGTAGTCCTTGGGCGTAGGTATACTTTGATTGCGGTTCGGGTTTAATTAACGGCTCGGTAATGATCTGATTACACTTCTCATCACCCTTGTAGCTCACAGCGACTTCAATTACCCAGCTGGGTATCACTGCAGTGACAGTCGCTGTGTTTCCTTCTCCAAACCCTCTCCTAGACAACGAATCCACCATTTTATTCTCTTTGCCCGCCTTTTAGTGTATCAGGTAGTCGAGCCCCATGAGCCGGACCATCCCTTTCTGTTGGACGGCCGTAGTAATATTTTGCTCCAACAAGTGTTTGAGGCTTTGATGATCCGTCTTGATTATGAATTGTCTCAGACTGAGGCAGTGTTTCCATTTGTGAACCGCTAGCAGTATCGCCAGAAACTCTTTTTCGTAAGTTAACAATCCCATGTTTCGCTGGTTAAAGGCCTTGCTAATGTAGGCTATGGGTCTCCCTTCCTGCGACAGTACCGCCTCTAGTCCCTGTCCACTCGCATCTACCTCTACTATGAAAGGTTTGGTATAGTCGGGCATCGCCAACACCGGTGCTTGAGTCATGACCTTCTTCAAGTCCTTAAATGCTGCTTGAGCTTTCGGGCTCCACTTGAATTGATCCTTTCTTAATAGCTCGGTCAATGGTTTACTTAGCTTCCCATATCCTTCGATAAACCTCCTATAATACCCTGTGATGCCGAGAAACCCCTGTAAGCCTTTAAGTGAGGTTGGCGTCGGCCAATTAACCATTGCCTCCACCTTCTTTGGATCTGTGGCTACGCCTTCCGGGGTAATGATGTAGCCCAAATACTCCACCTTTTGTTGGCCGAAGTAGCACTTGGATTTCTTCGCATATAGTTGCCGCCTTCGCAGTGTTTCCAACACTAAGTCCAAGTGTTTCTTGTGGTCTTCGAGGCTTTTACTATAGATCAATATATCATCAAAGAAGACGAGCACGAATTTCCGAAGATACTCCGCAAAGACGTCATTCATTACTGACTGAAAGGTAGCCGGGGCATTCGTTAGCCCGAAGGGCATCACTAGGAACTCGCAGTGTCCAGAGTGAGTTCGGAATGATATTTTATAAACATCTCCTGGATTCATCCTGATTTGATGGTATCCAGCTCTTAGGTCGATCTTAGAGAAATAAGTCTATCCTCCCAATTCGTCTAATAGGTCGTCAATAAGTGGTATAGGATACTTATCTTTCACCGTAAATTTGTTTAACTGCCGGTAGTCCACACAGAACCACCAAGAGTTGTCTTTCTTTTTAATGAGTAGTACGAGGGACGCGTACGGGCTCGTGCTAGGTTGTATAATGGTTGATTCCAACATCTCCTTTATCTGCTTCTCCATCTCGTTCTTTTGCTCATATGTGTAGCGATAATGGCTTAGATTGACCGGCGGGTTGTTCCCTTGTAATGATATTTTATGATCTTGTCTTCTCGCAGACGGCAATCCCTTCGACTCTCTAAAAACATCTTCATATTGCTGCAGTAATTCTTGGATTGCCTCGGGTACTGTTCGCTCCTCCCTCTCGCTGATCTGTGTGATTTTGCTATCGCACAGCACACCCCTTCCTGACTACCCTGGCGCCACTCTTTCGCAGTGAGCATTTTAATTTAGGCCCTTCCGTCAATCCTTTTAGCACTAGCTGTTGCCCATCTTCGTCGAGCGACATTGTATTGTTCGTGTAATCGAATGTGACCTTGCCATAAACCCTCAACCAATCTATGCCCAACACTACACTAGAACCTTCGAGTCGGATTATCCTCAAGTCAGCTTTATAAGGCCGGTTATTCATGTTCCACGTGAATCCTGAGCACCTCAGCTTGCTCATAATTTTGTGGCCGTTAGCGACAGTGACTAACAGGGGTGCTGCTGATTCTACTTTCGCCTTAACCTCCCTCGCCACTCTGAAATCCAGAAAGCTATGTGTGCTCCCTATGTGCACCAGTATTTTAAGTATCTTGCTCCTGACTTCGCCCTGGATCTGTAGTGTTTGTTGCGAATTTTTCCCACTCAGCGCGTGGGAAGACAATCCCACTTCCAAAGCTTCCCCCGCTGCCGGATTCACAGCTTTCACAGCTTCTTCTTCTTCGTCATCCATTTCTTCCTCTTCCCTCAAACAATCCTCATCATATAGTTCTAGCACATTATCTTCAGCCGTTATGCTAAATAAGGATTTGTTTTTACACTGATGCCTCGGGTGGTATTTTTCGCCTCACTTGAAGCAATCCCGCAACCCTTCGTTGCTTCATTAACCTTTTATGCTCGTGAAAAGATTGGTTGGTTCCCCCGGTTGGTCCCTGAGCTGGGGCCTTGTTTACTTCCCGTGGCTTGTAGGTGGCTGGTGCTACGGTGCTCCTACTGTTAATGAATATTTGATATCCTCCTCCTGGCCCTTTACTAATTGGTCGACTCTTCTTTGCATCACAGAGATAGCTCAATCATGAAGCTTGGCGTGTCCATAGGCATCCTCCAAAGTCGCGGGGCGCGATATGTCCATGAATGATACCAACTCCTCCTTCAGTCCATTTATATAATATGCTATGAAAAATTCTTCTTCCAAATATAGGTTATAGTGTAGCATTTGCGACCTCAATTCTTCGAACTTCTCTTGGTTTTTGTCAATTGATCCGATTTGTTTGCGGTTGCTGAATTCACGAACGAGGTAGCGTTCTCCGACATCCGCAAACCTCTTGCATACTTCCTCCGAGAACTCTTCCTAATTGACCCCCGGCCTGTTAATAAAATACCCTTGCTTCCATACCTGAGCCTTCCCTGCGATGTGCATAGTTGCCACACTTAGCCATTGGTGCTTAGGGATTTGGTAAAGATCGAAATACTGCTCATAGTTCTCTAGCCATCCTTGCGGGTTTTCGCCACTGAATTGTGGAAAGTCTAATTTAGGATAGGGTATGTGTTGGGGTGTGGGAGCTTAGTGTTTGGTAGGCCACGACGGTGTAAAGTCTTTTTTTTTGAGAGAGATAGGTAACACGCTACCCACTTCGTTTATTTAATTTAGAAATAAACTTACCTGGAAATGTGAATCAACTAGGATTCGAACTTGGGGCCTCGGGTACCAACCACCAAGCCCTTTACCACTTGCTCTAGGGACGGTCGGTACGGCAGTGTAAAGTCATCATCAATATCATGCATGGGTAATGGAGTTGGCAAGATCCCTTTTCCTTTATTGTCTCTTATGTGAATTGGTGCGCTACTATTCCCTGGTCTGTCAGATGCCTGGCTCCTCCCTTCAAAGAGGTTAATAGTGGGGTTTTGAACGGACTTGAGTTGAGACGGCAAAGCGACTAACATCCTCAGCAACCCCTAGTGCCTCGTTTGCCCCTCTTCTCTAGGCTCGACTTACTGCTGTGCCAAGCCACTGATGCGCGCATCATGGTCCGTGCTTAAATGCTGCAATATTTCTTCAAGGGTGTTGATATAATCGCTTAAATCCTTCAACCGGGTACCCTCTACCGTGTTTTTACTCGCGGGCGTGAATGTGAATTGGTTTTGGCTTTTCTTTCCAATTGCTGTTTTGGTTTGGTGTCTCGATTTTGATTTTTGTTTCTTCTTCTTCTCCTGTTGTTACTCCTCTTTGACTGCTCTGGAATTGTTGTATGTGTAACAACCCGGAAGATAGCAAGTATTAGTAGTTAGATGTAGAAAAGAAGTAAAGGTAACAGCTTTACTAGTTAGAAGGAAAATAAGGACAGCAGCAGGTGGAGAGGAGGAGGTGCGGCAGGAGGGTCCGACGAGAAGCGCCTTCAAAGAGGCTCAGGCGAGCTTGTCGGAGCAATCTGGCGAGAGGAGGTCCGGGCGGAGTCCATGTCGTTAGGGCGAAGGAGAGAGCTAGCGGATCAGAGGGGCCACACCTTGGATCGGGGAAAATTAGCGAACCCAAGAACCGCCGGGTTCCGGATGGTGCGGAGAAGGACAAGCCCTGCGCCCGCTTACCCGATTACCATGAGTTATGGACCGGGAAGCCCAGAAGGAGGGCCCAACTATCCCGGATGGCGGCCCAACCAGTCAGCATCTCATTTTGTCATTTTGTTGTTAAGCCCTCAGAGTTTGGTTAGTTTTCAATTCAGCATGGATTCAAGGTAGTATAAATACAAGTATGTAATACGAACAAAGGCATCAATGAAAATGAAATAGTCTATTTCTCCCTCAAAAGTTCTTCTCCAAAACCCTTCTTCTTCTTCTCTATCCCTTATCTCTATCCCAACTCTTTTCCCTAACCCTCACCTCTCAATCCTCATCTCTGCCTATCTCTCTACCTCTATTTCTCTTCTCTCTATCTCAATCCCAATTTCTATCTCTATTTCCTCACCTCTCTAGCCTCGGTTACCGATTACGTTACCTCGGATCCGCGACCAGAAGTACCAAGAACCTGAACCGAGCCAGAAGGGATATTACAATTGGTATCAGAGCGGCACTGTCCTAGGGCCGTGGGCAGCGGGAATTCAACAGGAGCAAGAACGTTGGAGTTTCAGCAGCTGTGAGGAATTACTTCGAACAGTGGAGGCACAACAGGTAACATCATCCAACTAGAATAATTAAGCAACAGAAGGCTCACACGAGGGTGTACCGAGGTAGTAGCAAGGACTAGTGCTGGTTCTATTGCAATTAGAACAGCACCAGGCCTCAGACAAGCATCATTGGCACCTCGGCCGAATTACTGTAGCAGGTGTTAATTCCAGACCAAACAATAGTGAAGCAATCACAGTAGCGTCCAGGGGCAACAATTGGAAAAAAGAGCGAAAACCGATTCAAATTCGAAACCATGAGAAGTGAGATCCCAGGGATCGGTGCTGCGATAGTCGCGTGATTCCGATTCTTAGAATTGTAGAGTCAGTTGCGACATAGCTACTTGCGCTGCGAGAATCAGCTTCGGCTGGATCTCGACAAAAGGAGCCGTAGCGGAATCACACTGATTCTGAGTTTTGCACAGTTCTAGCAGAGCTAATTTCTGCTCGATTGTGAAGCTCCCACCTGGTTCCTGCGAACGATTCTCAAGCAGGTAGATCCCACATTGTATAGCTTAGCAAAATTGGTTCGGCACGAGGCAACAGATTTAAATTCACTAGTAGCTTGTACCAAGGCAAGAGAAGAATTAGTTACTGTCCAGGGATAGAAGGCAAAATGGCTAATGGAACAAGGTTGCGGCAACAAACCACTAGCTATAATCAAAGCTTTGAAGAAGCATTACAAAGTGCTCGGGTTGTTAATCAGAAGTTAGATGTCTTAGTTGAAGCACTACAAAAGGAAGAGGCAAGGAGGCACGAAATCATGATGCAGGAGAATGCCCGCAGACATGAACAACTCCTAGAGTTGATTAGGAGCCGATTTGTGCATGCTAGAGAAGAAGAGATAACAATGCAAGTTCCAAAAGAAGAGAAAGAGCTAATACCCATACCCATTCCTCTAGAGAAAAGAGTTAGTTCATTGACTAATTCCGTAATCTACCAACCAGCTGCAGTAAAGGACGCCGAGCAAAAACACCAAATGAATCTACAGATTGGGGCCAGCAGGAAGTATGAAGTGAAATTGAGAGACGGTGCTAGCAAGCCAGAGGAGCGGCTGAAGCTGCCCGCAGTACAACCACCTCTGCTCAGGCCTGCCTACAATGCACTTAATGCCTACACTGCTCCAACAGAAATGGGTAGTACCGCAGAAGCTGCTGAGGACACAGCCCATAATTCTAAAGAAAACATTGATCATGATCTTATAGAAGGGGCTGTTGCAAGTAAGCGAGCAACGATGCAAGGGCGATGCTATGGATACGGAGAGGAATATATTATAGGAAAGCAATGCAAGAACAGCTCCCTGCATGTGTTACAAACACAGAAAAAGGTTGAAATGGGTGTTGAATCTGAAACAGCAAAAGAAGAAGAAAGGGAGCTACAAAAAGTAGATGAAGGGAATGTCTATGAGGCTATAGGTATCCAGGAGTCAGGCAACCAAACCCAATTAATTTTGAATGATGATAGAAACCTACATAGCCTCATTGACTTCGGGATTGCAAAGGCTACCCAAGTTGAATCTACTACTTTTGCAACCTTGAGAACGATAGCGGACTGTGATCACAAGATGCTAAACAAAAGTTATTACCCTCAGTTTGCAAAGAATAAGCGAGAACATCAGTTCCTTGTTGATTCAAAAAAATTGGGGCTCAAAGATTCAGATGCAGTGCTTGGAGTTTATTGGATGAAGGAATTTAGGCAAGTGCCTTTTGATCCAGGACCTAACAAGGTAACAATTCATAGTATTGAAGAAGCTTCTCACATGCCTAACATCACAAATGAAATGCCAATGGTAATCAAGCATAGAGCACAATTACTAGCAGCTCAGCCCTATATGATTAAATCTGGAGCAACAATGGAGGAGATGCATTCTTGTATACAAAAGCTACATAGAGAAATTGAAGATGAAGGTAATAAGCCAGCTACACCACATAGTTGCAATAGATCTTCTATATTGGGAACAAGTACAGTTTTAAGCCCAGAAAATAGACCCCTTGCTTATCTCAGTCCAATATGGAACCAAATTCATTATGTGCAGTCCACCTATGAGAACGAATTCATTGCAATTCTATGGGAAGAGAGCAATCTGTATCATGCCAAGTCCTTCCCGACAATGGAATTTCTGTGGCTCGATGGAAATAACACTTGGAAGTGGATTAGCAGTTATGAGAATTACTGTAAGCTACACCAAATCAGTAATCAACAAAAGGTGGAAATTGCAACAATGTTGAGGCAGCAAATGAGACCACAAGACTTGCGGGTTCAAATGCTAAGTCCAATTCTTAGTCTGGCAGAGGCTTGCTATGTGTGGGATTATGTGAATGAGTACAAGAAGCTAGGAACTGTGCTTAAGATGCCTCACCCATGCTCGCGATTTCTGGCCTATGAACAAGACAAACTGCAGGAATCTGATGAATTGATTGCCTATCTAAACAATGGATTGAATCAAAAGCATCAAGGAAGATCCATCTATAAGATGGAGACAATTGCAATTATGCTGGTGGTGGCCACATCGGAACAAAATGTAAAACACAAGCAGTTAGTCAGCAGGATAAACCATGGAGACCACAAACAACTACTGGAACAGAAGGATCACATTGTTATCCAGCAACTAGAGCAAAACTGTAATGTGGGCTTAAGAGCTAAGAAGAAAATTAGGCTCAAACAATGCCACTATGGGCTGTCCCCTGCAAGATGGTGGAAGAAAGAGCAGGTCATACACTTCTTTGAAGAACCACCAAACAAGCAACAACAGAGGAAAGAGTATAATGCTGATAAAAGAAGAAGTAAAGGAGTTTTTGAGGTGAAAGAGCAATTATGCTTGAAGTTGTTACTCTGTGAGCAACCTATCATGTCTCTGGAAGGGTATCTGAGGCTCACAATTAACCAATTTGGACTTTACTATATCTCGGAGCAAACAAGATCGGCGGCGCGCAGGTTGCGACTACCTGATGGTCCCAAGGGTGAACTCCTGCCCCAACAGGGCCGCCGTCCATGCTACCAGCCGGAGGAGATGGTCGAGTGTAGACATAATTGGAAAACACCTCAGATCGGCGTGAAGGGGGGCAAGAAAACAGAACCGATATTAGAAAATGGCTTAAAGAAGCAATTTTGAAGAAGAATGTGCCGCGAGGGAAGCAAATGGGAGTCCCAACCCAGTTCAACAAGTTCCATCCTTGAGGACAAGGATGATTTTAAGGGGAGGGGATTGTAACAACCCTTGAAGAATAAATNTAATATATATACTTTGATTTAGATATATTTTAATATATTTTAATTGTTTTATATGCAGGTCGTATTCGTGATTTCCCTGTCATGCTTACCAAACGTCAAACTTTTATGAATGCAAGTGGTAAGTCTGTAAGTAAATACCTCTGACTTATCCAAATTATGTACAACTATCTGAAGCAATTTTTATTATTATCCTATTCCAATTTTATGATGCAAATTAGGGCTTCTTTATGTAGGTCGGTTCGCTGGTTTCATATTACAAGATACCACTGAATCAGGTACTTCCGGTATATATATCATATTGTTGTTATGCAACTATTGATATTTAGTTCTTACTATTAGTTTTTTATGGATTTTTAGTTTTGTTACTTTGCAGATGTATGATGATTTGGATTTACCTTTTGCAAAATTGCGTCTACTATAAAATGTCGAAACTTAAAATTTTAATTTTTACATTTAAAAGTAAAATTTCAATATTTAAAGTTTAGTATTTGATTTTTTTAAATTCAATTTGTAGTTTAATATTTAAAATATTGAATGTTTAAATTTAAAATGAAACTTACAATTTAAAATTGTATATTTTTCCTTAATTACTAAAACTAAATTTTAAAATTTTTATGTTTTAAATTTTAAATTTTAGTTTCTAAATTGTAGATCTTAATTTTATACTAAAATTATAAATTTTAAAATTTTGAAAATTATATTTATTAATTTACTAAAATATATCATGAAATTTCATATTACCTAGCTGAATTCCTAAAAATTCAAAATTACAGCGCGTTATTCAATACATATAAAATTTTAGAATTTAAAAAATTAGAAATCAACAAAACTCTATATAAAATCATATATTCAAAATACACAAACTAAATTAAAATAAAATATATTTTTGAAAATTTAAATTTCCAAATTGTTAATTTCAAATTTCAGAATTTAAAAATAAGGGAGTTAGAAATTTTAAAGTTTAAATAAATTACATAAATTTTCCACCGGGTTCTGCAACTGGATGCACCCTTCACTGCTTTTCAATGAATTTTTTTCTTTAACAGTGTCACAGCAGGAAGAAGAANGTGCGGCAGGAGGGTCCGACGAGAAGCGCCTTCAAAGAGGCTCAGGCGAGCTTGTCGGAGCAATCTGGCGAGAGGAGGTCCGGGCGGAGTCCATGTCGTTGGGGCGAAGGAGAGAGCTAGCGGATCAGAGGGGCCACACCTTGGATCGGGGAAAATTAGCGAACCCAAGAACCGCCGGGTTCCGGATGGTGCGGAGAAGGACAAGCCCTACGCCCGCTTACCCGATTACCATGAGTTATGGACCGGGAAGCCCAGAAGGAGGGCCCAACTATCCCGGATGGTGGCCCAACCAGTCAGCATCTCATTTCGTCATTTTGTTGTTAAGCCCTCAGAGTTTAGTTAGTTTTCAATTCAGCATGGATTCAAGGTAGTATAAATACAAGTATGTAATACGAACAAAGGCATCAATGAAAATGAAATAGTCTATTTCTCCCTCAAAAGTTCTTCTCCAAAACCCTTCTTCTTCTTCTCTATCCCTTATCTCTATCCCAACTCTTTTCCCTAACCCTCACCTCTCAATCCTCATCTCTACCTATCTCTCTACCTCTATTTCTCTTCTCTCTATCTCAATCCCAATTTCTATCTCTATTTCCTCACCTCTCTAGCCTCGGTTACCGATTACGTTATCTCGGATCCGCGACCAGAAGTACCAAGAACCTGAACCGAGCCATAAGGGATATTACAGTATGCTACAGTAAAATGAATCGGGGTGCCGATGATGCTCAGCTGAGGAAGTGGTGCTGTCCCAATTTGATGAGGCAGCTCTTCACCCTTTCCTGGGACCTGTTACACTCTTGGTTGCCTGTTTGAGTTGCAAACAATGTATGGTGGGAGTGCCCCCGCGATGCTGGTCGGATGTTCGATAAATTACCACTGGATTGCGTTGTGCCGAATTGTTGTAGGAAAGCACCAGGTCACCATGGCCTGCAATCATACTGCTCTAATACCAGTTTGTAATGACCCGGACGACCCGCAACCCGTCAGTGACTGAGGACGGCGGCGGGAAGGATGATAGCGTCCGAGATGTGAACCACCTGTGGGAATGCCCGTTGCTGCGAAAAAACAAATGAGAATGGAGAAGGAGTTTAGAGGGGAGAGAGAGAGAGAGAGAGATGAGAAATGAGAGATGAGAGAAGAAAATATAAGGTAAGGGAAGATAGGGAGAATTGGGGAAGAAGAAGAAAACTTGATATTTTTCATTATATCCTGCTTACAGCTTAATTTGGCATATATACTATCTAACAGTTCATACTGAAATGTAAAATAACTACTCTACGAGGGCTACACAGCAAAAATGGTAAATAGAGGCGTGGGCTGGTGGGCTGCTATTCAGTGAGGCTTTGGGCTTAGCCGATCCAAGGTACTCCTTGTATTCGGGTCCGGGCTAGCGGGTGCCTCCTCCGCTCAACCCATCAATCGACGGGTAGTGGGTCCGCCTTTCTCCTCCGATCTAGAGGTTTGGTCGCTCACTCTGCCAGCTGAATTCGGGTCAGGGTTAGCGGGCGCCTCTCCTCCGCTCAACCCATCAACCGGCAGGTAGTGGTTCCGCCTTTCTCCTCCGATTCAGAGGTTTGGTCGCCCGTTCCGCCAGCTGCGGAAGTATTACTACTTCGCTTTTCTCCAGATTTAGCATCTCCATTCCTTCGCCCTAATCTCCTTCTCCACCCCTGTTTCAGAGGGTGCCCTATCCCCTCTCTTGCTACCTTTCTCCACCCCTATTTCGAAGGATGCCCTAACCCCTCTCTTGCTACCTTCCCGACTGTCGGCCGGAGTTCTCCCCAGAAGCACCCTTCCGCCTCATCGGCTTCCCGACCCCACTCCTCTCCACGTTGCGACTGCCTTATTTCTCTTCTAATGAGTAAAGTTGCTACCTTTGTTTCCTCTTCTGACTAATTACTTCTACCATTTATTCTATAGGCCTTACAGCGGCAGAGGGGGGAGGAGATGGAGATGGCGGAGAGGGAAAGGGAGAGGGCGGTGGCGGCGGGGGAGGCGGAGGCCGTAGGTGCAGCGGCGGAGCTTGCGGGGGTGGCAGTGGAGGCTTTCGAGGATTTGGTGAGGGCACTCCAATAGGAGGAGGAGAACGAAAGGACGGAGGAGCGAACTCCGGTGATGTAAATTTAGTTTAAAATCTTTCTATGATAGGTTTAATTCTGATTACATTTCCAACGGGTTCAAAATTTGATTTGTAAATGTGTATCACAAAATGTATATATATTATATTACATAATATAACAAAAAAAAGCTGCTATAAAACATATCTATAGAAAATAATAATTTGTGAGTTCCCTCCGAAGCCTCCCCGCGTTTCGCGTGGGCTTCGGGGGGCCTACCTTTTTTTTTTCCCCTGGCCTCTCTNAGAAAAAAAAGGAAAAAAAAAAAAAAAAGAAAAAGAAAAAGAGAAAGACCCTCCAACGTAGAACTTTCGTTGTGAAACATAATTCTGTCAATTTTTGGCAACATTAAAAACTTAAAACATTTTTTTTTTGCTCACCGCTTCAGTAAAGATAATTAAAGTACTAAACTAAAATGGGCACAGAGGCAACCACCCAATTGCAGTGATCTAATTCGACTCGCGCTTCTGCAACAGCTTTTCTGATTGAGAAGCAAATAATAGGAGCTCAGCGACATATAAAGCTAAGAGTTTTCTAATGAATTCAAACAACTCTGCTCAAATAAACCTGAAACTCCACCTAAGCAAACAAGCCCTTACAGTCTTCTAAGTTCTTACAGCTGGACAAGAACAGAGAATCCTCTAGACAATGAAAGTAAAATACGGAGACCATCATTGTCCAAGTGCGGCGACAGCAGTTTAAATTTTGAACTCCCTACATAATACCAGATCGAAATTTGGAGCTGCCTCTACATCGTGCCCGAGCGAGCTTCCTCCCACTGCCAAATGTTGGCACCGCAGCTTGTAACTTCGCTAGCAATCCTGTTCTTCAAGCTCTCCAAGCTTGTGATGCTTTGGATCGGCGAGTTTTGGTCGAGTCTAGACCTCATTTCCTCGATGTTGTTGTCCATCCGTGTGTTGTCTACTTGTCCAGCGTTTGTCATTCCGATATAACACGTGTCATCTGCTTGAAAATACAAGTTCGGAAGCACTTCTGAGGAAGCTCGACATGGGAGTCGAGTATTTAGAATCTGCGGGGATCCTATATGGCTTTGGAGGAGATTATCTAAGCTACATGTTAAAGCACCTCTAGTAACCATATCTTCTGCCATCTTCACCTGCAGAATATTCGGAAAATTTATGCATCCACTCTTTCGTCAAAATTTGTATTGACGATTAGAAATATTAACTTGCCGATTTATTAAATCCCAGTAAGGAGAATGACTTAGAAATAGGTACCTTTACTCTCAAAGCTTCCACATCTGACTTGAGAATTCGATTCTCCGTGACGGAATCAGTGAATTGATGGTTGGCATCCGTCAAATGTTTATAAAGAGATGCATTATCTCCTCTAAGCCGGTCGACCTGGTAAAATAGACTAAGGTGAATCTGCATACGCAATGGAACTTTAAATTTCTCAAGTTTTGACATAACTGCGGATTTATCAGAGAACACAGATAGATGTAACAGAGTAAAAGAAAGGAACTAGTGTGAGAAAGTGAACACGAACACAATGTCAGTTTCCATGTATATTGATAGACTTCCATCGATCAGCCTTCCTAAAATCATCTTTCCAGAAGTTGGTGCGGGAGAGCGAACAGAACGACGACAGCTATAAAGCTAATCGAGGCATGTAAATACATAATCTACCATCTTGAATGCAGTTTAGTTAGGCTCATCGAAATGAAGAGCAACAGCCAAACAACTCTTTAGACATGCCATGATAAGCAGGGAAAAGATGACATGATTGGCTCGCTTTATTCGGATAGCCGCAAAACATTAATGTCATTCTGAAGCGTATAACTTTGTTTACAAATGTATAAAGAAGATAATCATAAATTGGGCGTGAAATTGGAAAATTTTATAAACTTACACTGACCGAAAGATCATACCTGCGACTCTAGATCGGCCAAATGGGCTTGCTTTTTCTTTCTTGAACGTTCCGCTGACTCCCGATTGGACTTCTTCCTTGAAATAAACAATAGGGAGCAGGATAGAGTGTTTTAAAATAGGGATTTGTTCGTCAACTCTCAAGATCAGAAAACTCAATAGTCACTTGACGCGTTAAGTTGCAGAGGTACAGCAAATTATACAAAAATACTACGTAGTTTGTTGGGAATACTTTCAAAAGATAACGAGCATATGAAGTATGTAATTTTGTACTGTACGGAAACACAAAATTAGTAATATTCTTAGGTTGGATGGAAGGATCCAGAAAGAAGATTACTGGTTAAGACATCTTCTCTGAATGCTTTCCTGGAAAAAGCCAACTAAAACCATGGCTGTACCTTTTCATGCGCTTTATATCAACAACATTCACACTCTGTTCGCATGCCCCAAGTTCTTCCAGTGATTCGTCATCCGACTGCTCAGAACCACTCGTTCCTCCCAGAGCTTGATTCTCTTTCCCATTGGGTTTGTGAGGTGAAGTTGGACTCGGCGCTATCAAAGATTTAGAAAAATGAGAGCATTAGAAGTCAGAGAAAAATGACTTTCATACCTTGAAAAGGTGTGCCTCAGGCACGTACCTTGGAGCCTAAAAGCAAAGACTCTGCCTTGGCATAGGTGGAAGATGCAAATCAGAATATGCCAAGCTAAGATGCAGAATAGGTTCTAAAAGCTAGGATTTGGATATCTAAGTCAAGAGGTTTACAGAAGCAGCTTTCTGATGCCCATACTAACAGCTAAGATGCGGGCTTTAGATAATTTTTGGGCCTTTAGCACTCTTCATACTCAATTTGTATCATTTAAGTGATTTTCTGGTTGTGATAATTCAGTTTAAACTTATGTTATACTTTTGAATCTTTCTTGTGATATCTTTATGCAGATCATTTCAAAGAGTATTTTTATGTTTCTGATAATCTGTGCAAATGTGTGCCTCATCTGTAGCGCCTTGCACCTGGGTGCGGCTTTGACTACTTTGCTTCCATCAAAGTCAATGGGAAGGACTTGGACGATTACGCTAATGTTTTAGAAATTTACTTGGCACGATGAAAGTTTTAAGTACAAAACCACAAAAAAAGTGTGCGAGTATGCTATCTAATTAAAATGAATTATGCTAGATCAAAACCGTACTTGAGATGCCGCAACATATAATTGTAACATCCAATCCAGCAAACATAGCACTAGTTACCAGAAGAAGAATTAAGAAATTAGTTATAAATACATCTACCATGGATAGAGGATGGGGATTCGATAGTTGCAGAAACACTCGAATGCCGCGGGTTCAGGTTATGAGACCAAAGTTGGTTGTTGATGCTCCCGCTTATCGTATCCTGCTCAAAGTTCAAATATCATCAAACAAAAAACCAAAGCAAGAAACAAAATAAAAAAATTATTTGTCTATGCCAGCTGCAGCAAGTTCACGAAAAATTAGGAATAAGGTTTATCACTGGGATTATACTACACCTAACTCAGAATTATCTCTTCTTATAATATGATGATCAATTTACTCCTTTTTTCGGACATAACAAGCAAATAAGTTTCTTTTTTTCCGTTTTTTCTCCCCATGTACATCAAAACCCACAGGCAATATCATAAAAAGCTTAATTATAAATTTGAAGAATACACAGAAGCACATAAGCTACACTAAATGAAGAGTACACCGCAGGAGACACTCAAGTGCGAGATAATAGTAAAAAGTTCCCAATCTACCTAGAGCGAAAACCAAGATAGAAATTTTGCTACCACACACACACACACACACACACACACACACACACACACACAAAGGAAAAATTTTGATGACGGTGTTTGATCTACAATTTATTTCTGTCCACCCTTTGTGCCAGTTTCAAAATGCGTTATAGAATATTTGTGTTTTTATCAATATAAAATGGAAATAAGTATTTATGCTTCTCAAGTTAGCTACATGCAAATATTAAAATTTTATCTAAACATGAAAAACGTAAAATTACAGGGACGTTAGCTAGAAAGTAAAAGGATCAGAAAACCAGTTCAATATCCGGCAGTTGGTTTGGGCCGTCAGACACATTCTCAGTTAATCACAACCGTCCATAAATTGAACGGCCGTTGTCGGAACGTGTGGTGACCGTACCAAGGGCAAGTGTCCAGTTGTTAATTCTCCTCATCAATATATAGCTTGTAAATAAAAGGGACAATCGAATGTCCTTGCATTGTGTAATAAATGGTAGTGAGAAAATACAGTTTCAAAGCAATACAAAATAATTAATCTCTAAATTTTGTTTAATATAGCTGCTATATTTTTACATCTTTAGATAACAAATTTACGTGCTGGATTATTCATGCAGATGACAAAATACTAGCAATCTACATCTCTAATAATTTATTTAAAAGAAATAAAAATTTGACAACATAACTTTTTATCATATAAGTTAACCACCTACGTTAAAAAAAATAAAAAAAAAAAAAAAAATCCATCACATGTAGTTACATAATACATTAAATTTAAAATAAATACAACATCGACAATAGCAAATTATGCCTAAAAACTTTTGTTTTTCTCCTAGAAAAAAAGGTGCCAAATCTAAGTTCTCAAAATTTATCTATTTATTTATTTTTTTACTTTTTTACTTTAACAAATTTACTACAGGTCGAACACTTCTCGCTATACTTATCTCAAATCAAACAGTTTCTCACTTCACTGATTCACACAGGCCAAACAAATGAGTAATCAATCGCAACAAGTTTGAAACTACAATTCCGAACTATATCACTTAGTTACTACCGATCAAACAAAACCCTAAAACCCGCGATTCCGTAAAGTCCGCACAATTAAGGAGTTCCATCGCGAGCTTACCCGATCGGCGCCGAAGCCGAACCCTAGATCGCCGCCGCCGCCGCCGCCGCCGCCGCCGCAAACGTTGGCGAAGGGTACGGCGGCGCCGCCTCTGCAGCCGCCGTGGGGCTTGTTCTCCGACGAGGGGCGGAGGAGAAGCTCCTCCCCGCCCTGCTGCGGCAGCAGCAGCGCCTCGAGGACCAGCTCCAACGACGACTTCTTCATCCCCACGCCGATCTCGTCGCCGACTCCTCCTCCTCTTCCCGCGGAGGGATTCGGCGTCGCCTTCTCTATTAGTAGACTTTGGGGTTTCACGGTTTGCGGTGTTCTGGGGTGTTCGGGGGAGACGCAAAAAGACGACGTCGGCGACTGGGGACAAAAAAAAAAAAAGGGGGAAAAGAAGCAAAAGTCGGCCGCGAAAGAGACGAGCGCGTGGGCATTTGCCATTGTAGTTTCTTACAATTACGGAAATGCCATTCCCCGTTATATATTATTTAATCTTTAAATATATATAATTAGAAAGGCTTTTATAGATTTCTAATTTGGCTAAATTACAGAAAACCCCCTTGTAATAACCCGCTTTTTCACTTTACCTCTCTGACATTTAAAAACCTACACTTTGCCCCCCTGTAAAATAAAAAATGTGCACTTCACACCTTACTGTTAGGGTTCCGTCAGGATTCTGTTAAAAAATATATTTTTATGACGAAAATACCCCTCCGTCATCTCCCTGTTGCTTCAACTCCCTCCGGCTCGCCACCTCGCCGCCGCCTCGCCGACTCGCAGCCTAGCCGCCTCGCCGTCCTCCACTGCCTCGCCGTCACCCACATCCCCTTCGTCGTCCTCCGCCGCCTCGCCTTCGCCTTCTTTGCCCTTCTCCTACTGTCGCCCACCTCGATTTTCTCCTACTGTCGCCGAAATCGACGGCGGCGAGGGTGCAGGAGGAGAAGGGAAGCAGGTGGAGAAGGAAATGGAGAGAAATCGCGGCCGATTGAGGTGGGAATCGTGGCCGAAGGAAGGGGCGGCGGAGAAAGATGAGGAAGAAGACGACAATGGCGAGGGGCAAAATGGTCATTTTACACACCGTAACCTCCCTGTGAATATTTTTCATTTTATAGGGGGGCATAGTGTAGGTTTTAAATGTCAGGGGGGAAAGTGAAAAAGCGGGTTATTAAAGGGGGTTTTCTGTAATTTAGCCTTTTTTAAATATAATAGATAAGATATAGTTCTTAAGAGTTAAGATTTGCACATTGCGAATAATTCTATGCACAGAAAAAGTTTACGTATAAAGTAATCTCATTATTTATTAAGATGAGCTTCATGCAGACGGTTCATAACATAGTGAATTATAAAAAAATAAAATCTAAAATATCTGCTAAAAAAAGTGAAACTATTGTAGTTAATTAGTTTTTTCGTGTGTACATACTCGAATAATACACAAAAATATTAAAATTATGTATTAAAATTATGATTTATTATTAAATACCTCTAAAATGCAATTGCAAATTTAAAGTTCTCTAAGTTTTTGTTAAAGCACTCGCTCGTCTTAAATTAAAATACAAGCGAAAATATATATTTTGCAAGTCAACAAATTTTAATTGATAAAAAAAAATTTGGCTATAAAAAGGGTGAGGATTTGGTGGTAAATATGGGGAGGTGGGAGGGGTAATTTGGGGAATTCAGTGGGGCGGGGTAATGGAGGTTGATTTGGATCCGCACCGGCCATGTAAAGCTGGTGTCATATGAACGCCACGTACGAAAGCGGCCCCTTTACTTCTTTTTCTTTTCTTTCTTTTTTAATTTTCCATCCCTTCCACGTCACCCTCTCCCCGGATCCGCTGCTCGGTACGATACACACTTTTTAAAAAACTACGCCACGTGTTGTAATATCATTGGTCAGTTCTTGGCCCTTGTGGAATTTGACCAATGGGATGGCGACAACTCGTGGGGAAATGTATAAATTTGTGTGGGAGTAGAAACAGGTGATGTAGTTGATGGTGAGGTGACCTCACTGGCCCTAGCATTTCTCTTTCTCTATTATTGAGTCCGTAACAATAATAAAATTATTATTATTATGATTATTATTATTATTATTATAAGTATGTCTGCGTGAAAAACGGTGTCGTGTTTTTTTTTTGTTTTTTGGTCACTTCAAATATGTTTCAATTTTTTTATTTTAGTAATATGTAGTTAAAAATATATTAATTTAATATTTATATAATTTTTTTGTCAATTTTTTGTTAATATTTGTTAAATTATATAAAAAAAAAACTCAGATACCACCCCATTTAAACTTTATCGAATATTTAGTTTAGTACTTTTTAGTTTTAACTTTGTTACTGATTTAATGAAAAAAATTAGTAAAAAATAAATAAATAAAACCATAGGGTACTGAATTGATACACTTAAATTATTGAGTACTAAAATAAAAAGGTGTGAAACCACAGGAATAATATTTGAATTATTATAATTTAATTTAATGCAGAAGTGATGTAGTATTTTTATTCAAAATTTTAAATTATTATAATTTAATTTTTTGACTAAATATTAATAAATAAATTATTAATACAGAAGTGATATAGTATTTTAATCATTATTACATTACCAATTGCAATATTATTACATCACTTTTATATTATTAATTTATAAACATTGAGTCAAAAAATTTGGTTTTGAAATTTAATTGTAAAAGTTCAAAAAATTTGAGTAAAGAATTAAAGTAAATTAAAATTTAAGGACTAAAGAACGCCGCCCATAGTTTGAGGACCAAAACAATAATTTACCCCTCTTTTATTAAAGAATAAAATATAATAAATTGTCACGTGTGATAATTTTTTAATATGAAATTATTGGTATTGGTTACAACCATATGAGAACCATGTATATGGTTAAGGGCCCACGCGATGCGGCAGGAAGATAATACAACAGTAAATTATTATAACTCATAACATTGCTTTTCTTTTTATTATGCATAAGGCCAAAACAATAGGGTACTAATTCGATACACTTTAAATTACAGGGTACTAAAGTGAGAAAGTGCGAAATCACACGATACTAAAATACACTTTAAAGCACATGGTGCTAAAGCGAAATAGTGTGAAACCACTGGGGGGTATTTGAAGTTTTCCATAAAATCCAATACCTTTTTTAACAATTCCCAAAATAGAAAATATTGAGAAGGTTGGGGTCAATGCATGATTGTTTCGTAAAAAAATTTGCTGGGAACCCCACAAAAGCTGCAAAATAAGGGGCATCCTTCTTTCAACATTTTCAATCAATATGGCGGTTGTCTCTTCCTCGCCCTCTCCAGTCATGGTCAGCGAAAAAATTATATCCATATAATGAAAAAAATATACAATTAGGAATCCTAGAGGGTGTGCAATATACATAAGCAGCATTTTCTAAGAATTATTCTAATTGCCCTTTGCACTATACAGTACATTACTAAAATTTCATCCAAAATTCGTTTGTGTGTGGCAGAATAAAATATTTTATACCTAAGCACAATACCTGAGCACAGCAAAAATCAACCCTCGCAATTATCCCACCATATTGGCACCATCAACGAACCATATGGAAACCACAATTATTCCACCATATTTTCACCATCAAGGAACCATATGGAAAATGCGAAATGGCACACAACATGCAACAGCAGACAATAACAAAAGGCAAAAGTTAGAATAAAGAGGGAAAAAAAATTAAAGGGAAACCCAAAAAAAAAGAAAGAGTAACACAATACCCTACCATTGCAGAAATCAGCCCTCGAGATTATTCCGTCATTTTGCAACCACAATGTTCAGCAAACACATCCACATGTATCAACAAAGAGCAAACAGTTAGCATAGGAGTAATAAAATATATAGACAGAATAACTTAGAATACATTATGTCCCTGCTACAAGTAAAAAATCGTCAACCAAGAAAATAATTCGCAGAACAGAGAAGAGAAGTAGGCAAAGCGAAAACATAACTGGTAATTACATTTTGGTATAAAAGAGTTTAACTATCATTAGAATCACCAATGCCTCACAAACATAAAGATCACGCATTCATTGCAACCAACAACAGGACCAAAAATCACGCCTTAAAGGAGAACAGTAAGCCCCCCATTTTCGACCACACATAAAAATAGCCACTTATTCTGCACATTCTTTTAATCACAATAAGATAACTGTACATAATACATAGCCTAGGAATGCTTCTCTTAGTAATGTTACTCACATCACCACAGCAGAATTGGATTATAGGGCCACATGTTTGGGACACTTTTGTGTAAGTGTCTCATTTATACCAAAACTTAAAAAAAAATCTACTAATGCCTAAATATAAAGTTCAATCCAATCAAAAATAAAAAGTTACTCTACTTAACTACCCCACCCAACCCATTCAGCCCGATTACAAACAGAAAAGAAAAAAAAAAGAAAAATCGATTACCATCTCGCCTTCTCCCTCACTCAATCCACTTAAATTCTAGACGAAGAGACCTTCCCTCTCCTCTTCCTCCACAGCCAACGAGGTAGAGTTCCGGCGGTTGCCAAATACTTAAATAAGTGTTAGTAAATTAGTAGCACTCTTTTTAGGTTATAGTGACACTCTTTAACTGTCACTATATACCTAGTGACCCCACATATAGCAACACTTTTTAAAAGTGTCGGTAATTTAGCAAGTATCACTTTTTTTGACATGTACCGACATTTAAAAGTGTCGCTATATATATATATCCATATATAATATATATAAATATAATATATATATATATATATATATTATAATATATATTTAAGTCGGTAATTTAGCGCAGCATCACTATTTTGATCCCCTTACTCGACATTTAAAAATTTCCGCTCATACATACATACATACATTAATGTACATATAGTATAGTATATACTATATAATATATATATATAGAATCATATTATATAATAATAATGTATATTGTATATGTTACATATACTATATGTATACGTATCCATATAGCATATATATATAAAGTAATATTATACAGTATCAATATATATTACATATATATAATGTATCATATATAGTGTACTAGTTACATTACATATATATATTATCAGTATATTCATTACATATATATATATGTATAATTACATATGATATATATAACATAGTACATAATACATAATATTAATATGTAACAGTATACATATACCCTATATATAATAGTATATTGCTACATAATTATAATATACAATGTACATATATACAATAATATATATGTATATTACATGTACATATATATATATAATGTACATAAATGTATATATGTATAAAAAAAAAAAAAACATCATATAATATACTTGTAATATATATTTACATATACACATAGTACCAAATATAAATGTAGATATATTATATGTAATAACTGTATATATTAAATATATAGATATATATATATTTACAAATATATAATGGAATAATATATATATATTTAGATGTTAACTATATAGTGTATATATATAATGGTACATATACACATATGTACAAATATATATATATATATATATGTACATAAGTATATGTACAAATATATAATGTAATATATATATTATGTACAAATATAATTGTGATATTATATATTATTAATTATGATAGTATACATATACATATATTAACATTATATATACAATTGTTCATATATACATATGTTACATAATACAGATATAATTTATAGTATATGTATACATCATACATTATATAATATAAGTATAATCTGTTAACATATGTAATATGTACATCTATGTACACTATATAATGTAATATATATGTACATATACCACATATGTACAAAATATATATGTAAATATATAGTATATTACATATGTGTAATTCATATATACATATAACTACTACATATATAGTATGTATACTATACTTATAATATTATATAACATATATATAAATTAATACATTATATATTTGTAATCAAATAAATATGTATAGTAATATATTGTTCAATTGTAATATTACATATATACATAATATATACATATACATATAGTACATATGAATATATTGTACATATATGCATATATATATTTATGTACATATATGTACAATATGTTACAAATATTAATACATATGGACATTTCTTTTCTTTGGTGCATAATGGACATATATGTACATATATATACTACTATTACAATATATATATATATACAATATATAATACACACATAGTAAATAATATATTATATATATCATATATATGGACATATATGTAAATATGTGACATATGATATATACTGTACATATCTGACAAATACATATCTAGTATATATATAAGCTAATATTATACTTTACATAATAGCATCACATTTAATAGCTATACGTACATCTGTATACATACTAATTTAAATTATATTGTACATATATATACATATATATATATATGTCACGCCCTGAATTACACGCTTTTCGGGCACGCCGATAAATTCACAGTATATAAAAAAAAATTTTCTGTATACGAAGCGATAGCTGTACGTGTAAAACATACAATACTACAAACAGTAGTATAGAGCTGCCAAAAGAACCAGTAACTAAAAACAAACTGAGTTTTATATACATACGTCAAATCCAAGAAACAAAACTACTTGCACTGGCGAGTTAAATGTCTGTATGTACATGAACTCCAACGAGAAACAACTACATGCTGTAGCGGCACCTCTAGCTCGGCTCGTCTGGTAGGGCTCTAACTCGCGACGCCCTTGCCTCGATCCTAATCAGCAACAGCAGCAGCCGAAGACGATGGCTCTGCAAAAACGGGGTAACAACACGGCGTGAGAACTACTGTAAAAATAAGTAGTCCTCAGTGGATGCCATCCTCAATATCATCGGACCACCCACTAAGTCTACAGAAGGGAGCAAAGATAGTAATAATTGCTGGAATAAAATCTATAGCTACAAGTTATTACACTATCATGCTCTAAGCTAACCTACTGTAGTGACGTCAATCCCGACCCAATCTCTTTAGGGACTGTAAACATATCCGTCCCAGGAACTGTGAATACACCCGTCCCGTCCAGTTGGGACTATCCAGCTACCTCCACACTAACCAGTCCGTGGAGAGCAAGTCCAACCGACATGAATGACACCAACGCGAAAGCACAGTGCCCGTCTCCGGAGTGGCACTCGTAGGAGCTATCCAACCGAGTATGCAGCGTATCTCTGTCGAGCTAAATTCGGCTTTCACAAGCCTAAGTCAAGTAACCGACTCTAACTAGTCTAACAACCAACAGGTCACGTGCCCTCGGCACAATCCGACGCCAAAACGGCGATATGGGTCCACCGTCAACCCCGACGGCACCCAACAGTCTGGAACAGTCTGAACGCTACTGTAAAACTACGCTAGGTATCCCAACACGAGCGTAACTGAACTCTAAACTACCTGGGATATCCATCACACCAATACTGCGATGATACAAATTTACAACGGCTCATAGAGCTAAATCAGGTAGTGTAAACATGTGACAGGTCCAAATCGCCGTTTTTCTCCTAATTTAATTTTCAAGTCCAATATGTATAGTTTAACTAGATTAAGAAACATGCTTCAAATTCAGACTTCAGCCAATATGCGACTCAATGAATTTAAGTTAGTACAAAGTATAAACAATCGGAAACTATACATGTTTACTAATCTCTACTTAGGAGTAAACTCGATCAAAACCCAGCTCAAATGCTAACTCCTAGTAGCGAAGGGAGTCTCGAACCAATAATAATCCCTGCTGGATCAACTGAAATCCTCCAAGTCCAGAAATCGAGCAATCTCTAAGCTCTACATATCGAAATCCGTCAATTCTGTCCAAATACAATAGCAGTAGAGTAAAATAGGAGTTCAATCAAGCTAATCTTCACCAAATTCAGCAATCTTGGGTTTCGTGGATTCCTCTCGAAGTTTTGAATCTAACGAACCAAGTTTCGTCGCAATCCGACACTCCTACGTCGCGTACAAGCCGAAACGCCGATGGTCTACGCTGGAATTCTGTAGGAAAAGCACCCTAGCTCGAAATTGATGGAGCTTGAAGAAAATAAAGTGATTTCGATGGATCACTCACCTCGAAAACCCCTCTAGAACCGGCACAACCTCGAGGGTTACCAATTCTCATTCATTTACTACTATTTCTCAAGTATTAGAACTCATATCATGCAATGAAAATTTACAATTAATCCTACTGTGCAACATGCTCAATATAAATACATATGCTCAAATATGACGCTTTAGACATAAAGGGATTTCCGATGTCCTTGGAATGCACCACCCACCTTAGATGGTTACAAGGATGCTACGGTGAATTTCTTAGAATTTTTGAAGTTCCAGTCCGCGTGCTGCGGCTATCTGTACGAAAAATGACGTTTTTGTCAATAACTTTGCGTACACTCGTCGGATTGTCGAACCGAGCGTTGCAACGCGTTTAAAATACCCTCAATTAGGTTTCTACATGATCAAAATAGATCAAACCCAACTTGGGCAAAACCCCTCTTTGGGATGCCCTGACATGTCATTTTTACATTTCCTCTAGATTGATCTCATTCCTAAGCAACGGATAGCTTAAATTCACTTGGGAAGCTCTTTAATAAAGTTTCTAAGCTTTTAGAACCATCCCTAGGGCATCTACTTTGAGCCCTAGTAATCCACCATGAGAGCTCCTCAAGAAAACCCTGCTTTCATGGTGTTCTTGGCTCTAGGAGGTTTCTAAAGCATAAAACAAGCTCAAAACCCCTAAACAATAGGGCTAAAACCTAAACCCTAGGCTTAACTTGCAAGGAGACTCATTTTGCCCAAGCCCTAGCAAGCTCCTTCTTGTTGGAGACCTTCAAGGTCCACCAAAACCCTAAGCTCCTTCTCCTCCAAGCCTTTCTTCTTCTTTTCCTTGCTTCTTCTCCTTTTCTCCCAAACCCTAGCCCAAGCTTTTAGAGAAGGAAAGAGGGAAAATGAGAAAAAAAGAGGGGAGAGGTGTGTGTGCTGCTGTGAGGAGAGGGTTGGCCAAATAACATGTTGTAACAATAGCATTTAGGCCCCTCAACTTTAATTCTGCAGCAGACGAACCCCTGCTGCTAGAGGCTCTGCGTACCGGTACACGGGATCCTGTACCGGTACGCTCTGCGCAGGAGTCCAAACCCGAGAGCAAGGTCTCTCGGTTTTGCAGCTTGTGTACCGATACACGGGGTCTCGTACCGGTACACCTTCGTGCAGACTCAAACCCGAGAGCAGCCTGGGCTCGGGTCGCTTGCTGTACCGGTACAACCACTATGGTGTACCGGTACACAATGCTCCAAAATGCTGTTTTGGCTTCGACTTGACTCTACTTCGCGTCGTTCGATGCCAAAACCATTCCAACACTTCTTTAACTCATTTTTGCCCTTCTAAACTTGCTGGAATGCAAAAATCAACTCACCAATCCATTTCTCTCGATACTTTAACCAATTTGATTAAAGTTCGATTATCGTTTTCAAGTTTCGATATGTTACATTCTACACCCCTTAAATTTAGTTTCGTCCGCAAAACTAGCTTAATTTAAGCCCGAACTCGACTCGTACCTTAGTTCAGCTCGTCGAAGAGATGAGGGTAATGCTCCCGCATTGCGTTCTCAAGCTCCGAAGTAGCTTCCCGGTCGTCGTGATTGCACCAACGAATTTTAACATACGGAATCTCGCGATTTCGTAGTTTTCTTACTTCTCGATCGATGATGTATGCCGGGAACTCCTTATAGGTCATGTCCTCTTGAATCTTGGACGGTTCAAACGAGAGAACATGATCGGGGTCATGAACATACTTGCGGAGATTCGATACATGGAACATGTCATGTACTCCCGCAAGCCTCGGTGGTAATGCTATTTTATACGCCACCGCACCGACCCGCTCTAGTATCTCGAACGGTCCAAGGTACCGGGGACTTAGCTTCCCACGGATTCCAAACCGCTTAATCCCTCACATCGGCGAAATCTTTAGAAACACGTGGTCTCCAACGGCAAACTCTATATCTTTCCTACGTTTGTCGGCATAACTTTTTTGCCGTGATTGCGCCGTAGCAAGTCGTTGGCGAGCAAGACGAACTTTCTCCTCCGCCTCCCGTACTACATCGGGGCCAAGAGCCGCCTTCTCGCCCACATCGCTCCAATGAATTGGGGAGCGACACTTCTTCCTATAAAGGGCCTCGAATGGCGCCATCGCTCCTGGTAACTGTTATTGTATGCGAACTCCGCTATCCGTAGATGATCGTGCCAATTGCCCTTATAGTTCAGTACGCACGCTCAAAGCATATCCTCAAGTATTTGTATCGTCCTCTCCGACTGACCATCACTTTGAGGATGAAATGCCATGCTAAAGTTGAGCTGCGTGCCCAAAGCCTCGTGTAGGCTCCTCCAAAAGTGAGAGGTGAACCTCGGGTCCCGATCCGACACGATAGACACGGGCACCCCATAAAGTCTCACAATCTCGTCGATATATACTTGAGCCAATTTGTCCCTCGACCACGTAATATGAATCGGTAGGAAATGCGCCGACTTCGTCAGGCGGTCCACTATAACCCAAATTGCATCGTGCCCACCTTGAGATCGTGGCAATCCGGTCACAAAGTCCATAGCGATATTCTCCCATTTCCAAACGGGTATAGATAAGCTTTGTAATTTTTCCGCCGGAAAACGCCGCTCCCCTTTTACTTGTTGGCAAGTAAGGTATTTCGCCACAAACTCCCCAATGTCTTTCTTCATGCCCGGCCACCAATAGTGCAGCTTCAAATCTTGATACATTTTGATGCCGCCCGGGTGTATACTATAAGGGGATTGGTGCGCTTCTTGCATGATTGCCCTGCGGATGTCCTTATTCTCAGGCACACACCAACGGTTTCTAAATCGGACGCGTTGTCGGTCCCAATGCCAAAGTCATCGGCACTACCACTCTCAACTTCCCACGCACCTTTTGGAGATATTCATCTGAAGCTTGCAACTCTCTAATCCTCTCTATTAAAGTCGGCTGAACAACCAACGCCGCAAGTGTCGCCGGCACTCCCGGCGCTACTACTTCCAATCCAAGCCGTTGCATCTCCTTTTGCAATAGTGGTTGGGGTGTGATTGCCGAAGCCAAATTTTTTTCTGATTTCCTACTAAGTGCATCGGCCACGACATTCACCTTCCCGGGGTGGTATAGAATAGTAACATCATAGTCTTTCAATAATTCCAACCACCGCCGTTGTCGCATATTTAGCTCCCTTTGGGTGAATAAGTACTTAAGACTTTTGTGATCCGTATAGATCTCACAATGTTTCCCGTATAAGTAATGCCTCCATAGCTTTAGCGCGAAAATAACCGCCGCTAGCTCAAGATCATGAATCGGGTAGTTCTTCTCATAAGTCTTCAATTGGCGTGAAGCATAAGCTATAACCTGCCCGTTTTGCATCAAGACACAACCGAGTCCGACGTAGGAAGCATCACTATATACCACAAAGGTCTCCCCCGGCGTCGGTAGAGCAAGCACCGGGATCGTGGTCAATCTTTCCTTTAACTCCTCGAAACTCTGCTCGCATTCGGGGCTCCAAACATACTTCACCCCTTTGTGTGTAAAGCGCGTTAGTGGAGTAGTTATTTTAGCAAACCTCTCCACGAACCGCCGGTAGTAGCCCGCTAGCCCAAGAAAACTGCGGACCTCCGATACACTCGTCAGGCGAGGCCAATCCTTAATTGCCTCCACTTTCCTCGGATCCACCGAGATACCATCGCCCGAAATTACATGACCAAGGAAAGTGACCTCCGATAGCCAAAAGTCGCATTTCTTCAACTTGGCATATAACTTCTCTTTTCGGAGTATTTCCAACACGGTCCTCAAGTGCTCCTCGTGTTCTTCCTCGGTCCGAGAATATATCAATACGTCGTCAATGAATACCACGACGCACCGGTCCAATAGCGGACGGAAGACCCTATTCATTAAGTCCATGAACGCCGCCGGGGCATTAGTAAGCCCAAACGGCATCACCGTGAACTCATAATGGCCATACCGCGTATGGTACGCCGTCTTGTGCACATCTTCGGGCCGTATCTTCAACTGATGATACCCCGATTGAAGATCAATCCTTGAATATACCCTCGACCCCTGCAACTGGTCAAATAAGTCATCAATCCTCGACAACGGGTACTTATTATTCACTGTGACCTTGTTCAACTCGCGGTAATCGACGCAGAGTCGAAGTGTGCCGTCCTTCTTCTTAACGAATAGCACCGGAGCTCCCCAAGATGACACACTCGGCCTCACAAAGCCTTTGTCGAGCAAGTCTTGCAATTGTGCCTTAAGCTCTTTTAGCTCCGCCGGTGCCATTCTATACGAGGCCTTCGAGATTGGCGTCGCCCCCGGGACCGAGTCAATAACAAACTCGATCTCCCGGTCCGGTGGCAATCCCGGTAACTCCGCCGGAAACATATCCGGAAATTCGCACACCACCCGAATGCCCCCCAAATTCGGGTGCTCTTTTTGGGCTTCCACCATCGTCGCCAAGTAGGCCACACAACCACCTTTTATCATTTTCCTCGCCCGTGCCGCCGACACGGTCGCCGCGAAAAGCGAGCTTTTAGCTGCCTGATACACTAGCTCCTCTCTATTAGGCTCACGAAACGTGATCGCCTTACTTTTGCAATCTATCACGGCATAATACTTGGAGAGCCAGTTGGTCCCCAAGATCACGTTGAAACCCTAGATTCGGTTTAATACCAACAGATCAATTGGCATGACCCAGCCACCTATCTGCACTGGGCACGCTACACATTCTTTGTGAACATGGAAAGTATGCTTGACCGAATTTACCGTTCAATAGTCATAATGGTGCACGATCTTAATGCCATGAGTCCTAGCGAATGATGCATCTATGAATGAATGCGATGCACCTGTGTTGAATAAAGCTCTAGCTCTGGTGCCTCTGATCGAGATAATATCTGCCACGATGTCGTCGGGGACAGGAATCGGCTCCTTCTGCACCTGAGTGGCAAAAACCCGCCCACTCAGTGCCCTCGATGCCTCCGGCTGACGCGATGAAGACGAACGTCCAGCAGACATAGCCGGTGGTAACCCCGCCTGCTGTCTCGGGGTATAAGGAACTGATGCCGAGGTAGGCGCAGATGAACCCCAGCTCGGGCACTCCCGTGACATGTGCCTGGGCTGGCCGTACCTGAAGCAATTTCCCTCGCGCTGCGGGCATACCGGCGGCCAATGATCACCGCCGCAAATGACACAACAGAACGGCCTGCCACTCCTCGACTGCTGCCGGGGATACCGAGAGGGTTTCTTTGCGTTTGACCGGCCCCCGGCACCGCCCGCCGCCCGCTTCTTTCCCTTGTCCCTTGACTCCGCCATTGCCTCGCGCTCCTCTCGCACGTGGGCGCTGCTCCGCCCATAGGGCTCGATCAAAAACCTCCGCAAAGTTCGTCAACTTGAGGATTTGTACCTTCTCATAAATCCTCGGCTGGAGTCCTCGTAAGAACCAATCAGCCCGGTTCCGGTCATCGCGAACCACCTCCGGGACGCAGTCGATAAGGTGGGAGAACTCCTGCTGATAATCTGCCACGGAGCGGTCCCCCTGTCGCAACTTGCGGAATTTCTCTTGCAACTTTCGCTTCACCGTATCGGGAAAGTAGTTGGCGAACACCGCCCTCCGGAACTCCTCCCACAACATAGGCGGAAGATCGGGCGATCGATCCCGCCAAACATGCTTCCACCACACCTTCGCCGCCTTCTCAAGGCAATGTGTGGCGAGGTACACCTTGTCCTTCTCCATGGTGTTAAGATCCTCAAACAGTGCCTCCATGGAGTCGATCTAGGACTCCACCACAGCCGGTTCCACCACTCCCCCTTCGAAGGTAGGTGGGTTGAACTTCTGGAACTGAATGAGAGTCGCCAACGCACGTTCCCGCTCCGCCTCCTCCGCCGCACTATCGGGGTTTGAGGTCCCCGATCCTGCCGGCACCATTGTAATTGGCACGGCCGCCGCGGCCACACCCTCAGCCGCACACGGCACCACTGCAGGAGGCGCAGGGTGCACGGCCTCCACGGGCGCCGCCGCCTGCTGCCGCTCCAAAGCCTCCTGGAGCCTCTGGATCTGCTCGCCTTGGTGCTGAACGGATTCCGCCTGCTGCCGCACTACGCCAATAAACGCGGCCATCTGCTCCCGAAGCTCCCCGTCGCCACCTGCTTCGGGTTGCACGGGAGCCGCACTTGGCTCCTCGGCCATAGACCTCGTCCGCAGTCGGCCACGAGGCAACTTAGGTCATCCACGAGGCGGCGTTGCTTTCTGAAACGAAGCAGTTCACGTTAGTTACTTAGACAATATACTCGATTATACCTAATCCGGCGAAAGCATACAAGTGCATTTATTTTCCTTCCAAAACATCATGTCGTTGGCCGCCGATCACAACACAAGGAAAAGAAAAGAAATAACAACTTAAATTTAGTCCCTAACCACATTAGAGACATATTACATTAACCCAATCATAAGCTTTCGCTATACTTTGTTCAACATCACTCACGCTTCCTAGGTCCTTAAGGTCTTTCCATTCCTAAGGGTTTCTAGGTCCATCCTATGCTTTCACTTTTGGTTCCTTTACTCTCTGATACCATTTTATCTGTCACGCCCCGAGCCCGATCCCTTTTGGCCGGTTCGAGAGCGTCAAACAGACGCCGAACGAAAAGAACTTCCCCTGTCCGCCCAAGGCTCAAAACAAGTATCAATAGAGTAAAAATTTGCATAAGCGGAAGCATACACAATGGCTTGCACGAGGGCAAGCAATTGCCAAAGTGAAAGAATTAATAATTCGACATACAAGTGATATGACTAAATTTAAATCATATACATACATCCAACTATAATCAAGTTCTTTCACATTCTTGCATCATTTCTTTTTACATCTCATTTCTCTCAAAATATAACTTTTGACATTTAAGTAAATATCCTTTACATCATTCATTAAAGCAAGTTCATGATACTAAAATCATCAAATACAATAGATGATAGTAAAGGGTATGCGACTACAAAATGATAACCATCTCGGCCGGTCTCTACCTAGGGCGCGATGCCCTTACCGCGATCATCTGCCGGCTCGCTCGGTCCCGGCTCTGTGGAAATAGTGGGGTGAGAACTACAACAAAGTTTCCAGTGGGTTCGGCAACCAACCACGCCGACTATCCCACTAGGTCTAATCAGGCATAATAGAAGAAAGAATAGATAATAACCAACTAACAAATGCAGCTAATATGCCTGAACGAAAAGTAAAACTATGCTCGATGGAATGCTCATGATGAATGCAAGATTAACTTTTCATTACCCAATCTCATGGCTAGCCCGTAGGTTTCGCCCTCACAAACTCACCAACCCAAATCCCTATTGTCGGGGAGATAACCGCTACGATCCGACGGGACCGCCCTCTGGGGATATAACCGCTACGACACAGTGATGACAACTCCGGAGCACATCGCCCGAGGGGGAGCTACCGCCATCGAGCAAGGACTATTAGGTGAGTACGATCAATCCTTAACTTTAAGGATTCCAAGTTCAATCCATTCCTTGACTTTAAGGAAAACCATGTTTATATGACCCTTAACTCTAAGGTGCATTTGTCATAATGTCACTAACTCAATTCACTTGCATTCTCTAATCTCTACTAGTGTCATGTACACTACTTGTTCTTGTTCTTTGTCATTGATGCCACACTTGTTTTCTAAGTGCTATGTTCTTGTACTCATGCCACACTCTATGTCAATGTCAACATGTCACATTTGTTTACTAACCCTTCTACATTCTTGTCCCTTGTCATGCATATATAGGGTTACCAATTCTCATTCATTTACTACTATTTCTCAAGCATTAGAACTCATATTATGCAATGAAAATTTACAATTAACCCTACTATGCAACATGCTCAATATAAATACATATACTCAAATACGACGCTTTAGACATAAAGGGATTTCCGATGTCCTTAGAATGCACCACCCATCTTAGATGGTTAAAAGGATGCTACGGTGAATTTCTTGGAATTTTTGAAGCCCCAGTCCGCGTGCTGCGGCTATTTGTACGGAAAATGACGTTTTTGTCAATAACTTTGCGTACACTCGTCGGATTGTCGAACCGAGCGTTCCAACGCGTTTAAAATACCCTCAATTAGGTTTCTATATGATCAAAATAGATCAAACCCAACTTGGGCAAAACCCCTCTTTGGGATGCCCTAACATGTCATTTTTACATTTCCTCTAGATTGATCTCATTCCTAAGCAAAGGATAGCTTAGATTTACTTGGGAAGCTCTCTAATAAGGTTTCTAAGCTTTTAAAACCATCCCTAGGGCATCTACTTTGAGCCCTAGTGATCCACCATGAGAGCTCCTCAAGAAAACCCTGCTTTCATGGTGTTCTTGGCTCTAGGAGGTTTCTAAAGCATAAAACAAGCTCAAAACCCCTAAACAATAGGGCTAAAACCTAAACCCTAGGCTTAACTTGCAAGGAGACTCACCTTTGCCCAAGCCCTAGCAAGCTCCTTCTTGTTGGAGACCTTCAAGGTCCACCAAAACCCTGAGCTCCTTCTCCTCCAAGCCTTTCTTCTTCTCTTTCTTGCTTCTTCTCCTTCTCTCCCAAACCCTAGCCCAAGCTTTTAGAGAGGGAAAGAGGGAAAATGAGAAAGAAAGAGGGAAGAGGTGTGTGTGTGCTGCTGTGAGGAGAGGGTTGGCCAAATAACATATTGTAACAATAGCATTTAGGCCCCTCAACTTTAATTCTGCAGTAGACGAACCCCTGCTGCTAGAGGCTCTGCGTACCGGTACACGGGCTCCTGTACCGGTACGGCCCTATGCAGGAGTCCAAACTCGAGAGCAAGGTCTCTCGGTTTTGCAGCTTGTGTACCGGTACACGGGGTCCCGTACCGGTACGCCTTCGCGCAGACTCAAACCCGAGAGCAGCCTGGGCTCGGGTCGCTTGCTGTACCGGTACAACCACCATGGTGTACCGGTACACAATGCTTCAGAATGCTGTTTTGGCTTCGACTCGACTCTACTTCGCGTCGTTCGATGCCAAAATCATTCCAACACTTCTTTAACTCATTTTTGCCCTTCCAAACTTGCTGGAATGCAAAAATCAACTCACCAATCCATTTCTCTAGATACCTTAACCAATTTGATTAAAGTTCGATTATCGTTTTCAAGTTTCGATATGTTACAACTAATATCATCCTGACCCTACAATTTTTCATCCAAGGGTTAAAAACTTAATAGCAAAAAGAGCGTTTTACTATTAATAGCATTCCAGCCTAATTCTATATATATATATATATATTGACAACTATGCTCTTATGAGTATTGTGAGATCTTAGGTAGTTCTATATATAAGATATAATAGAGCTAAAACTCTTAACCTGGATATAGCATTTTGGGTGGTGGCTAGGCCCAAGAGGTTAAGAGAGCTAAGCGTGCTAGGGCGAGAGTAGTCCTAGGATGGATAACCCCCTAGGAAGTAGGAAGTGGGGAGTCACAGTTGGTACTAGAGCCAATTACCAGTCGAAAGTGTGAAATGAGTCTCGGCTGAGCCATAATTATATAGCGGGGAGAGTAAGGCTCTCATACTGTTGACTGTTGTTGGTAGAGCGTGGCTCCCCCACAAGGTTGGTTAAGGCTAATGAGACAAGTCTCACGTCACCCGGTACTTGTGAGTCTGAGCCTGACGAGAACGTGGGGGCTTAAAGGAAGGAAGAATGTGAGACCTCAAGTAGTCCTATATATAAGTGTGCTAGGGCTATAGTTATCCTAAAATGGGTGACCTTCTTGAAAGTTGGGCGTCACAAGTATAGACCCATTTGTATCCATAAGTTATTTTTGATGATGAAGCTTCCGAATTGACGATTCATACTATTAACTATGATCTAGAGCATTTAAAATTTTTAAAAAATAAATTTTACAGTTTTTTTAAATTATATTAAAGTCCATCAAGCAGGTATAAAATGAACGGTCAAAATTGAACAACTTCATAAAATAGATTATCGGATTCTTCAGTTTACAATCAGAGTTATTGATCTTTGATTAGATAGTGAATATAATTTTTTTTTTATCAAAAATTCAATCAATTTCGATTCTTTTGCACCGTTTAATTAGCAAGTATTTCACACCGGCCCGTTAAAAATTGTCAATTTTTAAATTTTTTGATCGTAAGGTAAATGATATTGAAAAATTATAAAATTTGATTTTTTGAAGTTTTAAATATTTTAAATCATGTTTAACGGCATGGATTGTCGATTCGAAAGCTCTATCACCGAAAACTACCTATGAGTACAAGAGCAATCGTAGTGATAGAGTATAAAAGCCGGAGTCTCTCTCTCTCTCTCTCTCTCTCTCTCTCTCTCTCTCTCTCTCTCTCTCTCTCTCTCTCTATATATATATATATAGACCTAGGCTGGAATACTATCAATAGCACCAAACTATTGGTGCTATTAGGTTTTCGGCCTTTTGATGAAAAAATATACGGTTAGGATGATGTGGGCCCCCTAGGGTTGAGTAAGTTATTGGTTTAATAGTATAATCTAACGGATGAAAATAATTAAAGGGTTAAATCTAACGGCAGAAAACTTGATAGCACCAAACACTTGGTCTATCGATAGTATCCCAGTCGGACTCTCTCTCTCTCTCTCTCTCTCTCTCTCTCTCTCTATATATATATATATATATATATATATATGTATATATATATATATATATGTATATATCAGAGTAGAGCTACTATGCTGTCGGAAGCATATAGTGGTTCGTGTTTCCGATTTTTTAGCCCTTAGATCAACCCCATTAATCATTTTTAACCGTTGGATTAATATTATTAATCAATTAGAACCACTCAACCTTAGGGGGACCACTCAACCCTAAAGGGACCGCTATTGTCACGTCCCGAGCCTGATTCTATTTGGCCGGTTCGAACACGTCAAACAGACGCCGAACGGACAAAGCCTCCTCTTGTTGCACTATTTCTTCTTTTGTTACACTATTTGTCCTCTTAAACTACACCTTTTAAGAGGAAAAACAGTGCAATAAGAGGAGAAATAGTGCAACAAGAGGAGAAACAGTACAACAAGAGGAGAAACAGTATAAATATCTCTTAAAGGGATGCAATTTACATCTCAAAGGGTGCAAGAAGAGAAGAAACGGTGTAAATATCTCTCAAAGAGTGTAACTTGCATTTAAAAAGTGTAACTTTCATTTTAATGGATGCAGTTTACATCAGAAAGAGTGCAATAAGAGGAGAAACAGTGTAAATATCTCATAAAGAGTACAATTTTCGTTTAAAGAGTGTAATTTTTATCTTAAAGCTGCAGTTTACATCTTAAGTAGTATAACTTATGCCCATAATAGTGCAACGTTCTTTTAAAACAGTACAATTTTATTTTAACGGTGCAATTTCATCTTCATCTTTCTTTTTCTATAATTTTTTATCTTTATTTTTTTTTTCTTGCTTCTTCTATAATTTTTTTTTGTCACCCCTCTCTGCCAACGGCCACGGCGACGACGCCGCTAAGGACCCCCCACTCCGAGGCTGCAGCGCCGCAGCGACCTCCACGGTGTCGGCGTCGGCAAAGATGCGTTGTCGTCGAAGGCGGCAGAGGAGGAGGGAGAGGGAGAGGGAGAGGGAGAGGACAAGAAGGGCGGGGAAGGGCGAGAGAGGCGTCGTTGTCGGAGACGGTGGAGGAGAGTCAAAGACAAAAAAAAAAAAAATAGTCGTGGCCCGCCCTTGGTGGGCGGCAGGCGAGAAAGTGGGTGTGCGCAGCGGCGAGGGCAAGGGACAGACGGGCGAGAGCATGAGGCGTGAGAGGCGAGCGGGCCTTTCCGCCTCCGCTCTCTGCCGTCTGCTGCTTTCTTCGCGAGAGAAAAAAAAAATGAAGAGAGAAAAAAGAGGAGAATAAAAGAGAAGAAGAGAAAAAGTAAAAGGGTATTTTGGGCATTTTGCTGAAAATTCGGACCGATTTGGCAAAATCAAAAAGGCGCCCAGTTTTGTTAATAACTCAAATTTATAATATTTTTATATATTAAATTGGCCATATATATATTATATATATATAGGGCTAGGGCTAAAGCTATCCTATTAATCAGATATACACTTGTTCTATCAAATTGTTCTTGATGATAGAGATTCCGAATCGATGATCGGAGCCGTTGAAATTGATCTAGAGTATTTGAAATATCTAGAAACTAAATTTCATAAATTTTAAAAATTATTTACATGGTGATCAAAGTGTCGTAAAATCGATAATTTTTGACGGCCTATATGAGCCGTTTGCTTGTTTAACGGTGTAGAGCAATCCAAATTGCTTGAATTTTTGATAGAAAATTCTTTATATTATTTAGATAATGTTTGATAACTCTGATTATGAATTAAGAAAGTCTAACCTCTATTTTAAGAAGGTTATTCATTTATGACCGTTCATTTTTCAACTCTTCGATGAACTTGATAATGATTTTTTAAATATTTCAAAATTTGGTTTCTAAATATTTCTAATTGTGTAGATAAATTTCAATGGTGCCGATTATCAATTTAAAATTCCGATCATTCAAAACGATTTGATAGGACAATGTCCTCAATCCAATTAATAGGATAGTAGATGGACTCTATATACTATCGGTAGTAAACCGCTCAGTTTACTACCGATTTGTTTTCGATAATAGAGCTTTCAAATTGATGATCGGCATCGTTAAACATGATCTAAACTATTTAAACTATCTGGAAATCAAATTTCACACATTTTCAATATTGTTCTCTTGTCCATCAAGTGAACAGAAAAATGAATGACTGGAAATGAATATCCTTCAAAAAGTGATGATACAATTTTTATATTTGAGATCTAGAGTCTAGATCTTATTTTAAATAGTTTAAAGAATTTTTTAACAAAAATTTAGTTGATTTGAACTCTTCTATACCGTTAAACGAGCAAACGCACCATATCGGCCATTAAAATTATAGATTTTGTGACCCTTTGATCGTTCAGTTAGTGATGCCAAAAAATCATGAAATTTGATTTCTAGATAATTTAAATGATCTAGATCATGTTCAATGGTGCCGATCGTCGATTTGGAAGCTCTATCATAAAAAACAAATCGGTAGCAAACCGAGCAGTTTACTACTGATAGTAGCCTAGTCAAACTCTCTCTCTCTCTCTCTATATATATATCGAGTAGGGCTACTCTGCTATTAGGAGTACAGCAGCCCTTGTGCTCCTAAATTCTTAACCATCCATCAAATTTGATGGAGGGTTTGGGTGAAAAAAAGAAGAGTAATTGGAGAGAAGAGAAATTGAATTTTTCAATTTCTCTTCTCTTGGAAGGATATTCATTTCAAAGCCATTGCAAACACAACCGAATGCAAACACAACCGGATCTCTTCCTGCTTACATAATGACAGTGTTGTTACAAATAAATAAATCAAATGAATAAACGGCCGTTGCGCAACGACAGTGGCTGCATGGATGTCGGATTCGGAGGAGATCGATGACAACGCGCGCCTCCTGCGGCTCCCACTACTCTCTCTTCCGCTCGCTGCTGCGGTGCGCGGCACGGAGCTGCGTCGCGGAAGGGCGGTCCCTCCACGCGCGCCTCATCAAGATCGGGTCCTGGGCGGACGTCTTCCTCGCCAACAGCGTCGTCAACATGTACGCCAAGTGCGGCCACCTGTCCCAGGCCACGGCGGCCTTCGACGAGATGCGCGCCCGCGACGTCGTCTCCTGGAACTGCCTCATCAACTCCTACTCTCGCCAAGGCCCCCGCGCCGCCGCCGCCGCCTCCGTCACCGAACTCTTTCGCCGCATGCGGGCCGAAGGCGGCGCGTGCCTCCTCCCCAACGCCTTCACCTTCGCGGGCGTTTTCACGGCCGCTCCCCACTCCCCGGACGCCCATGCCGATTTCGGTTTTCAGGCTCACTGCGTCGCCGTCAAGACGGCCGATTGTGATGATGTCTTTCTCGGAAGCTCGCTGCTCAACATGTACTGCAAGCTCGGACTTGTTTCTGATGCTCGCAAGGTGTTCGACAGAATGCCTCACAAGAATTCCGTCTCCTGGGCGGCCATGATTTCTGGCTATGCTGTTGGAAAGTGTCCGGCCGAGGGGTTCCGGTTATTCAGGTTGATCATGTGGGAACGCCCGTGCAGCACCAACGAGTTTGTCGTCACCAGTGTTCTTAGTGCTGTCAGCCTCCCTGGATTTCTGCAGATGGGTCGGCAGATCCATGCTCTTGCTGTCAAGAATGGGTTATCATCTTTCCTATCCGTCGAGAATTCGCTCGTCACCTTGTATGCAAAATGTGAAAGCCCGGACGACGCACTGCTGATGTTTGACTCATCAAGAGATAAAAATTCCATCACCTGGTCTGCGATGATAACTGGATATGCACAAAATGGCAATTCGGACAAGGCTCTGTTGCTTTTCTCACAGATGCAGTCGGAAGATATCAGACCGAGCGAATTCACATTTGTTGGGGTTCTCAACGCATGTAGCGATGCGATGGCTTTGCTTGAAGGGAGACAGGCTCATTGTTACTTGTTGAAGCTGGGATTTGAGCTTCAAGTGTACGTCAAAAGTGCACTGGTGGATATGTATGCAAAATGTAGCAATGTTGTTGAGGCGAGGAAAGGGTTTGATCAGCTGCTTGAGGAGGATGTTGTCCTCTGGACTACGATGATAGCAGGGCATGTGCAGAATGGAGAGCACGAAGAGGCTCTAACACTATACGGAAGAATGGAAAAGGAGGGCATCTTGCCTAATAATCTGACCATAGTTAGCGTCCTTAGAGCATGTTCTGGCCTCGCAGCTTTGGAGCAAGGGAAGCAAATGCATGCTCGTGCTCTCAAGTATGGATTTGGTTTAGGGGCTCCTATCGGGAGTGCCCTATCTTCCATGTATGCAAAGTGTGGGAACCTTGATGATTGTGCCCTTGTCTTCAGAAGAATGCCACAGAGGGATGTTGTTGACTGGAATTCAATTATATCCGGATTTTCTCAAAATGGGCGTGGGAGTGTTGCACTGGATATTTTTGAGGAGATGAAATGCAACAGCACAGAACCAGACCACATCACGTTCATTAATCTTCTATGTGCATGTAGCCACATGGGCTTGGTCGAGAGAGGTTGGTTTTACTTCAGGTCGATGCTCAATGATTATGACTTGGCTCCTAGGCTAGAACACTATGCTTGCATGGTTGATATTCTTTGTCGTGCTGGTTTGCTCAGTGAAGCCAAGGACTTTATAGAATCAGTTCCCATTGATCATGGCACTTGTTTGTGGCGTATTGTGCTAGGGGCCTGTCGTAGTGTTCGGAATTTTAGTATAGGAGCATATGCTGGAGAGAGACTTATAGCGTTGGGTTCAAAGGACTCCTCTGCATATATTTTGTTGTCAAACATATACGCTGCTGAGAGAAGGTGGGATGATATGGAACGGGTGAGACGAATAATGAGGCTTAGAGGGGTGAGCAAGGAGCCAGGGTGCAGTTGGGTTGAGCTTCAGAATAGAGTTCATGTTTTTGTTGTTGGGGACCAGCACCATCCCTACATGGAGGATATAAATACACAAGTTAGAAGGCTAACAAAGCACATGAACGACGAAGGATATCGTCCAGCATCTCGATACTTCGGCGATGATTTGGAGTTGGACATGGGATTTCACAAGAATGAGGACATAGAATTGATAGCATCAGCGGTTTGTTGACTTCTTACTTAGTAATTATTTTCACATTGAAGAAGGATGAAACTTGATTCTTCTCATTATTCAGTGACTATTTAGTGCCAGAAGTTGGATATCTTGCTAATTATTTGTTAAATGGCCTCGGCATCCTTCAAAGAAATTTTTTTGGCACGAAAGGAAAACAAACATTTGTTACTCCTAAGTGTTCAATTAGTATGGTAATCAAAGCATTGCTCATCAAACCTGTCTCTACCATCTCTATTGCTAAGAAATGTTTATCTTGCAACTCCTCAAGTTTTTTGAAGTGAAATGCTGAAGGTTTAGCTTTCTATTTTCGAAGATTGAGTCAGTCGCAATTGTTAATTGATACAAAAGATTGCCCTTGCTAATGGCAATGTACGAGAATGTTGTCATGATGGATAGTCCATTAAATTGCCCTGCCTTCCTATCATTTGACTATGCACAGCCTGCTTACTCTTGTCTATGAAGTCAAAGCACAAATTGAATGGCATTTCTTCATGCTGCCCTAAACCTACCCAAAGAACAGGACTCTGTAGACTTAGGAGGTTTGTAACTGTATTTTACTTCTATTATGCAGCTAGATTGGTAGAATCAAGCCACCCTCATATACAAATATTATTTTGACATTTTTGATGATTCTCTATCAGTCATGATGCATAGAAAGCTTTTTCGATGTTGCAGAATATATGTTGCTGAGGTCAAAACAAGATGATTCGTAGAAAAGTTCTATGCAACATGTGCAAGTTCCCAAATCGCCAGGTAATTATGTCATCCATTGGTCTAATGTCTAGCTAATTTCTTCTCTTCTTCTTCTTCTTGTTCTATAGGAATTTATTTATGAACTTATGTCTAACCTCAATGTGACAATCTAAAATTGTCACAAAAAAATATGCAGACGAAGTCGGAATATATAACTTCATCAGAAGTATGCGTATACTAGTGGTACAAAGTTCCATATTACCAAGGATTAAAGTGCCGTGGCACGGGGTCGTGCCGGAAACTTGCTGGCACGGTACGGCACGGTGCGTGCCGAGCCGTGCCGATGCGTGCCGGTCAAAAAAATTCTTGCGTGCCGACACATAATAGCATGAAATATTTATTTTCTTTAGCAACAAAATATTCAAACTATTTATTATGTCTTTTTATCACATCTTTTGAACTTTATTGAAAAAATTGCTTGCTAATTTAAAAAATAAAGGATTTTGAACTGTGCCATTGGCACGGGGTCTGTATCGTGCCGGTATCTTGTTGGCACGGTACGGCACGGTGGATACGGCCCGTGCCGACGGGCACTTAAAACCTTGCATATTACTAAATATCTACTAGTTATTAATTATATTAAACTTGTATATTATTATACTATATATTGATTCTTTTAATTAATTGTAGAGGAAGTTTTATAAGTACATTTAAAATATTTTTTATATTACCATATAATTTCTGTATCATACTGTCACGCCCTGAGCTCCGCCAATTTGGTCAGATTCGGGTGCGCCAACAGACCGCCGAACGGACAGAGCTTTCCCTGTACGTCGTAGGCGTCACAATCTATATAATGCAATATACGAGGTTCCAACCAGGAACTGTATCCAACATAGATTGCTTAAGTATCAAAAATATAAACGCTAAACTATTACAAACATTTGTCTCAGTTTTTCACTTTACAATATTACACTTTCCGAGTACTATTAAGTTATACAAGTTATTAATTTTGTTCCTCTCATCTTATACCTTTAGCTAGACCACTTCGGGTATTGTTATCTCTGGTCTCGGTGGTAGGACGCTATTTACAGAGCTACGTCCTTCCCTCGCGCCGCCGTGCCGCTCACGTGTGAACCTGAAATCCCTAAAACAACGTGGGGTGAGAACTATATAAATATAGTTCCCAATAGGTATGGCCATCCAAGAGAAGAGCTCGACCCACCAGGTCCAAAGGAGGCACTGTAACATGTTAGTCCAGCAGATATTCATAGATAATTTAAGCAAATATTAAATACATGTGTATGCCTCAAGATATGCGATATGCAAAGTATGCAACAATGTATAAGTAGATCTCCTGATTCTACTTTCTATCTCGCTATTCACAACTCATATCCAACTAGCTTCTAAGGTTTCATCTACCTTAATCAAGCTAATCACCCGACTCGGCCTCGAGTCAATCATCCGCGGAATACCGCGTCAAGTCAGGCTCGAGGTGAAGGACGTCTCACAAACACCTCAGCCTTAAGTCCATGCGACTATAGGTTTACCACAGGAAGAGGAGAACCGTCAATCCCCGAGACCATAAGTCGCTCAAGCTCAACGGGTGAGGAGAACCGTCAAACCCATTCGAGCTCACACAGGGTGAGAAGAACCGTCAAACCCGTTGAATCACTACCGGGCGAGGAGAACCGTCAAACCCGTAGTTCTGATTCACTTGCTTCATGGCATACCGGGCGAGGAGAACCGTCAAACCCTTTGAATCACTGCCAGGCGAGGAGAACCGTCAAACCCGCAGTTATGATTCTATGTTTGCCAATCCACTGGTCACAACCACTGCACTTGCAGTCCCCATTTCTAGGGATTCCGGAATCCACTTTCACAACTTAAGGGTTAACACTTATCCTATGTCGTCGACCTTCCTAGGTCTAAGCTATTCATTTCTTAGTGGTTCTTTTACCACTATAATCCATAATTTAGTTCCGATACACTAAGTATCACAATACATCATAACCTAGGTTCAATCACGCTAGGTTCTATATCATTTCACCTAGATCTCGACTCTAGGTTCACTTATTTAACCTAGGTTCAATGGCACTAGGTTCATGTCCAACCTTTGTTTAATAATACTAGGTTCATGCCACTCGATCTATGTCTTATCCTAGTTGTCCATATCTAGGATTATAATTCACACATTCTCATTTTACAACTGTCGGATGCTCTAATCGACCTAGAGTTATCGACCCATTTCCAACTCATATGCATCTAGCATGTTCATAATATGTCAACATTCACATCTCATATAGCATGAACTACAATGTATTCATATGCATATTCCAATGGTAGGTACTATTAACTACTACAACATGTTTCATGCATTCACATTATTAATCTCAACCTACCACTATATATATATGCATCAATAATAATTATACTTTACTTTGGCATGGAAGCGACCTAATTGCTTCGGTGAAGCACAACCCACTTGTAGGGATGCCAAGACTAGAACCAACGTCTCGGAACGTATCAACAACTAGCCCTCGCAACTCGACGCCAACAAAGCTAGAACGAAGCGTTATTTAACTAGCGCGTCGTAGGTCCGTCAAAATACCAATTCAAACTTCCGATCTTGTCCAACCTTCATTCATATAAGAATAAAAGGGGTTAGACTGAAGTTACATTCACATTTTCTATAACTTTGCATCTTGACTCCAACTTGCATGTATATATATATACTATTAACATACACATATACTTGGTCTTACTACTAAGCTTCTTATCAGTTCTCTACTTTAATAACTGAGAATTAGGGACAATTAATACCAACTTCACACAGGGTTTAATGTGATTTTAGCTTAGATTTTATCTCCCAACCACTAATCCTAAGTATACATATACATATACATATTACATAGAGTTAGTTCCATAAAGCCCTTAACATTTAGAAACTTCCACACTCAAGAAGTTCCTACTTAGCTTTTCTTCACAGCAGGGCATCTTTCCAATCAGAATTCTAGATCCATTTACTTCAGATTTTTGCTCTAACCATTCATCAATATGTATATGTATACGTATATGTATGTATGCAGTTTTATATAGTTTCCAAGTACTAATTTCAGCTCTTACACATCCACCAACACCACTCCTATTCGGAATTGGAAGTCAACTTACCTCCAATTTCATCCCTACTGAATTCGAAGATCCACCAAGCTGCACTCAGCTCAATCTCCTTTCTACAGCTCGGCACACCAAAGCAATTCACTCGAGCACCAACTCCACCTGGTCCCTTTTTAATTCGGGCGCCCAAAAGTCCAACCCGACAGCCACTTCATCAACAAAACTCAACTCCACAGTCCCTTCTAGAATTTCCTGCGCACACACATCCACTCTAACCATTTAAAGGCTTCTTTAAGCTTCTTTACAGGCTTAACTCACCTAGAACTCTCTCTCCAAGAGTAATTAAATTAAACCCCCAGCTGAGAAGTAATTAATTACCTCAGGTTTAAGCTATCAAGACGAAGTTTCCCACTATGGCAGCTCCAACAAGCCCGAAAGCACCCAGGCTGCCAACTTCCCACTTGCTTCTTCATCTAATTTACTTCTATAGCTGAGAGAAAAAGAAAGTAAGAAAGAGATGAGAAGAAGGCAGAGGAAGATGGTCTCCAATACGTGGGCATCTTCAGATAGGCCAGGGTGAAGGGATAAGATCAACCAACTGCTGTTTAATCCCTTCAAATGCTGAAACTGCATTGCAGTCCAGCAGTTCGCAAATCAGTCCCTGCAGATTCGCAATTCAGTCCCCGCACTACACCTCAGCCTGGCAGCAGCAATTTGAGATCTTTTTGCGCGTCTAGTTCTATTCGAACACTTCTAATCACTTCCAAATTATACTAATACACCTCTCCAAGCTGCCAATTTAATTTGGAAGCAATTAATTTTCGTTTTGGCATTATTTTGATCAATTTGGTCCCAATTAGCCACGTAGTTAAAATTCGACATTTTTACATCCAAGCATCTCCGAAATTTGCCATTAACTATCCTCGCACTTCCAAAATAATTCGGAGATACTACAATTAACATTCATATCTCACTTTGATTGCATAGATCAAAGTTAGCATCATAATCCGAAAATCCCCTTTTTACATTTCGTTTCGCGCCCAATTTGCGCCGAAACACTCCTATATCTCCGGAATTCATTCCCACGCATCCAAAATTACTCGGGAATGATGTACATTTAATCCAAACTTCTCTTTGATCCTCTATATCAAAGTTAGCATCGTAACTCAAAGTTTCCATATATTACACATACTATTGCTGAATCCACATTATCCATGGATTTTGGTAAGAATGTGGACATAAAACCATACATCAATATGATTCGTAGGTTAATTTATCTTACCATAAGTACGTCGGATGTAATATTTAGCATTTGGGTAAATTGCATCACTAGTCTGTGAACTTTACAAAAGTTTTATTTTGGTTCCTAAACTTTTATTTCAACGTTTAAACCCCTAAACTCTATATTTTGTTTCATTTGATCGAGTCCCTACATCATCTGTTGTTGGTGGAACTAACGAAAGTCATGCTTGCTTGCTATGTGAAACTTAAATGTATAAGTGCTAAAATGTTAGCATGGCTGCGTTCTCAATATATTGGCAGGAAAAGAGCACATGCAATTCACGTGCCTAGAACCTAATGAAGGAACAACATATAGGAAAGTGCTATTCTTACAAACAATTTCTACAACCAATTTACAAAATTCAAAATTTAGTGGTTAGATTTTATTCTTTGCCTTGAGAATTACAATAATCACCTCATGATTGACACTTTCTTACCAATGAAATACGGCCCCATAAGCAAGTTTGTAAAATCTTGTAGAATTTGTTTGTAAGAATGGCATTGCAAGTTTGTAAAATGTTGTAGAATTTGTTTGTAAGTATGGCATTACTCCAACATATATTACTCTCCACTCTATACTCCATTTCACTTCTGGAGGATTAGGGTTCCAAAATTTATAGGGGAAAAAGAAAAGAGTATCCAATGAATTTAGCACAAAATTTTCTATTCCCCTCTGAACTTAATGAATCGCTTGAGGAGTAGAGACGTCCAAGCTCCCAGTTATTGTCTGTTTTTGGTTAAACTTTACAAATTATGACTAGAAAGCGCTTCAATTTTCACATTTTTGTTTCACGAGTCATTTTACGTTGATTTAGTTATTTTGCAAGGGGTTTTTTGGCACTTGTTTTTTGTTGGTTTTCTAAGTGTTTCCCTGTTGGCTTTCTACATTGACTGCATTGCATAGTTCAAATTTTGTGGACCTCTCTTGCAAAGTTTTTTGTGGCCTTTACTTTACCCCGAAACACACCCATTTGGGTGTTCCGACAGCAAACACCAAGTCTCACATCGAAATGATTATCGTCTGATAATCGTTCCGATTCGGGTTCTTGGAAGTGTCAATTTCGACACTGGAACCTTTTGCCGCTCACCCGCCATCTCCAAACCTTCGGAACGACGTAAGTGACCAGCCAACAAGGCTCAGCGGCAGGACATAGTGCATTCAAACAACGTTGGAAGAATTCCGAATTGAAACCGTGTTCCGTCAGCGAATTTTGCCCAAAAACGCACCGAAGACGATATTCGATTTCTGCAAAAGGATTCGAACCTTGGACGATCAGTCCAGAGGTCACCTTCCGCACACACATACAGCCCACAGCAGCCACAAGGTGATAAATTGCATAAAAGTAACTACATTTACATAAAATCCTATTATTTTATGTAGATAAGGAGCTTTTGTGGCTCGATACCGCAAACTGAGGGTTTCCCAGGTCAGTCGAGACACGGGCTGACAGGTCTCGATATGCCGGAGACCGTGCTCACAGTTCGGAGCACAGCGGCTCACTGCGGAGGTCTCGGGAACGACCCAAAGTTCAGCAAACTTTGCGCACTAGGAGCAAACCGGACCAAATACGCAGATTCGGAACTTGCTGATCATAAATGAGGTGAGCACTGTGATCAGCACTGACCAGAGATCACCATGCTCACCTCCAGAGGCATCGGAACAGTCTCGGGTTGCCAGAATAGTAAGCACAACCCAAAAACACCAACCAAAAGCCTTAAATAAGCTTACCGGAGCAGGGAGACAAGAGCGTGACTGGCGGCGGCTAGGCGGTAGGCTCGCCGGCAGCAGACGGGTGCGGCCGACGGGGGGAAGACGGCGCTCGCGCTGGCCGGCGGTGGAAGGCGGCGGCGACGGTGACGGTGTTGGAGCAACCTGAGCCCGCATGGGTTGGATTGGGCTTGCGGTTCCTTCTTCGGCCACGGCGATGGCTGAGACCGCCGGGGAATGGACGCGGGCCTCTACTGGGACCGAGGGGGAGGGGCGGAGACGGTCGCCGACGACTGGGAAGGCGGCGCTGTTGGGCACGGCCGCACCAGCTCTAGCTGGCAGCAAAACTGCAGCAACCGCGGTGCGGCGCTCGGGGGCGGCAGCGGCTGGCGGGGAAGGTCGCCGGAGCTCCAGTGTGACGTCGGAGGGAGGCCTTGAGGTTGAGGGATCACCCTGCTTACGCCCAGGCAGAGAAGGAGAAGGTGGTGGTGGAGAAGATAGAGAAGATGAATGTGGTGGCGGTTGGCCGGCAGGAGCACGGTCGGCGGCGGCCGGGGGCGCGTGGTGCACAGAGGGTCGAAGGGGGAAGGCGGCTAGAGCTCAACTGAGGGTGGCAAGGGATAGGGTTAGGGTTTGCATCAATGAAACCCTAAAGTTCACCTTTATAGCATGTCGACTTCGGGCACAATCAAGGATTTAAGTACGGTGGCATGGGGTAGTGCCGGAAACTTGTTGGCACGGTACGACACGGTGCGTGCCGGGTCGTGCTGATACATGCCAGACACAAAAAAATCATGTGTACTAACACATAATTCCATGAAATATTTATTTTCTTTAGCAACAAAATGTTCTAACTGTTTATTATGTATTTTTATCAAATTTTTTGAACTTTATTCAGAAAATTACTTACAAATTTAAAAATAGAGGATTTTGAACTATGCCATTGGCACGGGGGTTGTATCGTGTCAGTATCTTGTTGGCACGGTATGGCACGGTAGATACGGCCCGTGTCGATGGGCACTTAAATCCTTGCGTACAACTCCCTCGAAATCCGATATATTCAGTTGAGTTCCTGTTTGCATGTGTATGACAACATCGTGCTTCTGCCCACCGAGTTTCATGAAATTCCGCGCATAAAATATAGGGGGTTTCGCGCAAAATGTGAAAATGTCAATTCGACCCTTCCTAGATAAACGCGCGATATCTGGCGATCTGTCCGTCGGATCCGAATGGATCATGCCGGTACGTTCAGCACGACCGAGACATCGAACCCACGATTTTATTTTGTTTGAATTGGTTGCCGATTCGTGGCGAAAGCCATCCACTCTCCGATTCTCCAAAACCACACAAATATATAAACAATAGTCCCTCCAAAACCCCTAAAACAAGCATATTTGCGGCCAAGCTCCCTCTACACAAACCTCCTTTCGCAGAAAGGTCCCCGCTTGAGGGTCCACACGCAAAACGGAGCAACGAGAAGTTTTAAGGAGCAAAAACGATAAAGAATAAAAGTCCACTTTGCGAAAAAATCCAGTTTTCTCGAAAACTGTGTAGCAAACCCAAAATCCGTCAGCGCCATTGGGTCCAGGATAGTCGGACCATTGAAAACGAGCTATTGGATCACTATGAACGGAGTCCGACATGCACCAGAAGCTATCTCTACTCATTGGCCTCTCCGAAAAACCCGAGTTACTATTCACTTTAAGTGAATAATAAAGATTGCGTAACTTCTTCATCCTAACTCGTTTTCTCCTGAAACTTGACGAGTGATTATGTAATTAAAATATACACAAAAACATCGTCAACAGAGAGTTTTGCTACATAACAAAATTCTCAGTCCTCACAGTTGTTTATTACTTATAAGAGTCGGCTCCTTTCTAAATAAAGGACACTACAATTAATTCTTCTCTACCTACTCTCTCTCGCTATATTATGCTATCAAAGCCTTAATCTATGGAACATTCCTTTTACAATCCAATATCCCTTTCAGGCTATTCTCAATCATCTCTCATGGCTGCATCCCACTCATCGATTCCTTCTAGTCTACATAACATTCCTGTCAAACTCGATAGAAGCAACTATTATTTCGGGAAAAGCATCATGATACACTTGTCTTCAAGGCACACCGACTCCTAGGTTATGTCAACGGTACCGTCGCTCCTCTAGAAACAATTGCAGGAGACAACCAAGTCAAAAGAGCCAATCATGAATATGAAATATGGATTGTTCAGTATCAGATTGCCCTTACAATTCTAATGCCGTTGGTGACACAAGAAGTTGGCTATAATCTCATTGGCCTTGCATCCTCTCATCAAGTATGGACAACGTTGGCAACTCTCTTTGACTCCCACACAATCGCCTAAGAGGACTTCATTGAGCAACAATAGCGCAACATCAAGAAAGGAGACACGCCCATGATCAAGTGCTTCAAGAATGTGAAGCAACCGGCGACACAATTTTCTCTAATTGGGAAACCAATCATGCCGCTGCATCTGAATTGGAGAATCACCACTAGCTTGGGTCTTGACTGGAAACCTCTTGTCCTAGCTCTCGCTCTGTCTCTAAGCACCATTAGCACCAATGATCTGTCTACCTTTTTGCTTAACCAAGAGGCTTGCCATAAATATGCTGCCTCAATCGAGATGACACCTCTCTCGGGTTTGCTCGGACCGACTTCAGCCACTGCAAACTTTGTCAAGGGAAGGGGCTGATTGAATAGTAGCTGCAGCACCTTAGGGGATAGAGGAAATTATCAAGGTAGATGCAAAGGGAGAGGGAATCCTAATTATGGGGGCTCTCTTGTCAATCTGACTGGGTTTTCTAACCCAAACGGGGAAGGGTTTCCTAATCAAACAATTCATTCAATCAGCATGGGCCTTTTCTCAGAGAAGGCCGGATGCGGCGTGCTTAACCAAATCATGGAAGGCGCAACCCAAATCACTCTGTTCGCTGCCAACTTTGCCAGTGCCTTGGACATACTGCTATACATTGCTATTCCCCTTAACTATTCTAGTGCTTTAACTAGGCTAGCGCCTTGGAAATCCCATGCCCAGGCAAACATTGCTCAAGGAACTCCAATGATCATGACTTAGACTGGTATATTGACTTGGGCACCACTCATCACATTGCAGCAGACTTAGCTAATCTCAATATTCAAGCAGATCATCCTAGCACTGATCAACTCCACATTGTTGACGGTTCAGGTTTGCCAGTTTTACCTTTGCTCTTCCACTCTCAAAACACCTACCCGCTTTTTTACTTTACAAAATATTTTGCATACTCCTAATATCTTGAAACATTTATCATTCATTTCTAATTTGTTCGAGATCACTCATGTTTCTTTGAATTGCATCTGCATCATTTTGTCATTAAGGATCTTCACACACGCCAGAAGCTACTATCCGGCACACTTAAGGATGGGCTTTACTACTAACATGCCAAAGATGGACGCCTTTCCTCACCTCAAGCCTTCTTGACCATGCCTCAGTCAACTATTCTTTGGCATTAATGATTAGGTCACCCTGTTTTTTCTATTATCAATGTGTTTTTAAAGTATTCCCTCAATAAAAATCATGCGGCCTATGTTTGTGCTTCGTGTCAGTTGGGTAAAATTTTACAACTTCTTCCGTTTACTCATAGTAAAACGTTTGTTCCTTTGGGTCTCATTCATATCCATGTGTGGGAACCCGTGCCTATTACATCTCGTACGAGGCATCACTACTACATTCATTTTCTTGAATTATAGCAAATATTCATGGTTTTTTGTCTTAAAGTTTCTCTTGGATATTTTGCATGTTTTTCATGCCTTTTGCTTGCAAGTAGAAAATATGTTTGGACACAAAATAGAAGCTATTCAATCTGATGGTGCCAAAGAATTCATGTCCACTGCCTTTCAAACTAAATTGCAACAAAATGGAATCTTGCATCGTATATCCTGCCCACATGCACCTCAACAGAATGGTTCTGCTGAACGAAATCATAGGCATATTGTTGATGTGGATCTTGCTTTTCTAGCTTTATATTTACCCTCGAAATTTTGGGACTATGCATTTGAAATTGCATCATGTCTAATAAATAGTCTCCCCACTAAATCACTAGACTACAAGATACCCTTTCAAGTTTTACACGACCAATCCCCTAATTACTTTTTTCGTTGTTTATGTTTCCCATATCTGCGGACTTATACTCACAATAAACTTGATTTGCGCTCTCGACCATGTGTGTTTCTTGGCTATCTGTCTAATTATCATGGCTATCGTTGTTATGATCCGAGTACAGGTCCAATTTTCATTTTCCAAATAGTAGTGTTTGACAAGCAGTCATTTCTTTTTAGGTCTTCGAAGGTGCTACCTTGGTTGAGCATAATATATCCCCTGTGGGCCTCTCACTTCCTCCTATCTTTAACCTAGTGATAGCCACAACCTCACCCATGCCTCATTCCAATGACTCGTACCCATTACCAACCCAACCACTGAACCAACGCCCAGCCTGCCTCGCAGTATAGTCAATGATCCGACTTCACAAGCTGGTCCTATTAGTGATCCATCGCAGGTGCCCAGCATCGGACATTAGCCTGTCAACCCACCAACAATAGCATCTCATTCTATGCCTACCTCACCGAGTGTCATCTCAGATGTTCCTACGAATGGTTGTGGGATATAGCGATCCTATGGTAACGAGATCACAGGATGGTTCACTTTAGCCACCGCAGTTTACTGTTGATAAAAAAACATCTGGTTGCGTTCTCTATTTCTGCTAATTTGCAAAAGCCGTCATCATTCTCTAAGGCAGAGACGGATCCAATATGGCGTGCTACTATGCAGGATGAATATCTGACTCTTGTCAATTATCATACTTAGGATCTCATCCCACCTCCTTCTTCTCATCGTGTCATTGGGTGTAAATAGGTGCAAGATCAAGTAGAAAGCCGATGGATCTGTTGATTGTTACAAGGCTCATGCTGCTGCCAAAAGATTCAATCAGCAGGACGGAATTGATTACGATGAAACATACAGTCCAGTTATCAAACCAATCACCATTCGAACCATCTTAGCCATTGCTACCTCCTTTCAGTGGCCAATTTGACAACTTAACGTGAGAAACACCTTTTACATGGATTTCGACGAGCAAGTTTGCAAGCAACAACCCCCTGGTTTTGTTGATCTTACATGGGCTCACTATGTTTGCAGCCTACGACATTCTCTCTATGGGCTTAAACAAGCCCCCTTTGGGCTTAGTTTCTCCGTTTAAGTGCATTTCTTCGGCGACTTGGTTTTCGTGGATCTTATGCCGATCCTTCTTTGTGCATTCTTAACAGTTTTTTATATTCATTTTTTTTTTTATCTATGTTGATGACATTATTCTCACTGGAACACCCAATGCGCCTTTCAACTCTCTACTCACCTCGCTTCATTGGGAGTTTTCTATGAAGGATTTGGGACCGCTGCATTTCTTTCTTGGCATTGAAGCCTGCTTCACCTAACAAACTATATCTTACTCAGTCTAAATATATTCATGACATTCTCAGCCGAAACTCTATGCTAGATTGCAAACCAATTGCTTCTCCAGTAACATTAGGGTCTCATGCTTTCTCTCTATGATGGTGATCCACATGATAATCCCTCCGTATATCGTATGTGGTTGGTTGTCTTTAGTATCTAACTTTGACTCAACCAGACATTAGTTATGCCATCAATCAGGTGTATCAGTTTATGCATTGCCCTAGCAGAATCCACTGATATGGCAGTTAAACAGATTCTATGATATTTGACGGGTACTAATGGTCTTCTTATTCGGCGAGATGCCTCCCATACTCTTCATGGTTTCTGGATGCGGATTGGGGTGGCAATCTTGATGATCGATGCTCCGTTAGTGGTTTTGCTATCTTCCTTGGTTCTAATTTAATCTTGTGGAGTTCCAAAAAGCAACGCATTGTGGCATGCTCAAGCACCAAGTCCGAACACAAGAGATTAGCTAATACCACTACTGAGTTGATATGGATAGTCTCTTTTAGGTGAGTTAGGTCTCCGACTTCGACAGCCTCCGATCTTATGCTGTGATAATATCTCAGTGATACACCTTACTAACAATCTGGTCTTTCATGCCTGGACAAAACACATATGTTTGAGTAAAAAAAAAGATGAAATAAAAAAAATAAAATAAGAGAAAAAAGGGGGAAAAATGTAAAATTTGAAAAAAAAATATCCCACTTCCTATTTCAAAAAAAAAGGAAGGTTTGAATAGTTTCTAAAAAAAAAAAGCATAAGCCATTAGAGGCTTAATATAAGGAGGCCTCTGAAAAAAAAAAAGGAGGAGGAGAGAGATCCGAAGAAGAAAAAAAAGAAAAAAGAAGAACAGGAAGAAGAAGAAGAAAGAAAAGAAGAAAAAAAGGTAAAAAGAAAAAAAAAAGTTTCTCTCTCTCTCTCTCTCTCTCTCTCGTACAGCACCAAAGGAGGGCCTTTGTTGGGCATGCTGGCAGAGGAGGGGTGCCATGTGCACCCCTCCACTTTTCGTCCGTACCATACAAAAAGGGACTCCGGCGACAACGACAACCACGATGACTTCTACGACAACAAGAGATGTGCATGCATACGAAAAGCGTAAGTGCGATTTTTTTTGTTGGTTTGATCAACCCGACCATCTTCGTGATAGGTTTCAAACCGATCAAATTTGACATCAAATCGTCATTTCCGCCGTACGTATGCATCGCTAATCTCTAAACCGTGCGGCCATCTTCGTGATAGGCTCGACACGGTCGAACAAGCACCGGATATTTTATTATCTAAACCGTGCGGCCATCTTCGCGATAGGCTCGACATGGTCGAAATTGTTGATCGAGCATCGGATACAAGGATTAAAGTGCCGCCTGTGCCGTACGGCATGGGCGCGTGCCGTACCGTGCCCCCAAGAAGGGGGCACGGTACGGGGGGGTCTAGGACCCCCCCCTGTCTCGCGGCACGCACCTGCGTGCCGCTCGAGACAAAGCAGCACGCAGGTGCGTGCCGGCGGCACGTACCGTGCGTGCCGCCATTTTTTTTTTCCTTTTTGGCTTTTTTTTTAGGTTTTTTTTTTTCTTTTGTCCTCTAGGGTTTGGAGCCCCCCTCCCCCCCTTTGGGCCATCTATATTGTCTTTTTTTTAACTTTGTTGTCTTTTTTTCAATTCTTTTTTTGCTTTTTGGCGGATACCTTTTTTTTAACTTCTTATTTATCAATATAGGAGCAAATTTTTAATTGACATATTCGATCCATACCGCTTTCGCCCCCCCGCACCAGGCCCGAGCCCTCCGCTTCCACCACAGACATTCATTTTTTCTTCACAAAATATTTTATCAAAATTTGTCGCACCGCGAAACTTTCGATGAATCAAAGGAACAAAAATCGATTTCCTAAACAAATTTTGATCAGATATTTTTAAAAAGAATAAAAAAACAAAAAATATAGATGTAATATTGGGAATATATGAATTTCTCACAATACCAGCAATACTTATATCAATATTGTCAAATAAATCTTGTATCTGCAGATAACAATATGCCATATGATCCAGCGGGACGATTATGTGAAATTAAGCAGTCATCTCTATATAAAGATGTAAATTTAAATAATTATTGTACTTGTGAATTTTATTATTATATTTTAATTTTTATTCTACATCAGATATAGTTGTATTTTACTTACAAAAAGCTTTCATGCATGTTAATTGATGAGTATAGTAAGATATACATAGTAAATATTCATATTATTTTGTTTAAATATTTCAAAATAATATTATAAGAGTTTATTGGAACCAAAAAAGCTAAAATAAGTCCGTGCCAAAGCGTGCCAGTTGGAGGTCATGCGTATCTTTCGGCACGCAAGCGTGCCACGTGTCGGCACGCAAGCGTGCCCGTGCCGTACCGTGCCAGGGACGTAACGGCACGCCCCTGTGCCACGGCACTTTAAACCTTGATCGGATATTTTGCTACGAAAATCGTGCGGCCATCTTCGCGATAGGCTCGACATGGTCAAAACGGTTAATCGAGCGGCCATCTTCGTGATAGGCTCGACACGATCAAGCCCGTTTATTTTACTACATAAACCATGCTGCCATCTTCGTGATAGGCCCGACATGGTCGAAAGGAGTAATCGAGTGGCCATCTTCGTGATTGGCTCGACACGATTAAACCCCGTGCACTTGAATAAAACGTGATAAAAATGATAATAAAAAAATGGACGAGTACTGTTGTTGTTCACTATCTTCGCGATAAGCACCGTCATTTTCATAACAAGCTTGACGTGAATTAATCTCGTATATTTGGACAAAAAAAAATATATGAAAAAAAAGGGCAAAAAGAAATTTAAAAAAAAGAGAAAAGAAGGACATCCTTCTCTCTCTCTCTTTCTCGGTTTCATACAGAGAGATGGAGTTGGGTCTCCAACTCAAACCCAACTCTCTCTCTTTCAGTCAGAATCAACAAAAAAAAAGAAAAAAAAAGAAGAAACACAACANATCAACAAAAAAAAAGAAAAAAAAAGAAGAAACACAACATACAACAAATACAAAAGAAAAAAAAAGAAGAAAAGGGGTGTCCCTCCTTCTCTCGGGCAAAGAAAACAAAAAAAGAAAAGAAAAGAAAAGGAAAAACAAAAAAACAAAATTTGAGGAATTGGGTTTGAATTATTTTGAAAATGGTTCAATCCATCATGGGCCCAATAAACAAATTTCATAAGCAGTCAAAAAATAAAGCACTAAGCCCACATGCAAATTCGGGCCCACAACCTGTGGAGCCTTAAATCCAGCTCACATGCAGATTTGGATTCAAAATCAATAAAAATGCAGCCCAAATACAGATTCGGGTTCAAGGCCCAGAACATTAAAGCTCGAAACCAATCTTAGCCAACATGCAGATCCGGGCCCAAGGCCCAGAGCATGTAAAGTCCAAGACTAATTTCAGTCCACATGCAGATTCGGGTTCAAGGCCCAGACCATGTAAAGTCCAAGAGTGATTTCAGTCCACATGCAAATTCGGGTCCAAGGCCCAAAATATGTAGAGCCCGAAATCCAGCACATGTGCAGATTTAAATTCAAAATCAATAAAAGTCCAGCCCACATACAGGTTCGGGCCCAGAACATGTAAAGCCCGCAACATATCTCAACCCACATGTAGATTTGGGTCCAGAACAAATAAAAATTCATTTCTTAACCCAAAACCCAAAATCCACAAACAAAATTCCAAAACCCAAAGTCCACAAATTAAATCCCAAACCCAAAGTCCACAATTAAAATCCCAAAATCCAAAGTCCACAAATAAAATCCCAAAACCCAAAGATCCAAAATCCAAAGTCCATAAATAATACCCAACCAAATCTACCAAACCTATGTCCCAAACCGAGTTCTTGGGCTTGCCAAATGGGCCCCTTAATATGAATTAATTCTAAGAATTAATTTCTTGGGCTTTCCAACTAGACCCCTTACCATGAAGCAATTTTACAAATTAATTTCATGGGTCTGCCAAATAGGCCCTTTATCACGAATTAATTCTATGAATTAATTTCATGGGCCCTCCTTGTCATAAATTAATTTTATGAATTAATGGGCCCTCCAAATGGCTCCTTATTATAAATTAATTCAATGGGCTCTCCAAATGGCCCTTATCATGAATTAATTTCATCAATTAATTCAATGGACTTTATAAATGGGCTTCTAGCATGAATTAATTTTATGAACCAATTTCATGAGATTAAACTCAAAGCCGACCGCCATGTCACTAAACTAAGCAACTCGATTTTAAATCGACCGCTAAGTCGCTAAACTGAGCAAATCAAATTCCGATACGACCGTCAAGTCGTTAAACTGAGTATTTGACCATCAAGTCGTTAAACTGAACATCCGACTGCCATGTCATAAACTGAGCACCAAAATTCAAGCTGACCGCCATGTCATTAAACTGAGCAATTCAATTCAAGCCGACCGCCATGTCATTAAACTGAGCAACTCAATTTAAAGTCGACCGCCATGTCGTTAAACTGAGCAACTCAATTTAAAGTCGATTGCCATGTCGCTAAACTGAGCAACTCAATTTTAAATCGACCGCCATGTCGCTAAACTGAGCAACTCAATTTGAACTCGACTGCCATGTCGCTAAACTGAGCAATTCAATTTTAACATCGACCGCCATGTCGCTAAACTGAGCAACATAATTTAAAATCGACTGTCATGTCGCTAAACTGAACAACTCATTTCAAGCCGATTGTCATGTCGCTAAACTGAGCAACTCAATCTAAAATCGACCGCCATGTCGCTAAACTGAGCATCTAAAATTGAATCGACTGCCAAGTCGCTAAACTGAGCAAACCAAGTTCAAATTTGACCATCAAGTCGTTAAACTGAACAAATGACTGTTAAGTCATTAAGCTGAACATCCGACCGCCATGTCATTAAACTGAGCACCAAAACTCAAATCGACCGCCATGTCGCTAAACTGAGCAACCCAATTTAAAATCGACCACCATATCGCAAAACTGAATAACTCAATTTAAAATCGACCGTCATGTCGCTAAACTGAGCACCTCAACTTCAACCGACCGCCATGTCATTAAACTGAGCAACTCAATTTAAAATCGACCGCCATGTCGCTAAACTGAGCACCAAACTTAAACCGACCGCCATGTCATTAAACTGAGCATCAAAACTTCAATCGACCACCAAGTCGCTAAATTGAGTAGCTAGTCTTATAAAATTTATGTACAGTAGGGGTATGCCCCTGCTTAAGCCATGTACATGGCAAATCATATTAATAAAATTTTATTTGCCTGTTTTGTCTCTTTTATTATCAGCATTTATATTTGGTCTCTTAATCGAAGGTACCTTAACACTGAAAGTGTGGGGTAATTAATAGCAGATTCTTGAGTCTGTTGGAAGCCATGAACCTATAATTCTGATTTTAAAATAAAATTTAAACAAATTTAATCTCTACCATGAACGACCCCTCACCTCAGAAACACCTATGGCGGGGCCGGTTCGTTCGCGGTAGACAAAATGGCACGCCCGGTAGGACATGGCTTCACCCTCCATCTTTGAGACCTAATTAATAAATGCTGATAAAAGACCAAAATATATTTATATTTATGCGTGACTAATGTTTGCTGTCTTATATATGCAGAGCAATGGCATCAAACAACACCACGGTTAATGCGACTCAAATCCGCTTTCCCGCTTCTATGATGAAAATACAGACTGCCGGTGTCACCATCCAGTTCGGCACCGTCACTGAGGACATTCTGGTTACTGTCATGCCCCAGCCAGCCACTCAAATTGGTGGGGGCAAGACTTCGACGGACTCCAAGGACGAAGCTACTTTAGTTCCCAACAGCCGTGTGATTTCTCGCCTTCCATCACGTGGGAGGCGCCCAAATGTCATCATCCCAAATCCTCCGCGCAGGCCTGCCAAGGAGCGACTGGCTGTTCCCTCTGCCGCAACAAGAATTGTGATGGAGGGTCGACTCAAATTTTCTGATGGCCAGCTTGCAAGGACATTTGTCTTTAAAAGATTGGCCCTGTCAATTCTGAAACCATTGATCCGGAAGCATCAAGAAAATCAGTTTTTGATAGACTGACGACCTCTACAAGCGAAGTTGCCGAGATGGCACTTCATCCAAGATCCAAATCTTTTAAGAGAAACGCTCGACGTTCCTTAAAGAGAAGACAAGAGAGAGAAGACAAAGGAACAGAGGCATTACCGCCGACTAAGGTTGTAGTCGAACCGACAGCTCTTATGCATAACAAGTTCGCCCCACTAAAGTTTGTCAAAAAGAATTCACCCACTGCTGTCCTCCGTCCTGAAAAAGAAATGGGTCACCTACGACCTATCAATGAGACGAGCTACCCACGGCCTGTCAACAAGGTCTCGCCAAAACACAAAGAGACAACTATATCTCAACGCATCTATGAAGCCTTGAAAGAGGTTAAAAGGCGTCGCAAGGAGGAGAATACATCTGCAATTAGGGGGCGGAAGCAACCATTGATGCCGAATAAGAAAATTACTAAGCAATGGAGAGTGAAGAACTCTATCATACCATCTGATAATTAGGAGAAACAAAGAGGAAGCTCCAAAAGGTTGACTATCCATACAGTAAGGATGGTCAATCATGTAGAAGAAGATAATGATGATGGCAATCCGACGCTGAGGGAGATAGCTACGAGAGCTGCCCTCCTGCGCAAAGGGAAGAAGGCCCCTGAAACAAAAAGATGTGGTTCCTCTCAAGGGATAGGAGAATATCCCAACACGGACTTACCTCAACACCCCAATACTGACTTACCCCTTGACCTGTTTAGTGTAGAAGAGAATGAAGAGGAACCCGCTTTTCTCCCCCAGGATCCTAAAGATCTTCTAATTGATTCAATGAGAAAGAAGCTGGAGGAAAAGGACAAGGACATATCAAATCTGCATAGAAAGTTAGACGAAGTCTTGGAAATGTTCAGCAACATGCAAACGCACATGGGAGTGCAATTATGCAATCCTGAAGTTCAAGCTACACCACCGACCTTGAACTTGTCCACACCGTCAACCGAAGAAAACCGAAAAAATCAGTTGGCTACAACACCTCGCATCCAAAAAGATACTCATAATATAACCAGAGATGAAATATCAGAACTTATTGCTCTTCAACTGAAAGAGTCAATGGCAGGGTCAATACCCAAACAGAAATGAAGGGGGCACCCATACCCTATGGAATATGATGATATACTCTTTCCTTTAGGGTATGTTATTCCTAAATTCAAACAATTTAATGGGGTAGGCAACCCGGACCAACATTTGGCACATTTCAAAGCCACGTGTGGTAACACCGGGGGCAACAAAATTATTGTTGCGTCAGTTCCCTCAGAGCTTGACCGGGATAGATTTTGACTGGTATTACTCTCTCGAGGATGACTCAATTAAAACTTGGAGTGAAATGGAGAATGCTTTTCGAGCAAAATTCGCTACAGTTAGCGATAAAATCTCAATAGCAGATCTGGCAGCGACTAAAAGAAAGAAGCATGAGTCAATGCTAGACTACATAACTCGATGGCGAAATTTGAGTATAAAGTGTGATACAACCCTAGAGCAATCTCAAGCGGTAGAGTTGCTTAAAGGGAATATAGACAACTGGATGGCCCCGTTCTTTTGTATCAGCAGTTGTACTACGTTTTAGGATCTCATACCGAACGTCTCAAGACTGGAGAAAACTGATCCACAAATTTTGGCGAGTTTCTATCCTTCTAAACCTCGGAGGGAAGATGGAAAGAAAGCCGAAACCAAAACCGTCCATTCAAGAACAGCTTATGCCAACAATATAGAAAAAGGAAAAAGGCCCATTGCTTCAGTTGGGCCAACATCCAAGCCAACGTTAGGCGGTGATAACTATAAAATGACCATAGAAGAGAGAAAGAATAAAGTCTACTCCTTTAAAAGAGACAAAGTAAGAAAAATATTCAATGATGCTATTAAAAGTGGTCTATAGCTACCGGAGCCAAAGAGGCCAGAAGATGTTGGCAAAACTGATGACACAAATTATTGTCTCTATCATAGGATGGTCAATCACCCTATTGAAAATTGTTGGGTGTTTAAAGACTGGGTTGAAAAGCAATATAAAACTGGTGCTATTACTCTCTCACGTTCAGTCTTGATGGATTCACAAATGGAAGAAACCAATGTAATTAGTGCGGGGACCGAAGAAACAGTAGGGTTCGATTACTCTTTTCCCTCTGAGGTTTGGAACACTTTTCTGACTAAGAAGACTGGAAAAATGCTCAAACAGTTGAAAGAAACTCCAGGAATTACATGGCGAGGCCCGCTGAATCCAAGAGTGCAACCAATGCCACTTGAGGATCAACCTTCATCATCTTCCAAACCATACAATCCTCCTACTCTATCTAATCGGAAAGTAATCAAGAAAAAGAAGATTAAAAGGCCCGTAGATCCGGAGCCGTATGAGTCTAAGAAGACGGAGCTTGAAGAGTATATTGACTCCCTAGAAGACTACATACAGAAAAAGAGGGACGCAGTTTTAATCAAAGACTTCGTAGTCGGAGCAATGGAAGGCACGACCGTCCCAATACGAAAGATTGATGAGGGTGTGAAATTTAAAGAATATGTCGAGCCCCCTCTTCCACCCAATAAAAAAGTCTATATAAATTTGGAAAACGAATTTGAAGAGATAGAGAAGGAGATCTATGAGGAGGCGGAGGATTTCAGGCGAGAAGTATGCACAGAAGTATGCAGAGCCACCTCAGCTTATAATGTGGACAGTGAAGATGAATTCACTTCCGCGTTAGAAGACAATACTGATGATGATGCTGAAGAAGGCGATAGCAAGAAAGAATTTTGGCAAAAATTAGAAAGAAAGAAAAAAGAGGAGCAAGGTTCAATTGCATATGCACAAAGGGTTACGAACTATAGACTAGACTCGGTCAACGAGGAGCTCTTTAATATAAGAGTCGAACAAAAAGAGATAGCGAAGATGGTGATCGGGCTTGAAGCAAGGATTGAGCAGGTGTTACGGTTAATGGCCCCAACCCCTCGACGAGTTCGGCCACCACCTAGAAATAACCGTCTACAAGAGGTGATGGAGCGCATTGAAAGGATGATGACCGCGATACCAGTCAGGAGCAAGCAACAGAGGATGTATCTTCTCAGAACTGGAGAATTGTAGGAGATCAAGATCTATCAATTCGAAGGGAGAAACAACAATTGTCTTGAAAAAGTAAAAACAAATGACTATTAAGTCGTTAAGCTGAACATCCGACTGTTAAGTCGTTAAACTGAGCACCAAAACTCAAATCGACCGCCATGTCATTAAACTGAACACCAAAACTCAAATCGATCGCCATGTCGCTAAATTGAGCAACCCAATTTAAAATCGACCGCCATGTCGCAAAACTGAGCAACTCAATTTAAAATCCACCGCCATGTCGCTAAACTGAGCACCTCAACTTCAACCGACCGCCATGTCATTAAACTGAGCAACTCAATTTAAAATCGACCGCCATGTCGCTAAACTGAGAACCAAACTTAAACCGACCGCCATGTCATTAAACTGAGCATCAAAACTTCAATCGACCACCAGGTCGCTAAATTGAGTAGCTAGTCTTATAAAATTTATGTACAGTAGGGGTATGCCCCTGCTTAAGCCATGTACACGGCAAATCATATTAATAAAATTTTATTGGCTGTTTTGTCTCTTTTATTATCAGCATTTATATTTGGTCTCTTAATCGAAGGTACCTTAACACTGAAAGTGTGGGGTAATTAACAACAGATTCTTGAGTTTGTCGGAAGCCATGAACCTATAATCCTGATTTTAAAATAAAATTTAAACAAATTTAATCTCTACCATGAATGACCACTCGCCTCAGAAACACCTACGGTGGGGCTGGTTCGTTCACGGCAGACAACATAGAAATTGATTATCGCCTTCGTTTGGGAGAGTGTCTTCAGTAACTGGCTGCATGTTCGTATGGCACCGGCAGAGCTGAGGGAGCTGAGGGCACAGCTGCAGGATTTGTTGGATAAAGGCTTCATTCGCCCGAGCGTCTCGCCTTGGGGAGCACCAGTTTTGTTCGTCAAGAAGAAGGACGGATCACTTCGCCTTTGCGTGGATTATCGTGAACTTAATAAAGTCACGATCAAGAACAAGTATCCGTTGCCGAGGATCGACGACTTGTTTGATCAGCTTCAGGGATCATGTGTGTATTCCAAGATCGACTTGCAGTCGGGATACCACCAGTTGAAGATCAAGCCCGAGGATGTATCGAAGACGGCTTTTAGAACACGGTATGGACATTATGAGTTCACAGTTATGCCGTTTGGGCTTACTAATGCCCCGGCAGCTTTTATGGATCTGATGAACCGTGTTTTCAAGCCTTATCTAGACAGGTTCGTCGTGGTGTTCATCGACGACATTTTGGTCTACTCTCGGAGTGATGCAGATCACGAGGAGCATTTGAGGATTGTACTCCAAGTACTTCGGGAAAAGGAGCTTTATGCCAAGTTGAAGAAATGTGAATTTTGGCTTCGAGAGGTAGCCTTCCTTGGACACCTGATTTCTGGATCGGGTATAGCCGTGGATCTTAAAAAGATTGAAGCAATCAAGGATTGGCCGAGACCGACGAGCGTCACGGAGATACGGAGTTTCCTTGGATTGGCCGGTTACTACCGGAGATTTGTCGAGGGATTTGCTAAGCTATCTACTCCCCTCACGAGGCTCACGCATAAAGGTGTTACCATGATGATGGAAGTTACGCCCCACTTCTCATGGAAGTTATGCCCCACTTCACATGGAAGTTACGCCCCACTTCTCAACCGTTCCCGCCTAAACGCTCTTGGCCTTCAGGCGCCTTATTGCCGACTTCTGGTGTACCACGTGTCCTTATTTTTTCGGCTCATACATAGGCTAGGTCGGCGTGTTTATTTTAAATTTGGCATCAACAATGCCCCCTCAATAGTCTTTCGAATGAACATTCGGATGACTATTGGTGCCAAATCGACTGCTCAATAGCATAGCCGAGACCCAAGCTTTAGTTTCGCTGATCTTGGTTGGCTTAAAGAAAACGACTCTTTATCATCCCAGCTGCATATACATCGGCTCCATCAGACAATTCTTACTTTTACTCGATTGATTCGGCTCTTCTTGAATCGAATGTTCTTCTATCAAGAATTTTTCCTTGAAGAAAATGGCTCTTTACTAGCCATATATACCTCGGCTTCTTCAGCCGATTCTTCACTTTCACTTGATTGGCTCGGCTCTTTTTGAACCGATTGTTCTTCTAGCAAGGATTTCTCCTTGCCTTTGCTTTGATTTTTATATCGGCTCCATTGCAGCCGATCGTCCTCACTTTTCTTCTGAAATTGCTCATTTTGGGCAACTCGAATACCTAGATCAAATAGGTTAGAAAAATACTTATCTTTAAAATGGTCTTTTATCTTAAAATGTAGACCATTTAACACCATTTTGGCGAACTCTGATTCTGGCATTCTCATAAAGCACCGGGTTTTGGCTATTTTGAAACGGTTCAAATACTCTTCGACCGTTTCACCCGACATTTGTCGGTATAAAGCCAAGTCGGCGACCGATAATTGTGGCTCCGACCTATAGAATTGCTCATGAAATTTTCTTTCTAATTCGTCCCAATTTTGGACGGAATTGGCTGATAAACTTGTATACCAAGTAAAAGCCGTTTTAGTTAACGACGTGTTAAACAATCTTAATTTTAAAAATAGATCTGTCGCGGCTTCCCTGCACTGTGCCGTGAACCGTGCCACATGTTCGACCGTGTTTTCGGTCTCATCCCCAGAAAATTTATCAAACTTCGGCATTTTCCAGTTTGCCGGGTATGGATGCTCTGTGTCTATATTTGCAGGATAAGGTGATCTAAATATAAGCCGCATTGCCGGCCTTGCGCCTACTCCCAAAGTATTTCGGATGGCTTCTTCGATTTGCGCATATATTTCATTATTGTTTCCCTGCAAAGGAACTTGTACTTGTGCATTCGGTCCTTGTAATGGTCCGAAGTTTTGTACTATGGGATTTGCTCCTTGAATATTTGGAGCCTGCCCCCCAGCTCTAGCCCCTACATTTTGGGGCTGGTATGTTGCTATCGGCGGAGGTGGTGGCAATCCCTATGTAATTTCCGGCTGTTGACCGGTATTGACGACGGCCTGTCTGTAAGCCGCTTGGAATAGTGCCCCCTGGTATTGGGGCTGTCCATTTACCGGTATCGCAGGATTTTTCAATACTGGTGTCATCATAGGCCCTTATAAGCCTGTCATTGGTTACTCATTTCGAGTCAATAATTGCCTTATTCGTGCAATATTTTCATTATAGATCGTGATGGCGGCCAACACCGCATCTAGTCGAGCGGTACTTTGATGGATATTTTGATCTAAAGTTTGCAGGACTCGGCTCATCTGGCCGAGCGCCTGAGTTAGACTCGGCTCTTGATGAGCCGACTGTCCACTAGTTTCTCCTTCAACTGGCAAAACTGCTTGACATTCGCCAGCATTGTCTGAATCACTAGGTTGATCACTCCCGAAATTTCCAGGAATGGCCCTATTACGTAGATTTATGGCGTTATCATCAGCCATAATCTATATAAAAATGTAAATTTACCTTAAAAATAAGGTCCCACCGGGCGTGCCAAAAATTGTTAGTAGCCGAATCTTCCTGACCCTTTGACCCGGCCAAAGGTCCTCCTCGGGGAGGGCGTCGGGGTGAGGAACAGCTGCGGATGGTGACCCTCGAAGTTTGCGCCCTTCGACAGATCAAGCGATTCGGCTGATGAGAGATCGGATCAGCCGAGTTCGAAAACCTTTATTGTAGAATCGGTTCGGCTGGAGGTGCCGAATGTATGAACTGTGCAGGGATCAATGTCGGCAGAAGAGCCGAATGGAAGAAGTACACAGTAACTGGTCGGCTGAAAGAGTCGAATGGAAGAAGTACACAATGACTGGTCGGCTGAAAGAGCCGAATGCTTTTATATAATAATAAAAAAGAGTGTGCCCGAAGGACATACAGACTCAGAAATATAGTTTATAACAGAGTGATGCCCGTGGGACAGACAGACTTTGCAAATGTAGTCTACAACGGAGTGATGCCCGTGGGGCAGACAGACTCCAGGATTCTACTTAGCGAACTACTCCTAGGAAAGCAGTAAATGCGGAAAAGAAAAAGATTACATTTAGACTACTCCTAGAAAAGCGATAAAATGCAGAGAAAATAAGGGTGGTCTTCTCGTTCAGGATGGAGAAAGACCTCTATTGCAGGCTTTGAAATTACTATTTATAGTAACATCAACCCACATTATTGATTGGTTGGGGGAGTGGTTGTAACCATGATGATGGAAGTTACGCCCCACTTCTCATGGAAGTTATGCCCCACTTCACATGGAAGTTACGCCCCACTTCTCAACCGTTCCCGTCTAAACGCTCTTGGCCTTCAGGCGCGTTATTGCCGACTCCTGGTGTACCACGTGTCCGTATTTTTTCGGCTCATACGTGGGCTAGGTCGGCGTGTTTATTTTCAAATTTGGCATCAACACACTTGTATATTACTGTACCATTTATTAATTCTTTTAATTAATTGTGGCGGAAGTTTATAAGTGCATTTTAAATATTTTTTATATTATCATATAATTCTGTATCATACTATTGCGAATCCATATTATTTATGGATTTTGCCAAGTTTTTGGACATAAAACCCTACATAATGTGATTTATAGGTTAATTTATCTTACCATAAGTACGTTACATATAATATTTAGCATTTGGGTAAATTGAATCACTAGCTTGTGACTTTTATAAAAGTTTTATTTTGGTCCCCATACTTTTATTTCAACGTTCAAACCCCTAAACTCAATATCTTGAGTCATTTTGAGTCCCTAACATCATGTCTTGTTGGTGGAACTAACTGAAGTCATGCCTACTTACCATGGGGATCTCAAACGTATACATGTTAACATGCTAGCATGATTGTTTTCTCAATATATTGGCGGGAAAAGAGCGCATGCAATTCACATGCCTAGAACCTAATGAAGGAACAACATATAGGAACGTGCTATTCTTACAAACAATTTCTACAACAATTTACAAAATTCAAAATTTAGTGGTTAGATTTTATTCTTTGCCTTGAGAATTACAATAATCATCTCATGATTGACACCTTCTTGCCAATGAAATACGGCCACATAAGCAAGTTTCTAAAATGTTGAAGAATTTGTTTGTAAGTATAGCATTACTCCAACATATATTACCCTGCACTCTATAGTCCATTCCACCTTTGGAGGATTGGGGTTCCAAAATATATAGGGGAAAAAGAAAAGATTATCCAACGAAAATTTACAGCACAAAATTATCTATTCCTCTCCGAACTTATGAATCGCTTGAGCAGTAGAAACGTACAAGCTCCACTTAATATATGTTTTTTGTTAAACTTTACAAATTATGACTAAAACGTAATTCGATTTTCACATTTTTGTTTCACAAGTCATTTTAGGTTGATTTAGTTATTTTGCAAGGGTTTTTTGGTCCATGGCACTTGTTTTTTGTTGGTTTTCTAAGTGTTTCTCCGTTGGCTTTCTATGTTGACCACATTGCATAGTTCAGATTTTGCGGACCTCTATTGCAAAGTTTTTTGTGGTTTGTGTTCTCTTTGTTCTATCATCATTTGTTTATATAAAAAATGTGGCTTTACATTATTAAACTGTACAATAGTGAATAGGCCTCATTTGGTATTGTTGTCGTATTTTTTTTTAAAGAAGTATTCTATACAATTTGATATACCTGTGGAGGACTTTCCTCTCATTGTCATTGTTGGTTAACTTGGAATACATCCTTGTTAAGTGATGGATGATGTGGAACACAGTGAAAGTATTCATTTGTACCTTTTGTGAAAAGCAACTCGCGTTACAACGCGATAAGTCACGGATCATGGAAGTTGATTCACGTGTCCTTGGATCGTCCATGAAGGTCATCTAACTCTCCAAACTCACGGTAGATTGAGCTACAAACGAGCACGATCTCTAATCCACCTTCCAAGACCCTCTAGAAGCAATAGATTAATTGAGGATATGGTTTTTCTCTCTCACAAGATGGTTCACAAATTACTCACGAATTTACGAGTATTTTTTCTCTATTTTCTTTTTTTTTTTATAAGAGAATAGCCCGTATATTTATAAGGGATCCCAAAACTCTAATAGGTAAGTAAAAGGTCGAATCGATTATGATTGTTATCCTATTATGGCTGGAATATATCTCTAATTAGTTTTCCAATTTAAAAGCGAGATTAAGTCTAGTTCAATTAAACTACATAATAACCATCGGATCAAGCCCTATCAAGGGCGGACCCAATTCGGTTTAACCGAATGCCAACAGATGACAACTTCTTTAAGAAGCAAAAAAAGTAGTTTTTTTAGTGTTTGTTTTTTGTTGCCAAACAAACATCTTAGACCGTCTCCTCCTACACTATTTTGTGCAGAAATTCTGTTTTAAAAAAATAAAAAATCAGCAATGATAACAAATTAGTTAGCTTAGAGCTCACTCTCTCTAGACTAAATATTTACCCACTACTGCCAGTTAATAGTTGGCTTCAAAACATTGCGTAGTTTATAATTTAATTTCTTATATGTTGCAGGTCCTGATACTGCTGTTTTTTGCTTCAGTTGCATAATGCCGGGCACGTTTGTGTGTAGACAAGATAGGGCAAGAATGGAAGATAAATTACTATGACTATTGCAGGCCAAAGTCAGTTTCTCTCATAGATATTGCTGTTATGATGGAAAAATTAATATAATGGCTACATTTGGTGTGCCCCTAGTAGCAATTTTAAACGGACACAACGGAGTTAAAATGTGATAGAGATTTGCTAATGGTATTAAAATGTCTCAAACATAGGGCTATATGTATATATACCAGAGCACATAAACTTTGATAAGATAATGCAGGAAGAGGCTACTCGGCCTGTAGGTGCATACCAACAGACATTCTAATGTTGTTGTTGGTGACTATAATGATGACGAAATGTAGTTGGTATCCTGCTGCTGCAACTGTTTGCAGGGGCAATGGAAGTAATGAGGGTGTTGTTCTAACCCCCAGAAAAAGGAAGAATGACAAGGAAGGCGAACTAATGATAGCAGTAATAAGGGAAAAAGCAGAGAGGAGGATGGCATTGAGGTGGACAACAATAAGGATAGTACTGACAGCGATTACAGACAGCACAATGATGAACTGTTTGAAGGAAATATTGATGTAGGTCTAGAGAGAGATATGCACCGGCGAGAAAAACAGGCTCTATAATTTGGAGCAGATGATGTAGAGTCTTCCTGGACATCCTCTGGTGAAGTAAAAATGGCAGAAGAGAGCGCAGAGAATTCAGGACCGTGACCAATATGCAAAATCCACAATTTCATGCTGGGATGCAATTCAGCTCTTTATAAGAATTTAAAACAGTGGTAAAAGAATACAGAATCAAGCAGAGATTCCACATCAAGGTTCTAACAAATGACAAGAACAGGGGAGGAGTTATTTGCAAGAAAATTGCGGGTCGCTTATTTATGCATCTTGGGCCTAAGGATGAAAACCTAGTTCAAGTAAAGACATTTAACCGCAAACGCACTCGTTGGAAGGAGCTTAAGACCAGACCTGCAACACCCGCCTGGCCAGCAAAGAAGTACAGTCCATGTATCTGAGGCAAAACTATATATGCCAAAACTTTGGAGATGATCGACGGTTGCAAGAAGGAACAGTATGATAAGTTGTGGGATAATGCTACTGAGATAGAAAAATGAATCCTGGTTTTAGTTTTCTTATTTCCTGTGGGTGTTCCTAGAAAGGAAAAAATATGGTGGGCTGCTACTTTCGGCAGTTGGAATTGGTGTAAATGACTGCGTCTTTCGAATAGCCATATACAATAGTTGGTGCTGAATCTAGAGACACATGATCATGGTTTTTTGAGATTAATTGAATATACGGCCTTCAAATGGAGAATTTTATTTACATGGACATTCATGGTTGACAAACGACAGGCGCGTGGTTCTGAAATAACCGTCCTTTTATTTTTCAAGAATCTAGCCAATTGCAAGTGCAATGCATGTAACACAAAATAGAAGATGCACAATTAATTCATATCTAGTTCTTTATAATGAGCGAATTTAAAACTTTTATGTTAGTTCAAAATTTAAAGGTTACAGAATAAAGAATATATGATTTTTAGTTTTTATATCTACTTTCATGAGATTAAGTAGAGATAGAGTTGAATTTTTTTTATAAATAATCCTATCGATTTTTATAATTATAAAAATAATTTTTTTTAAAAAATAATTATAAAAATAGACCTCTGAATACGGTGAATGATTCACCGCATTCATAACTCCTTATTAGGAGTAGAAAAAGAATAAAAACGGTGAACCATTCACTGCTTTTACCATCGTAGAAATATAGAAAGAAGTGAGTAAAAGAAAGAAAGGATAAATGTTATGCTTTTGTATAGAATAAAGAATGGATAATATCATTTTTTCACATTGTTTATCCACAAAAAGAAACCAATACAATGTAATATACACTGTAAAACGTTATTTGATATGGTTATAAAAACTGCAAATATATCAAATTTAAATTTTCAAAGTAATTCAAAATTTTAAATTTTTATGAGGTAAATAATAATTTTAAATTATTGTAATTAATTTTGCATTTAAAATTCATAGTATAATTTTTTTTTTTTATTTCATGATTTAGGACAGACAATTTTGTTGAAAATCAAAAATTGGGAATAATTCAAAAATTAAGATTTTGTTAGTTAAATCTTTTATTAATTTAAATTTCTGCAATAGGGAGCAGATGTTTCCAAATTTTTTTATTTAGCTTGTATTTAAAGTTTCGAGAATAAAGAATGAATAATTGCAATTGTTTGAATTTAACTTCGTGAAATAAGGAATAAATAAGTAGTTGAGATATGGTCGCTGATTTGTTTACGATATTCAATATTAAGGGATAAAATAATAACCACATTTTGGAAATGCTTGAACAGTAATTTAAGGGCCTGTTTGGTTCGCTTTTTTTTTCTTCCTGAAATCGGAATCGAAATAAATAAATCCGTTTGTGGGTGTTTAGTATGTGGGAGTCCCATTTCGATTCTAATTCCCGTGGAATGGAAATTTCCCAATCACCTCTTTTTTCAATCCGGACTAGGAGGCCGGATTGAAAGTTGAATCCGAACAGAATGGATATTTATTCGGATTAAATTTATTTTTTCAACTTTTTTAATTAAAATATGAGTTAAAATTTAAAAATTAAATTTATAATTTTAAATTTTAATTTAAACTTAAATTAAAAATTAAAATTTAATCAAGTATTTCGAATCTAACTTATGAATTTGAATTTAAATTAAATTTTAATTTATATAAAGTTTTATTCAAATTTTATTTCAAACTTAAATTAAATTTATGGATTCAAATTAAAATTTAAATTATAATATTAAGTTTGAATTTGAATAAATCAAAATTTAGTTTCATATTTTGAATTATCCACTCAACTTCGAAGTTTAATTTTTTTAAAAAAATAGATTTAAAATTTTGACATTATTTCAAAATTTTGATGTAAATTTTAAATATTTAATTTTTAATTTAAATTTAAATGAATATTATAAAGACAATGTTAGTTTATTAATTTGATTACGTTTTTTATATCTACCTGAACCAAACACCGATAATGGGAATGATTTATTTCGATTCCGGTTCAGGTGATGAACCAAACAGAATTAGGTAATGAGTCATTCCGATTCCGATTCCAGCTTATTTTAATTCTGATTCCGATTCCGATTTCAACTTCGAACCAAACACGCCCTAACATTCTTTAAGTCATTTATTGAAATTTGGAATATAGTTTTTTTCTAAATTAAAAGCTTCATTACTTAAATTTTTTTATAAATTCAAAATTTAAAATTTAATGAGATAATTTTAAAATTTTTAAATAATTTAGATATTTTCTATTAGAAATTTAAAATTTAGAATAAATTAAATTTAAATTTTATTATTTAGAATATTGTATTAATTCAAAAATTATAAGTTTTAAGGAATAGAATTATATTTAATTCTAAAATTCATTGTAAGTGTAATTTTAAATTATTATAAATATTAAGTCTGTAAGTTCAAAATTTTCTAGTTCGTTTAGAATAATTCAAATTAGATTAAAGTAGAAAATGAGATCTACATATTTAAAATTTAGAATTTGATGGGAAAAATATATATATAAGATATCAAATTACCAAAATTAAGGGAGAATAAAAGAATACTAAATTGGCATTTAGTTAGAAATTAAGGGCACTTTTAAAAATGTTGGAATTAGATGGCAGCGAAAACTTACAAATTGGATAGCCAATGTATCCAAAAACCGAAATCGGATCGGGTTGCTTGTTTTACTAGCCTCCGGGATCGCCTTTGTCTTGATAGTTCTAGATCTCTCACGTATCATGTCTTTTCCCACCTTTGCGTCACAGATCAGATGCGTCTGACACGGATCGGATGCAAATCGAAGAGGGCTATCAGAATCCTCTTTTGTGGATATCCTCTTCTATATCCACACTCTAAAATTCCAGAAACATAGGTGGAAATCCTAGAGAGAAAGAAGAGATCTAAGATTCTTTTCCAATCAATCATACGAGAGAAAAGGAAGACGTATTTATAGAATAACAGAACCCCTTAATTATCCTAAATCTCACATATATTAGGATAAGGATTAAGATTAGAATATCTATTAACATTCATTAAGATATGTTTCTTAACTAATAAGAAACATACAATTTATTCTTATCCTAATCTTATTGGAATAAATCATGATTCACATCTTATGTCGATTGGGTTAAATCATAACCTGCTAATGTGGACATACCACATGGTAACAATTTCCCACTTGGCCACATTGGCTAATTCTCTCCTACTCATTCTACTCTTCATATGGGTAATGGAGTGTGCGAACTAACGAAAGAAACACATGCATGAGTGCTATATTAAGTTACCACCTAACTAATATAGCACATCACTGACTTAATTCGTTTATGCCCTAGACGTTTCAATACACACCGGACCAAGCCTCACAAATCCCTTTCCTGTAATAACAGGGCTTGACCCCACGATCATTTCTCGTACTCATGATTATCTCAAGTAACACAACTGAGATAACTTCCCGGGCAATGAGTCACAAGACTTACGTGGTGTGTTATTGAAATACCTTCCTCAACCCCTCACGTTAATCTGTATCGGTCCAAACACTTTACTAGACATACTCCGCGAGATCGTATTTTCTCATGACCCTGATAATGTAGTTCATGATGTAGTTCTAAGTCGATAGCATAAAAGGGTTAGTGCTCATATAGTGACACGGAGGGAATAGCTTATGTCACGTTACTAACTGGTCGACAAGCACATACAGTATGATATATATGCTATGGTAGAGCTCTTACTTAATAGGTCGTGTCACGCTCTGAAAACACTATACGAATCTTGGTCTAGGTTCCACTAAGGTATCTAACCATCACACAACTTAAGTCATCTCTTTAACCTGAGCACTTAAGTTCGGCTACCATACAAGCTCGATATAAAATTTCATAGAAGAACTTTCATATCCAACTCTTTAAAGTTTCATCTTAAACTAAATAAGGCGACTTTTAAATTATATCAATATTTTATTCATAACGTAGATGAACAAAACAATCATATTACAACGATTCAAGTTTAATATGATTATCTAGTCTTATCCCGCTCACCACTTAGGTATCAGGGCAATCACCCGTGTGAGTGGGTTGATTTGAGCCTAGTGACTTATCGAATATGTGCCTACTAGTATCAATTATACAATCACATTAAAATAAAAAAAAAAATTTTCATTAAAAAAGTGTAAGATACAAAATAATATCCATACATCAAAACCTGGGAAGACCTAAACTCCTAATGTGGGTCTGGAACATATCCCTAGCTATCGGCTTGGTCAACGGATTAGCCACCATCCTAGTGATGTAGATATGTCTAAGAATGACCTCGCCTAGCCTAATAATGTCTCGAATGTAGTGAAAATGAATATCTATATGTTTGGTCCTGCCATGATACTTGGGGTCTTTCACATACTCTAGGGCAGCCATGCCGTCAAAGAACATCTCAACAAGCTCATCAGCTCGAGTCACGATGTCGAGGTGCTGGAGAAATCTCCTCAGCCAAACACCCTCCTGAACGACCGATGAACAAGTAACATACTCTGCTTCCATGGTAGACAAGGCAATGCAGCTCTGCTTCTTACTGTACCAAGAAATTGCCCCGCCTCCAAGCATAAACACATAGCTTGAAGTGGATTTGCGCTCATCTCTATCACCGCCCCAATCAGCATCGCTATATCCTTTCAATCTCAAGTCCCTAGCTTGAAAGCAAAGAATGAGATCACTGGTTCCTTTTAAATATCGAAGAATTCTCTTGACCGCTTGCCAATGAATAGGTCCTTGGTGCACTGGTAACGACTTACCAAACTAACAGCGAAGCAAATGTCAGATCGAGTACACATCGTAGCGAAGATTAAGCTGCCAATTGCACTCGCATAAGAAACCTTACTCATTTGCTCTTTTTCTTTATTCATTTTAGGGCATTGATTAAGACTTAGACTGTGATTCTTCTCTACTGGATTGTTAACGGATTTACTATGATGCATCCTAAATCACTCTAGAACCTTTTTAATATAAGATTCTTGAGACAAACCAAGAAGCCTTTTAGAGCGATTACGGATGACCTTCACTCCGAGCACATAACTTGCCTCACCTATGTCTTTTATCTCAAAGTTGAGAGACAACCACTCCTTAGTGGTATTAATCAACTCCATGTCATTTCTAGCCAATAGTATGTTGTCGACGTATAGAGAGAGAAACAAAATTCCATCTCTGTCTTCTTGACATACACGCAGTGGTCCTCCTCTATCATGGACATACTGATAGAGGTGATGGCTTCATGAAACCTAAAAGGCCACTGCCTCAACGACTACTTGAGACCATAAATGGATCTTTTAAGACGACAAACCTTCTCTTCTTGACCTTTGAGTATGAAACCCTCAGGTTGATCAATGTAGATCTCCTCCGCTAATTCTCCATTGAGGAAAGCTATCTAAATCTAAAAAATCTAAAACAGAAAATAATAAATAAATATATCCAAAACCACGCAAATCCGACTCGATCAGGCTTGAACTCAAGTCGCACCCAATGTCTAAATCATAGTGCGATCACGTCATCAAGCCAGATACTGGGGTTTTTGACAACGGCAGCGCGTATAAGTCTGAAATAGGGCCCGATCTGCATCAGTTAGTCAAGAATATTGAAGCATCAAATCAAACTGCATCGAGCCATTTCAACGAACCTACTAAGACAAGATCAAATCGGGATAAAGAGGACAACCCAATCACACCAAACACAACTTGATATTTTAAGAATCTGTTAATTTGTTCCCTACAGTTAAGAGTGTATGGTTGTGACCTCCTCCATAATATGAGATTGAGAAGTGCACCTTTAATTCTATAAGTATCTTAAAAGTACATTAATGAAGTGTGGTCTTCTACTTTCTTTATGGTATCAGAGCCATGCTAGGGCTCCAAAGATCGTTAAAAAAATGGTATCCTCATCTAACCCAAATTCTCGTTTTCGTCCATTAATGTGGCAAATTTCATCACATTGAAGCTTTACGACAACAGTTATTTGCTTTGGGAAACACAAGTACTATCACTGATTGAGAGTCAGGACTTACTTGGTTCCTTAGGGGGAGATTACCGCATGACCTAAGACATCAACTTCAGAAAGTGGAGCCAATGTCAACCCAGACTACACATCTTGGGTCTGGACCAATCACCTTGTAAAATTGTGGATCATGGGCACTCTCTCTGAGAGGTTCTCGCTACGCCGTCGGTCTTCAAACTGTAGCCGAAGTGTGGACAGCCTTGACCAATCACTTCAAACATAGCTCGGTCGCCCGTGAGTTCGACCTACTTGCACAGCTGCAATACATCAGGAAAGAAAATAATCCTTTACCTACTTATCTTCATAATTTTAAGTCAATTTGTGATCAATTGCATGCTATTGGTAAACCTGTTTCGAATTCCACCAAAGTTTTCAGGCTACTAGAAGGACTCAATTAGAGCTATGAGCCGTTCAAGACAACTATGTTCCGACCTCCTATTCCGCTATATGTGGAGGTGGTTCCCCAACTCCAAAGCTACGAACTACGAGTCAAATGACACTCAAGCCCAACTCCTAATATGTTTGTGGCTTTTGTATCCCAACAAGGCCCCGGAAGCAACCGGCACAAAGGCCGAGGTAGGGGCTGTAAATTCAATTCTCAAGGCCGTGGTTTTCCTCAGATGACCCCAGATGACAGATTAGGGAGCTATCAATCTGCTCTACTACCCGGGGCGAATTGCCCAACCTTGACTTCCTATACCGGCAGCAATCCTTTTACCTATCAGATCTTGTGAAAAGCAAGGCCATGATGTTCTACGATGCTCGTTTTGTTTCAATAACAACTATCAAATAGATGATATTCTACGCAGACTAGCTGTTCTCCACATCATGGATGTGCATGATGATGAATGGCATCCTGACACCGGTCCCAATTCTCATATCACAGACGAGCCAGGTAACCTTGCGAACTTAGATCCTTACTCAGGATCTGATAGTGTGAGTGATGGAACTTCACTACCAATTACTCATATAGGTACCGGCTCTTTTGGCAATGGTATTCATCGTTTTTCACTTCATAATGTTCTGATTGTCCTGTAAATGAAGAAAAATATTCTCTCTGTTTTCAAATTAACAAAAGATTATCCCTACTATTTTGAATTTGATGCCTCTGGTTTTTCTATTAAGGATTTCAGGACACATGAAGTACTAATGATGGGAAATAATCATCAAGGGTTGTACATCGATAAATACCCACAACTCGGAACTTTCTTCTCTCAACGAAATAAGGCAACTGATGAACTCACATGGCATCGTCAATTGTGCCACCCGAATAGCCAAGTTTTGCAGCAGTTGCAAAGTAGTAATTTAATCTCAGTAACTAAGTCTTCTACTGCAAAGTAGTAATTTAATCTCAGTAACTAAGTCTTCTAGCAGCTTGTGTACAAGTTGTCAGATCAGAAAAGTTCAAAATTACCATTCTATGTATCTGATTCTCGATGCTCTTTTTCTTTGAATAAATTACATTGTGATATTTGGAGACCTGCACCGACACCTTCAGCACAACAGTTTCAATATTACATAGTATTTATTGATGATTTTTTTCGTTATTGTTGGTTATACTTGTTGAAGCGCAAATCAATTTTTTGCATATATTTCTACCTTTCAGAAATTGGTTGAAAATCAATTTGAAAGAAAAAATAAAATTTTCAATCGGATGAAGGGGATGAATTTATCAGTAATGTCTTCCTATCTTATCTTCGCAATTGTGGCATCCAATACCTGCTTTCCTGTCCGGGCACACCAAAACAGAATGGTGTTGTCGAAAGAAAGCATCGTCACATTGTCGAACTCGAGCTCGCTGCACTATTTGAGGCCCCGATGCCCTATTGCTACTAGGTAGAGGCTTTTACCATTGTTAATTATCTAATAGATCGTCTTCCATCTGCAGCACTGGGCAAGAAAAGTCCGTATTCGGTTCTTTTCAAAAAAGATGTGGATCTTGTTGCGCCGTATCCTCGTAATTATATGATGAATAAGTTCGGCAAACGATCATTGCGTTGTGTATTCTTAGGCTACAGCGAGAAACAGAGCTCTCTCTCTCTGTGCTCTCTTATTAATATCATGTACATGTGTTTATATAACAATAGAGAATAAAATTGTATAGTAAAAAATATTAAATAAGGTACAAAAGCATAATTAATGGAGATATAATCTGGAGAGAATTAGGCTGTTGATTATAGGAGTCAATAAGCCCTTAATATTAGCCATTCTCCAAAACTTTCCTTTCACACTGATATTTTAACTCGGGCCTCTATGGAGCAATACAAGCCTATTGCAACCCCTATGACCTCCAAGCGGCCTCCACTTAAGGTTGGAAAACAACCGTAGAGTGACCCCTTGTACTATCGAAGTATTGTTGGTGCTCTCTAATATCTCACCCTTACTCGCCCAAATCGCTCACTCATGGTCAACATCGTCTGTCAACACATGCATTCCCCCACTAATGCCAATTACCAGATGGTAAAGCAGATATTTCGCTATGTACGGGGAATTCTACATCTAGGGCTTCACATCCTAGCTCGAAGCTCACTGGACTTATTCGCCTTTGCTGATGCGGACTGGGCAAGATGCAAACTTACCCGACGATCTACCACAGGTTATTGCTCTTTCCTTGGCATCAATTATATTTTTTGGTGCGCGGCCCACTATGTCTCGATCCACGGCGGAGGCCAAATACCGGGCCATCGCCTCAGCAGCTGCTGAACTCATAAGGATCTCCCATATTTTACATGACATAGGCATCTCTCAACCTCAACCTTCCTTGCTTTTTTTCAGACAACATATCTGTTGTGCACCTCATGACCAATCCGATCTTTCATGCTCGAACTAAGCATATCGAGATGGACTATTACTTTGTACGAAAAAAGGTTGCCCTCGGTTCCATTGTCACTCGCTACGTTCCGTCTTCCTTACAACTTGCTAATATTTTTACAAAACCATTAACTCGGAACTAAAGCTGTCCAAAATATCCGATATACCATACCCGATTCGGACCCAACCCAGACCCGAACCGGAGTAAAAAAAAAATAGATAGTATACGAGTAAAAAAAATTATCCATTAAAGTTTCGGGTATGGGTCCGGATACTTTATACCCATACCCAACTTGGACCCGACTTGAACTCGACCTTTTAATGGTAGTGTCCGGAAGAGTTTTCAAATTCGGACTCAGAACTGGACTCGGACCCGGACTCGGTGAAATACCCAATAGTGAATAAAAAAAAATTGAAGTTGACGGATCAATTTCAATAGAACTGATAAATGATGGGTCTCTGTATATTTTCATCCTAGTGAAAACCCTTGTCTCTTTGTTTACTGATTTTTTTATTCTTTTTTTAGTTTACTCATTTTTTTTTAAATTTCAGCTGCTTACTGCTTGAATCTTTCTTTTGAACAAATTTTATTGGACTGGGTGTAACTAGTTAGAACACGAGTTTTTTTGTAGTGAGAGGTTTATGGTTTGTCCATAGACCGTTTAATAAAAAATATATGCATACGGATATCCGTACCCGATCTAGACCCGACCAATACTCGATTCATACCCGGTCTTAAGTGAGTAGTAGACGGATCGTCACTATCCAGACCCGCTCAAATAAACCTGATGGGTATATTATTAACTTAAGTACTCAAATGCGGATCCAATCCGAAGTTAAATGGGTAGGATATATTTTTTTTGTATCCATTTGTTTTTAGGGTACGGATATAGTATATCAATTACCCAGACCCAACCCGGTCCACAGACACCTTTATTCGAAACTGCTTTGTTGGCCTTAGAACCAAACTCGGTCTCTATTTTTCACGAATGCCCAGTTTGCGAGAGAGTATTGAAGCATCAAACCAGATCGCATCGAGCCATTTCCAACCTACTAAATCAAAGATCAAATCGAGATCAAGAGGACAACCCAATCACACCAAACACAACTTGATATTTTAGGAATTTGTTAACTTGTTCCCTATACTTGAGAGTATATGGTTGTAACCTCCTCCACAATATGGGGTTGAGAAGTGCACCTTTAATTGTATAAGTATTTTAAAAGTACATTAATAAAGTGTGATTTTCTACTTTCTTTAAAGAATATAATATTTAGAGGAAAGAATTATGTTATTTGATTCTCAGGGACATGATATTAGAAAGGGCCAATAGGTATTGAGGACCACTAAGTTGTTAGTATACATATAAGAGCTCAATTGAAGCACAAGCTTTACAATCATTTGAATCTCCAAAACCATCTCAATACCTTCTCTGAGATAAATGTCTGATGGAAGAATTATTTTGTTCCATTAGACACACGTTTTTCTTCCTCTCTAATGGCTGAGGTCGATTATTCAACTGTAATAGGGGACTCCACGATTATTTGGCAAACCCGGTGAGCGAATTCATAAGTTTCTGGAGCTCTGATATCAACTATGGAGTTTCTTATTAAATGGCAGCTCCGGAAGCAAAGCAGCAGAGTGAATTTGTCGTATCCGCAATTGAGCAACGTAGACGACAGCTAATGATCGACCTAGCTAGGGAATTTGACCTTTTGACCATAGCTGGTCCTACAATTGACCACAGCAAAAATCAAATGACCTCTAGCAACCCAAGACTAGGGCGGTTAACACCCATAACGGTCAACTGTAGGAGTGGGTTCAGTCGACTGAAGCTCCCCAGAAACCTTATAAATAAGTCCAAACTTCGTCCAGACGATGCCAATTATTATAACTCCCAATCTAAAATATACAAATGTAACCCCGCAATCCTTTGTTTGTTTAATTTTAAATTTTCACCTTTTGATCTAGAAATTTTCTGCGAATATTCTTGATTTGAATTTGGGAACTGGGTAGAGTTACCTTTGAAGACCATTTGGAATTGATTGTTGTATTTGTTAGATGTATGCCCTAGAAGTCAATCGGACTGACATATGTATTTTTTTTAGGATATAAATTTATATTTAATTTTAAAGTATTATGAATAAATATGAGTTATTATTTTCATTCATGTTGTGTATGTGTCCATAAATTGTTCAAGGAACTAATAAGATGATAACACGTATTCTAGAAAGTTGAGAATTTGAGACATGTGTCACTGATGGTTAATTCATAAATGCTCCCGATCGATGGATCATCATGGAAATGGTGATTGATTCGATGAGATTGGTGCATATGTCACTTCTTTTTTGAGTAGATGACCCTCGAGTCAATAATGTGGGACACTGGAGTAAATGTGTAGGTGGTTGCTAGATAACAAAGGCACCGAGCGTGACCAACTCGAGAAGTGACTTGGATGTCTACTTGCTCATCGGTGACTTAATGTTGCAGTAGTATGACTAGTCCTTTGACCTACGATGTATCGGCTATTCAAAATGAGGTTACTATAGTTTGACTGTATATACACTTGGTCCTTAGCCATTCGGGTCTTTACAATACATGTTAGCTGCAGTACGTCCATTGTAGGAATAGTGTGTGTATCTATATGAAATCTATCTCCCTTGGAAGATAGGGACGTTCGTCTTATATGATTTATAAGACTGAGTTTAGAAGACCTTAGTTAGGGGCAGAGTTAATAGCACAAAGGATTTTTGATAGTAACAACTCAAGTCGAATAAATTTAACATATGATAGATGATGGGGTTTGACGGAATATTCCATGGCTTTTGTCTAGTCGAGACTCTTGATAGAAGGACTATATCACACGATAATTAACTTCAACAAGAGGTTCAATATTCTATTATACTGTATGCCGCTACATACTGCTAGGTGTCGCTAGTGGATTGTCAGACTCTTGAGAGTTATCTGGATGATCGATTATTTTTTTTGGACTGAGTTAGAATTATTCTAATCCACTAAATGGAGTTTTCAAAATATTCATGATAGTAATCAAAATATATCTCACTATCAGATAGAATAGAACCTATAGGGTTACACATATAAGAGATTGCGACTGATCGAATAGCTAGATTGCGATTTTTGAATCGCAAGAGAACCTAATTGTTAATTGATAATTGAACTAATTTGTAATTATTATAAATTAGTGATATTAAAGTGCAAATATTGTAAGAGAGAACTTACTAACAGTTAGTAAATTGTGAGAGAACTTATGTGCAAATATTATATTATTAATTTGATTTGATTAAATTAGGATTGAGTTCAAGTCGATTTAATTTAGGANATTATTAATTTGATTTGATTAAATTAGGATTGAGTTCAAGTCGATTTAATTTAGGATTTAATCGATCGAACCAATTAAGAATAAGATAAAATTAAACCTAGATTTGTTCTTATCATTAATGGTTATTATATTATTATATAAGGGATTATATCTCTCTTTATAGATATGGGAGCTTTTAGAAAATCCTGGCCGTCAGCTCTCTCCTTCTCTCTTCTTCTTTTCAATCCTCTAGCAAAAAAAACGTTCTTTGCAAGAAAGCTAGCACTCAGGTGAGGACATCGATCAGATCGACAATCTCGTGTAGATACCTATAGAGGTCGGACGTTTGTGAGGCTTCAAGAGAACTAAATTCACAATCATCATATTGCGGTGAAGATATACCCATACAAAAGTGAAGATTAGATCATCATTTTTCTCCTTTAATCATAAAATTACAAGTATATTTTTAATGCTATATTCAAAATTACACTACTATATATTAATTCTATCTCGTTTCTCATATATCAAATTATATTTCATTATTATATCCAAGAGCAAAATTGCCATCTTGCTTAATTTTTGTCAATCTAATATCTTATTCTAATATAAATATTCAAACACTATAAGGGCGCGTTTGGTTCGAGTTATATAATATTACAGAGTATTTCAATATATCCAGATATCTTGCATTTCTAAATAAGATTATTACTGATATTGCATTAGTGCGTTCGATTTAATACAGTAATATAATACTGGATTGCATTGTTTATATCACTACTATGTTTGGTTCACTCTATAAAATTCAGCAATCTTGACTATAAAGTATAATCTATTCTAAAATTGTCCTTAGCCATATTTGGCAAACTTTCTTTACTCTTTACTAATATAATATTTTTTTATTAAATTTTATTTTAAATAATTTAAAATTTTAAAATTTTAAATTTAAACAAAATATAAAATTTAATATTTTAATTTAAAATATAAATATGAAATTTATAAATTTAAAATCTAAAATATAAATGTAAATTAAAATTTAAAATTTAAGATTTAAAATCTAAATTCAAAATTTAAAATTTAATCTAAATTTAAAATTTAAAAAATTTGAATTTTAAAATTTAAATTTTAAGATTTAAAATTAATTAAATTTAAAATTTAAAAATTAAAATTTATATTTAATTTTGAATTTAAATTTAAATTAAAATTTAAAATTTAAAATTTATTTGAAATTTGAAATTTGAAGTTTAAAAATTTAAATTTTAAAATTCAAAATTTTAAATTTGAAAACTAAAAATTAAAATTAAAATTTAAAATTTAAAAATTGACAATTCAAAATTTAAAATTTGAAATTTGAAGTTCAAAATTTAAAATTTAAAATTTTAGATTTAAATTTAAAATTTAAAATTTAATTTTAAAATTTAATTTTCAAATTTAAAATTTAAAATTTAAAATTTTAATTTATATTTACAATTTAAAATTTAAAATTTAAAATTTAAAATTTGAAATTTAAAATTTGAAGTTTAAAAATTTAAAATTTAGAATTGGAAATTTTAAATTTAAAAATTAAAAATTTAAAATTTAAATTTAAAATTAAAAATTTAAAAATTTATAATTGAAAATTTTAAATTAAAATTTTTAAAATTATGTATTGAAAGGATTTCGGAAGATGGAGGGGTAAACTTGTAATTTTATATAACATGTAAGATTTGCCGTTTTCGGTAATCCAAGATACATACCCCCCTCTCGATATTTTTGGTGTAATCTTATACCTTTTGTAATGTGACAACACCAAACAGATTGTATACCGAATGAACAAAAACGTAGTAATCCTGCCAGGATTATTTGTAATCCTGCCAAGATAACCCGAACCAAATGCAAAGGAATATCCTTCAAAAACAAATAAACAACACGCAAACTTATTTCAGATTATCCTAAAATGTCTCCTATTCTAAAAAGTAATACAAATTATTTTCTAAAATTTAGTTCTTGAATCAAACACAACCTTGCGTTGGTGTTCGAAATAACAATTAACAAGGACCACAAATGGCAACGCAAATTTTAGTAGCAAGTTGCATCACACATTTATTAAATCATCATTAATAAGATCAACGTATATGCATGCATCAATTACGCTTTGAGATTGTATAATTCATAGTGAGACCTTTATTACGAAAGATAAAAAATTATCAGATACGAACTAATAAAAATAAATGAGAACGCAAACTAAGCAAACTACGTGGTGTTTGAAATTGAGTCGAACTATTGCATTACCGATTCTTTTCTCATTCGGATCACGATCATCGATCATCTGGCTTAAGCATATAAATTAATTTATAAAAATTCATTAAGTGACGTAAAAGAATTTAATTAATAAGATACCTATATCCAAAGAAAGATTTTATACTCATGTATAATTTATAAATTAATTTTTTAATTTTTTAAAATATGTAATTCATGTATTATATTATTATAAAATATAAAATACCATTTTGATGCTCAGAATCTAAAACTTACATACAAGGTGCAAAACAAAGGACCATTCTCAGAAGAATCTCATGCACAAGTATATAGAAATCCAAAGAGTTAAATCTATTGGTAGTATACTTGATCACGCTTTATGAAATTAATTATTTCGACTGAATTTGAAACTCCATAACTTATGTCATAGACCAATCACATGTCACATAGGGGCAAATTTTTTTTTTTGCACAAGTTACATGAAGATGAAATTTTATTTTAGCTAAAAAATAATACACCATTAGGCTATAAATAATATCTTCTTTTTTTAAGACTAGAATTTTCACTTATCTTTTGTAATATTCATGGAGTCTTATTCCGCAGAATAGAACGGATTGTTTTTCACAAAACATGAAAGGAAGACCCACCCAATTTTCTATACATAAATCTAGAAACAATTGACTTTGAAATGAGTGAACTTATCTTATTTACTTTTGAGAAGAATTTGACCTATTTACCAATTTTTATAGTTCTGAAGGTAAATTTCTCCTTCGCAGATAACTGATGGAATACATTATTTCCTATAGATCGAACGCGCGATAAAAAAAAATATATTCTATTCATTTCTTTAAATAGTAGCATGTCATGTAGATTGTAAACCTTTGCAGTTTCAATAAAAAATCAAAAATCATAACCCGTACATTTCCACCCAACTTTTTTTTTTTTTTTTTTTTTGAGAGATAGGTATATAGCACGCTACCCGCTTCGTTTATTTCATTTAGAAATAAACTTAGCTGGAACTGTGAATCAACTAGAATTCGAACTTGGGTCTCGGGTACCAACCACCAAGTCCTTTACCACTTGCTCTAGGGACGATCGATATTTCCACCCAACTTTTAATCCATTAGTATTAACAATGTTTTTGAATCCCAGTCAATCCAGCTGGTCGGACCGTGACCCAATGCCTAAATCAGTTCGATTCAACCTATAAAACCGAACTGGTTCAATACCCATTTTGACCCTTTTAAACTAATGGTTCAACCAGTGAATCGGTAAATCAACGCAATGTTTGCTGAAATAGGTCCAACATTCTACTCGTGGCGGAGCCCATTTTAGGCTGAGTTGCAGTCGAACCCATGAGCTTTGTGCATCTATGCACGTTAAGTGTGATGGGTGCGTTTTCTTCTTTGGATCAATCTGTTAGAATTGTTGGTTAGCGCTTATATATGATACATGCCCCATTTTACAAGCACAGTTTGAACTTTTTTATTTTATATTTTAATAATTAATTAAAATGTGCATTAATTTATTTAAATAAATATAATTTTATAATATTTAAAAATAATATAGAATACTATAATATTTATTTTACTTTTTATTGTATGTACTATGAAAAAATAGTAATTAAGTATTTATAATTCATACTGATGTTATTCAATCCACTTGAATCAGTGACTCGTAACCCGATAATATATCTAGCTTGTAAAATAGTTTCAGATTTTGGAACATTGCGTATCAAACAAATAACAATACCAATTAAATCCAAAAATGAAAACTATGAGTGAAAATGCCTCGATCATTTGCTGTTGAAAGGACTGAATTTAGATTTTGATTCTCTAGGAGGATATTATATGCAAGTCATAATATTTTTGCATTTTCACACATCCATTGATACTTCGTATATGTTGAAAGCATACGAGTGTCACATGAAATAATCAGATCAAAATAGTGTTAGACGTATGCCCTAGAAGTCAATTAGACCGGCACATATATGCTTTTCAGGATATAAATTTGTATTTGATTTCATACAGTATGAAAGAATTTGAATTTTTCATTTCCAATCATGCTGTATCCATGAACCATCCAAAAAATTAATAAGATGCTGACACATATTCTCAAAAATTAAGAATTTGAGATATGTATCATTAATTGTTAATTCCTAGATGCTTTCGATCGATAGATCAATACGAGGATGGTGATTGATCCAGCGAGATTGGTGCACAGATTGCATCTCTTTTAGGGTAGACGAGTTTTGAGTCAACAATATGAGGCCACTAGAGCGAATGTGTAAGTGGTTGCTATAAAACAAGGGTATGTAGTGTAACCAACACGAGAAGTCATTTGAATGTCTACTCACTCGTCTGTGACTAACTCAATGTTGCAGTAATGTAACTAGTCCTTTTGACCAGTGGTGCCTCGGCTAGTCACAATGAGATTACTATAGTTTGACTGTATATATACATGGTCCCTAGTTATTTGAGTCCTTACTGTGCATGTTAGCTGCATTAGGTTCGTTATAGAAATAGGGTGTGCACTTATATGAAATTTATCTTCCTTGATAGATAAAAGTGTTAGCCTTGTGTGATTTATAAGACTGAGTTTACAAGACCTTAGCCAGCACAGATAACGGAAAGAGTTTTTGATATTAAGAACTCGGGTCGAATAAATTTAACATATGACAAACGATGGGGTTTGACGAGTTATTCTATGACTTCCATCTAGTCGGGACTTATGATAAAAGAGCTGTATCATACATTATGTCACGTTCGGGTTCCAGCGGAAGCCTACCCGGTACGTGTACAGACCCACCATATACCTAACTATACAAGGCGTCTACCAAAACCATGCTAGAAAAGTAACAACCAATATAAAAGTCTAACATGGTATCAAAGTATAGAATGTACAAGCGGTACTAAAAGTACTAAGAGCTAGAGTGTAACATATACAATATCGACTACAGATAATATGAAGCAAGGGTATAAAACTGTAAATACAACTCTCCAACAACAACATACATCACACGGTCACAATACAACTATATATATATATATAGGTGGTAGTCTCTCTATACACAGGTAGAACATCACCCTCGTCAACACAACCCAAAACAACGAGGTGATCACCTAGCGGCACTCCGAGCTACGCCTAGCTAGACGCGACTCCCTTGCCGCGATCCCTAGCCTCTCCCGCAGTGGATGGCTCTGTAAATAAAACAACAACAAATAGGGCGTGAGAACTATTAGTCAATAGCTCCTAGTGGGTAAGCCGCCGACCTCAGCTAATTACATCACTAGGTTCATAATGTATAAAGAGAAAGCATGTACAACTACAACATGATAGGAATAACGATAATAATAAGTAACTAACGAGTAGTAGAACTACTATGTTTCTAATGCAACAACTATGATGCAACAAGTAACTACTCTACACAAGTAAGCATGCTATCTCACCTCATAAATGCACACTATCTAGTAGTGACCATTATATCAATACAATTTAGTATCTTTGTTTAATTCATAAGGACCTACACAAGGTAGTCCAACTTGCGCCGCGCCTAATGGCCCCGTGGTAGTATACACTCCCCACGGCAATCCACTTCGGCACCTAATCCCGCACGGGCAAGCATAATGTCGCGTAGGCCAACTACGGAGTGCCGTCTTGTGGGGAACGACCCTCACAAGTATGTGCAAATAAGCACAATGGCAACGAAGCATGATCCATAATATAAGATTCTCAATCATCATGTCTCAAATATGGAATGTCCTCTACCGACCTATAAGTCGGGATCTAAGTTACAATATCAAGTGCTAGTCTAAGCATACTATGTTCATTTGCAACTTGTCTACACAAGCATATTAGTTATCATGCAATAAATTTAATACATTTACTCTCTACTCCATAGAGATGTGATGATACCATATGATTTTATGCAATCTATGTTGAATACTGTTCCTGGTTGGAACCTCGTGTATTGCATTGTATTGATTGCGACGCCTTAAAAGTACAGGGGAAGCTCTATCTGTCCGTTCGGCGGTCTGTTAGCGTGCTCGAATCCGACCAAATAGGCGAAGCTCGGGGCGTGACATATTCTATGGACAAACCCAAAACCTGCGAGTACTGCCTAAGCAAAGCAACGCTGAAACAGCTTCAAACCCTATAACCCAATGGCGTCGCCGGATCTTCATCAGACCGCTCCCCACTACTCGTAGGGCGGACGCAACGAATGCTAGGCCGCTGAAGCATCTCAAAACACTTTTCTATGTTACCCGTGAGCTCACGCCTCTCAGCAACCAAGAGTTCTTTCTCAGACATAAGCTCGCTATAATAACCCTTTAACAAATTGTAGTCAGTTTTTAGACATTTGTATTTTTCGCGGACCATAGTATGGTCCACCGAAAGGCGAGCATACAAATTCTCATAAAACTTCTTATCCTCCAAATTTGCATCCTTAATCTCAAAGGCATACTCGTCACGTAATTTTGCGACGGCACGCCGAGCAGTGTCCTCCTAAGATTGGTCAACATCCGAGAAGGGACTACCCCAATATCTAATGGTCTCTGCAACAGATTCTTCTCTAGGAATCTATACTTCAACATAAACACTAATCAATCCATTATTTTCAACCGGGATGCCATACCTTGGAGTCGTAAGTGAATACTTTTGGTAAACATCGCGAAGCAATTCGCGAAAACAAACCGTAACAACTACCGATGCCATAATTGCACCGAAACAGTATAAAAAAAATCGATACACAACGAAAAATAAATCAGTAAAACATAAAAATACGTAAAAAAAAAAAAAAGCTAGATAAAAACAACAAAGAAAGTATCAAGAAACCAGGCTTCAGTTACGATATCTCGCAATGGTAGGAAACCAAACAGAACTTCTACCTGATCTCTGCAAAACCCCACCTTTCTTAGCCATCTGTGAGAAAACCCACAACAGTGAAGGGTTCATCGAGCAAAAACCCCAACCCACAACAGCAAAGGGTTCGCCGAGCAAAAACCCCAAATTTCTTAGCCCTCCGGAAGAGAACCCAGACAGCAAATGGCCAGTAGAGCCGAAATTATGAAGGAAAAAAACAGGTCAGAAATAGAGGAAGAAAATGGAAGAAGAACAGCATATGAAAGGCCACAAAATCCCATACCAACCCCTATATTTATAAGCACTCGAGCAAAGCGTGCGCGGGGAAGGGAAGGGGGGTGCGTACAGCAGGTAGGCTGCCGATGGCAGAATAAGGGCGGGGGATTATGTAACCAACCACTCTGTTCCCCAGGGCAGGGGGAGAGGGACCGTACAGCCAAATCGGAGGATGCATAGGCGGCGTCCGGCGTGCCTCGGAATCAGCACCCCCGAAGACACCGACGGCCAGGTCGGAGGATGCATAGGTGGCATACGGCGTGCCTCGGAATCAGAACCCCTGAAAGAAACCGCCATCTATACGCAAACCCCGAAGGGAAGCGAAGGGGGCCAGCGATTGTACAAAACACCATCCCACCCCCCATGCAGCGACCAGAATCCAACCAAACACTGTCGATTGTACGGGAGCCCTAAAGGAAAGGGAAGGGTTGGCGGCTGCGTAGCGAGGGCATCGATCGTACAAAACGCTATCCCGCCCGCCATGCCGCCGACGATTTCGCTTATATGAGAGCCATGCCGATGAAGACCCAACAAATTAATGAGGAGTGAGAATGGGAGCGATCGGGTGAGGAGAAGTAGGCAGGAGCAAATTAATGAGTGATAGTTACGATGAGACAAGTCCCACCAATCATATGCATGAGGGGAGTTGGTAAACAACCCCCCTTCAAACGCAGAGAAGCTTTCAAACCCGTTTAGGATTCGCGATTCAAAGGATATATATATGGCATGTGGGACTCACTATTGGTTATAGGGTTTAGAGAGAAAATACTCTTCTGAACCAGATCCTTATCTTAAAAAAACGGGTGCTCTTCTGAACCGGTTCGCCGGTTCGGTTTTTCCTTTGTTGTCACTTTGGAAGCTATCGTTTTTCTTCTATAAACAGAAAAAGGGCCAAGTGCAACATCGATTCTGCTTGCCTCCCCGCCATTTCCATTAGCGCCACTTCATTCCCATAGAATGATCTACCTCTCAACTCTAAAATGGTCACGATTCATTATCGCTACGTCTTCCAACGCCGCATGGGATCGGTTTGCTGGTTTGTTCCTTTCTTTGTCGTTGCTTCGAAAACCGCGTTCCTCTTCTATGGACGAAAAATTGGGCCACATACGACATCGATCCTGCTTCCCTTCACGCCATTTCCATTAGATCCGGCTTCTCCCACATCTCTCAATGCCTATATAATGGTCATATGCTATCTTTTGCTCTGCATCCTACGACATCTCCGCTTCTAAGAAGAACTTCCACATCCTTTTCTCTAAGCCAAGAGATTACGGAAGGTCGCAGCTTTGAACCAATTTTTGAGGTCTCTAAAAATCTAGATCCTTTTCTCAGCTTTGAACCGGTTCGCCAGCTCGCTTCTTTCTTTGTCGTCGCTTCAACAGCCAACATGCCTTTTCTAATAAAGAAAAATTGAAGGTGCGACGTCAATCCTTCTTCCTTCCTCGCTCTTTCCATTAGTGCTGCTTCATTTCCATCGGTTGATCCACCTACAGACTAAAAAATGGTTTTGATTCATTATGGTTTCATCTCCCTTCGCCACATCGGATTAACTTTCAAAATTTTACTATACAAAAGTAAATATGAGTATGATAATACAAAGTTAAAAAAATATATTATAATTATTGTTGCTGCTACCAATTTTATGGTGAAGCATCAGCTCCTTTTAATTAATATTCGATTTTCTTTCTGCTTCTAGTTATGCGACTTCTTCTACTTCTTAGCTGTTTTAAATTTTTTAAAGTTCTGCAAGCTTTTCTATTACTTCTGTGTTAGATTTGTTTTATTTGTTTTTTCTCCTTTATGTTTACAATTACTTTTCGATTAATTTAAGAAATTAATTATTTGAATAGATAATAACACTATGATTTATTTNATAGTTATTTATTTTTAAAATTAATATTTTCAGTTACTTTTCCTATATTTTAATAATATCTAAATGTTTTCAATTAGTTTTTAATAAGTTTCACAATTTTTATGTATAAATTTTCGCTTCTTACTTAATTGGCGATGATGACATAATGCAAAAAATAAATAAATAAATAAATAAAGTTTAAAATAATTATTAAAAAATAAAGTTTTGGCATGGTATGGCAACTTGGATGACCTTTTTTAGGCAACCGTTGCAACTATTGATTTATCATATAATTTGTTTCAATGATGTTTCAAATGTGGAAATCACCTTTATTGATTAATGATATAAGATTATCTGAGCCAATACATCTATATTATTTACCTATTTCTCAAAAAAAATACATCTATATTATTTTCACTCCTTTTTTATTTTTAAATTTTTTTTTTTGCACTTGACCCACTACTAATTCCTCTGTTACTGCTGCTTGATTCTTAATGTTGCCTGTTTTGCTATTAGTTTTTCTTCTCTTAGTGCCGATGTTCTTGCATCTATTTCTTCTTTTACATTTATGGCTATTGCAATTTCTAGTGCGGCATTTATGGCTATTGCAATTTCTGGTGCTGTTGTTTCTGCAACTTCTAATGAATCTGAAGTTTCTTTCGTTTTGCTTCTTCTTTTTACCCTTATATCAAGTATTGGATTCTTTTATTATCCATCAACTATTTTGCTCTTTCTCTTATTGTATTTTTGTACATAGGACATATATGTGAGTTAATTTCTAGCGGAGCCTTTTGCATTAATTTATAATTTTCTTGCTACCGTGATTGTAAGCTTCACTACATATTTTTCTCTTTTTGCATGGTATATTTTTTCTACTGCTTCTTTTCTTATTAATTTTGCTCCTCCTTTGGCTTTGTTTAAATGCTTTTCAATTGTTTAAATATGGTGAGGCATTTTGGATGGCAATTATACAATCATTACAAATATTTGTTTCCCTCAGAAACCGGTAAATCGGCTATTGAGGTAAAGGTTTTAAAAGTTCCTTTGATTTTCTCAACTCAATTCTGTTTAATTACGCATTGTGGTCTCAAATTTTGGTTTTTGATGGTAATTGGTTGCATATTCCTGTTTAAAAATGAGAACTTTGTGTTGGGGTGATTCAAATTCGTTGTGTTTTGAGCTCAATTTTGTTGGAATCGATAGTTGAGAGCCATTAATTAGTTAAATAGTGTTCTGGTAGGTGATAGAGTGCTTCATGTTTGGATAGTTTCTCTCAGAGTTTTTCCTTCGTTTTGTATTATTACTTTTTCAGTATCTCTCATGCTTCGAGGATATGGGCACATGTTTACTTCTCGCTTCAGGCCAGTTCTTCTAAGATTCTGTAATGACCATTCTACTCAGCTTAAAGTGCGCATTTTGATCCCAAATTTTGATTTTTGGTGGTAATTGGTTACCTCTTCTGGTAAAAATTAGATCTTTGTATTGAGGTGATTCAAATTCGTTGTAGTTTGAGCTCAATCCAGTTGGAATTGATGCTTGGAAGTCGTTGAATACTATAAACTATTTTTCTTCTGTTACCAATTATCAAACTTCTTCTACTTATTGGCACCTTGAAATTTTGTAAAATTTTACCAATTTTGCTACAGCAGCAGCATTAGAATTGCTGTGAATGTTATAGATTTAACATTTTTGTAATGCTGTAGCTTTTGATCACAGCAACTGATAAATCAATTATTGAGTGAATAAAAATTATTTTATATTATTTTTTGCATTACATTTCAAATGAAAAAAAGAATTGTTTATAATTTAACATATTTCAAAGATAAGAAAAAAAAATCAAAATTAGATATTGAATATTATCTACCCGCCGCATCGCGCGGGTCACTGCACTAGTTAAGATATATAAAATTATAGTTACTATATTTTTAATTGTACACATCTTTGATTATACTACATTTATAATTATTTCCAACCCAACGGCTTCTAATAAATGTAACGTATGGGGTGAGGAATTAAGGGCTCCAAAATTTGACTCTCAAGAAGTGGGAAAAAAGGGGAAAAAAAAATTCCTAGTAACGGGGCCGACACCCATAAACTAGTGTGACTTAATTGAGGAGTTCCTCAATCCGAACTTTTCTTTTTTTTTCTTTTTTTTTTTTGAAAGATAGGTAGCACGCTACCTGCTTCGTTTATTTCACTTAAAAATAAACTTAGCTAGAAATGTGAATCAACTAGGATTTGAATTTGGGTCTCGGATACCAACCACCAAGCCTTTTGCCACTTGCTCTAGGGATGGTCGGTTTCCTAGCCCTTGGCCACTTCCTCAATCCAAACTTGTTGACACCATGTAGTGGGCTGTGTGGCTCACTCCACACTTGAATTTTAAAAGTTTATTACAATTTAGAAGTTTTTCGTTTGAATTTTAATAAGTTGAGAGGGCCTTTTATTTTATTAAACAGGGGTATACCCTATTTGTGTAACGATCCAGCCCAGTAATAACTCGTTGGGCCAACCACCGGCCCAAAATGCTTAAATCCAGTTATTATTATTAGTGTCTAAGTCTATTATAAATTCAATGACAACCCCATTCATGGCCTAACGTCCACACAGCCCAAGATTACCAGGCGATATGAGACTCGTCTCGCTAGCCCGTCATCCAGACCCTGGCTCAGCCGAGACTCGCCACACATGTCCAGCTGGTGAACCAGCTCTGATATCAAATGTAACAACCCAGCCCACTAGCAATAATAAATCGTTGGGCCCAACCACCGGCCCAAAATGCTTAAGCCCAGTTATTATTACTAGTGTCTAAATCTCTTATAAACCCAATGACAATTCCATTCCTATCTGATGTGGGATTATTGGGGTGTCACAATTTGAGAAGAATAAGTTGAGTGGGCCTAGAAATGGAGAATGAGGTCTCTTGATTCAAAGATTTTCTTTTTCAACTTTGGCTAAATTGCAATAGTAAAATTTTGTTAAGTTTTACGTTGCACGTTATCTCTATCTCAAATAGGACAAAATTTTGAGATATTTGTTTAATTTGGTTGTAAATTTTATCGAGCGAATTTTCTGATCGTCAGCTAACTTATTGGGATAATATCTAATGTACCTTTCAAAATTCAAAAATATCTAATATATCTCCGGCGGGCCAAAATGTTCTTATTGATTTTCAAAAGTTTCTTCAAATATATCCCATAATCGTAGGATTTGCTAATGAGATTTGGTATTTAAAAATTTTGAATAGCAGTGCGAGGTATATAAGCAAAATCTCCTAATTAACTTATTTTACTAAAGTTTGCCACACCCAACTCATTCTAGTGAAATGTGACAACTAACTTTTATAATTATTCACAATTATAGGCTTATTTGATATAGTGACAGAGTGTAAGGTAACAATCGACAAAATTTTAAATACAGTAGGGATAATTAAAATAATGACTGAAGTGCACGAGAGACTTTTGTAATTTGAAAAATGATTCGGTACTTTATTATTAAAAAAATAAAATAGATCTTAACTGTTGATTAATAGAGGGTAAAGATGTAATTTTAACATTTAGCAGGTAAAAATGTTACAGCATTCGAGGTTATTTTGGTAATTAAACTATGGAGCATTTAAAGAAATTTTTAATTGGTATCCTAAATTTATGTATTAATTTGCACTAATTTGAAAAATGATTGATTACCCTAATTTAGCCATTAATTAGCGTTAATTTACACGTTTACTTTATAAATTTTAGTGTTTCTAAAATTTAGCCATTAATTTAAATTATAGAAATTTTAGAAATAGTTCTATTTCTAAATATATTGAATTTAAACATTAAATATTACATATTTAAGATTAAAAAATTAAAATTTAAGTTAGAGGAGTTTTGTATTACTATTTAAAAAATTTGTAATGCTGGTAATTATTTCAATTCAACATACTTAATATGTTTAAGAAAATTTTAAATTCTTATAGTTTAGACAATAATTTTGAATCACTTATTTAAAAAAATTTGAAAGTAGGTAAAAAATTATAAATTAAATGTATTTAATATGTAAAAAAAAAATAGAATTGTTCTACTTTAGACATTAATTTTGGATCATTATTTAAAAAAATTTGTAATGTTGGTAAATATNAATAGAAGGAAACACACACATAAATACATATAAAACATGTATTTTTAGATTTTCTCGAAATCCGTGCGTCAAACTCAAAATCCGTCAGCGCCATTAGTTCCAGAACAACTGAACCGGTCGAAACGAGCTATTGGACTGCTATGAACAGAGTCCGGTACGAGCCAGAAGCCAACTTCTCACCGCGGCTCTCCGGAAAATCGAGTTACTATTCACTTTAAGTGAAACTTGAAAATCGCGTAGAATTTCCGTTTTAACTCGTTTTCGCCCGAAACTTGACGAGTGCTTTTGTAATTAAATTACACACAAAAGCATCGTCAACTGAGAGTTTAGCTACACTGCAAAAATCTCAGTCCTTACAATGTTTAACAAAATTATGAATTCATCTTAGACATTAATTTTGTGTTACTAATTTTAAAAAATTGAATGTGAGCAAATATTTAAATTCAACATATTTAATATGTTTAAAAAAATTAAGAATTTTTCTAATTTAGATATTAATTCTTTATCACTATTTAAAAAATTTAATATGGATAATTGATTAGAAATATAAGTTATAATTCAATTTATTCTTAGAATAGAATTGTATGAACAAAATTAATTTAAATTGTAATAGTAAAAATTGATCTTTTAAAATAATAAGATTATGTATTGTAATTTAAAATATAATTTGAAAACAAATAAAATCTGAAGTTTAGAACGTAAAAAGTAAATAGAAACCTCCAATAAATTTAAATAGTGTAATGCAATTTAAACTTACCAATAAATAATTTAAATTTTAAGCTTATAATAAATTTCCACCATAGAGTTTTGCTAGAGTAAACAAAATTAAAAATGTAGATAAATTAAATAAATTTATATTGAACAAATCAAGGCTATTTGAATATTTTATCAATTTGATTAGTCCAATTAATTTGATTTATTAAATTCATTTTGATTCTTATCTTTAAAATTTTTTAATTTTTAGTTGATTTTTAAAATTTTAGTTTATTACCTTTTGATTTACAATTAGCTTCTTAACTTTTATTATTCATTTTAATTAAATTAGTATCAATGATTTAAAATCAGATTGAACCAATTGATTGACTGATCAGACTTTAAACTATTCTATCAAAGATCTGATTTCAACCTATTAAACTGAATAAGATTAAGAACAATCTGAAACCGTTAAAGATAATAAATGTTTTAAACTGGATAATATTTTAACTGTTAGAGCTAATAAATATTTTAAACATAATTTTAAACATAAAAATTAAAAAGATTAGGATTACTGTTTAGAAAACAATGGTTAGGAATTTCAATTTGAACCCAACTAACAATCACAAAACCTATTTCTGAACTCGACGGATTTCAAAAATCCATATCTAAACTCGAAACTGACCAGTTTTTCGAAACCCAAAACCAAACTCAAACCCGAAGACCGGAACCCGAAACAATTATTTCTCTTTACCATATTTCAGAATATTTTATCTTAAATTTAAATTTTTAAATATAAATTCGAATATAATATTAAACTTTAGATGATTCAGATCGGATTTAAGATAGGTATAAACAAAATTCATAGTTGGTCCACAAAATAATCTTACGTTCTTGTTGTCAAATAATTTGAAAATTTTCATATGAGAGGAAAGATAGAGAGAGAAAAAAAAAACAAAGAAAAAATATAAATTTTGATAATATAGTAGAGATAAAATGACTAAATTGCTCATGTATTAAAAGGCACAAATATTCTTTTTTGAGGTACCTAGTAACCGGTACCTCTCCCAAAGTGACTTGCTATTGCAGGTCATAATTTTAAGAAAATTAAATCTGAACCGTTGAATGGGAGTGAATGAATGGTAATAAAAAAAAAAAAAAGAAAGTATAGAAGCATTACTCTTGTAATTTAGCCTCATAACTTTGGTGGGTATTGTGAATTTTGCGTAGACATGAATGTACGTGACATCACATAGAAAGATCCTCAACTGAGTTTGTGGATCATCTCATTTGGTGACAGAAGCTCGCTCAGCTCCAGATATTCTGAAGATCAGTCGGTTTAACCCAGTCTAACTTGAACCAGCCTTTTATTGATTTGATTTTTTTTTTTTTTAAATTCAATGGAACATTTTCCTGTAAAAGTTTGATTGGGTTCACTTCACATGAACTGCCAATTAAAATTAAATCGTTTCCAATTCCCACAAAACCTTAGTCCAAATTTCCAACTACGAATCTTTATTATATATATGTACCTTTGATCTTTGAACTAAATTTGAACTCATTCATCACCAAAAGATTAAACAACAACACCACCTCCATTATTGCGACAAACCATAAACAAAGCGCCACGTAAACATGAAACGGAGAGATGTTAATGATTTTGGAAAGATGAATTGGCGCCTGATGAATTCAAATTTTCTTCGCATCTGAGTAATAGAGAATTGGTATGCGAAAATCACTGTTACATTTTTTTTTTTAAAAGAATATGTTGGAACTTAAATTTAGATAGCAATTAGGCATTCAATTAGCCATTCAGGAGCATACCTTTTCTTTTTTCCACTCAACTATTATATTACAAAAACTTCAAACTACAAACAAGTACTAAAACAAAAGACATTGTCACACATTAGTTATCGACCTTCGACGATCGTTACGGTTACATCATTCGCCGTACATGATGAGGACCATTCAGTGTCAGTAGTGCTCCTATCACTGCAGTAACCAGGCTGTTTAGGCTGTGGGAGCATAGCACTTGCACTACCAAGCATCAATATAACAGTAGACATGTGTGGCCTCTCTTCTGCTCTTTCCTGAACACAAAGAAGGCCAACTTGCATACATCTTAAAGCCTCAGATACATTGCATAAGCTCATCGAGCCGTCGATCAACTCCATTAAGTTCCCCTCCTTCCACAATCTCCATGCCTGACAAATAGGATATCAATTTCTCATACCACATTAGTGTCTAATGATTAGATGTTTCGTTATTAGCACAAAATTTTCTTTTAGGCCCTCTTCCCAAAAAAAAAAAAAGAGAGAAAAAAGAAAGCGAAATTTTTTTTTGGGGTTCACTTTTTTTTTTTTTGCAAAATATGGCCAACTTTAGCCTACATTGCAACTTTAGGATCAGACTGCACCTGCACGTTCATTACATGCCCAGATGGATAGTTTGGAATGATCGATATGAAATTTTTATTGAGTGATGCACAACTTTGAGAGTTTGATGCGCATAGCGGATGGTCAATGTGTTCCTAAAAGTTGAAATGCGTCCTAGATTTTAAATATATTTCTGAGGCATTCTGTATTAGATTGTTTTTTAGATAATATGGTGTTAGAGCCAACAATAAGCTTCTGCCATCTTGTGAGGTCGTGGGACCTTCAACATCTAATAGGTTATGACAATATAATGAGTAAAATCTCCATATATTATCTCACAAAAAGTGGATTTTTCTTTTTATTTTTCCTTTCCCCCCCTTTTTTTTTGGGCAAGAAGACTATTGCTTTGTGATGAAGATTAAGAGACAAATGCTTTTCTTTTGCTATACTTACATGACCAAGGAGGTTTAGTTGAGGCTCAGTACTGTAAATTCCTCTATTCTTCTTTCCGCTTACAATCTCGAGGACTAAAACTCCGAAGCTGAAGACATCGGATTTAACAGAAAAAATTCCGTCCATTGCATACTCTGGGGACATATAACCACTGCATGAAATTGGAATTAAAGTTAGACTATATAAGATTACGCAACAGTATTTTGACAGAATGGTCTATCGAAGAATTATTTGTCAGTATGCTTACTATGTTCCGACTACTTTCTTCGTGTAAGCATCAGTTTGATCTCCTCCAAATATCCTCGCTAAACCGAAATCTGATATTTTTGGATTCAATTCTTCATCTAAAAGAATGTTGCTGGCCTTCAGATCTCTATGGATGATCCTGAACCTCGAATCTTGATGAAGGTAAAGAAGCCCACGAGCAATGCCGATAATAATGTTGAACCTCTTAGGCCAAGTTAGTTGTGGAGACCTAGTTTTATCTGTTCAATTCAATAGAGTTTTTAGAGCCATTATTATGCTGAAATAATCTTCTGATTTTTATTGATATAACATATTTTGTTTGCAAAGTAGATTTTGTTAAATGCAAAACTCCGAGAATGCAATCGAAATCAGGTCAAAACATCAAGAACCAAACTTGAAATTGACCCCCAAATTACTAACAAGGTAGGATATATTACCAAATATAATGGTGTTTAAACTTTTATTTCGCATGTACTCATATATCAGCATCCTTTCCTCTCCGTGAATGCAGCATCCGAGAAGGCGAACGAGATTTACATGTTGAAGCTTGGCAATCAACATAACCTCGTTCTTGAACTCATCGAGGCCTTGTAAAGAGTACTTTGACAACCTCTTCACTGCAACAGTGTGCCCTTCCTCAAGTTCACCCTATTTTCATCACATTTAGCTTTGTGAATCAAACCTTATTATTGAACTAAGCCACCACTCCAAACAAAAAAGTTCAAAATTTAGACACACTAGTTATGATAGGATACCAACATCCATATCTATGGAAATGAAAAAAAAAAAAGAGGAGGAAGAATAATGCATATGTGATGTTTTCCGTAAGTATATTATCTATCTACATATATGCCTTCCAACAATCTAATTTTATTTTATTTTTTAATACTATATATACATGCTTCAAATACATGATTTATTCACATATATATCCTTGTACTTACAAAAATGCCCTCTCATAAAATTAGCTCTAAAACACCCCTCCAGGACCATGAATAAGATAACTTCCCAATTTCCGGGTACTTTTACTAAGGTGTTGCAAGGATTGAGATGAAAAAGCGAAAAAGGCATATTCTGCACGAACTCAATTACCTTATAAACTGTGCCAAATCCACCCTCGCCGATTTTATTTGATGCCGAAAAGTTTTCTGTTGCTGCGACTATGGTGCTTATATCATATACAGGAAGCTGTAATTCCTTTTCTCTGCTATTTTCTTCAGAAAAATGGCCTTGAGTTGGGCCTAATGCAGTAACAGAATCAAATGAAACCAGCCTCAACCCACTTCTAATATTACCTGATTCAGAAGGAATTGAATTTAATTACTTCAGAGTTTCCGGTGAGGAAGTTTCAATTTATAGAAAAAAATGCACTAAACATACCGCGACTTCTTTTCCGCATCCTATTCCAGATGCAGAATCCACCGGAACCTAAAAGAAGCAAGCCAGATGCTATGCTTATCACAATTATTACCATTACTTGCTTATTCTTGCTTTCGTCTTCTCCTCCCGCTTCTGTCAAAATTCATCTCATCTTGTCAATTTCTTATTTTGCAATAAAATAATTTGATGAAAGTGCTGCGATTTTCACAATAATTTTTGGTTGTGCAAGTAGTTTATATGTGATGAAATGATCAGTGTTAATCTAAAAGGGTAACTACAGCATGAAAACTTTTGATGAATGATGATGTAAATAATTAAAATTAAGCAAGCTCAGTGGGTAATATCATCTACAAGGGGCTGCTTTTAATTATTTAATGTAAAACAAAAGAAGCATCAAATCTTTCAACAAGTTGTGAAATTCTGACGCATTGCTTTCAGTGGTCAAAGGAAACTGCTGCTTTTCTTTTGTATAATTATAAAATCAGCTGATAATTCGACGGCTAGTCTTCGTAAAAAATACAGAGAGAAAAAATCTCAGATGGCATGTGAAAAACAAGGTCACGGATCAACTGCGCCATTGTTATGAAAACACAGATGAAAAAAAATATATTTTCACTGGCTAATGCTTACGCAGAAGTATGCTATTTAAGATGATCTAACAAAATTAGCTGTAAAGTTACATGGAAAAAGGAACTGCGTATTTCTTGCAGATAATGAACTGAAAATTCACTTTCAGAGGCTCCCTTGAAGGAAGATGCCCACCATATAACCTCCAAAATTGAAGCCAAACTAATTATCTTCTCTCGGGGATTGGAACTCGGTACTTGTTCTTATTCTGTCGAACCTCTAAGCACCAATTTCACGAGCTTAATGAAAACGAATCGAATTGAACCACTAAATTTGGGTATATTGTCACGAGGACCAAGCATTACACAACCACAAGTATTCAGTTATTTGCTAAAGAAGTACTTAATTGCCTGCATGTAAGTTGGAGTAAACAACTTTTAAACACTTACGGAGATCTGATGCGGCAAGCCGAACATAAAGATCCTGCCCTCCGTCAACATACTGCCTAATATCCATCAACTCATCCGGCCAAATGATACATCCGCTATCCCCTTCGCTTATATTGGAGCTCGAGTACGCCGTGCAAGAACAATTTTTCAAGCAACTCTCTCTGCACTCCTCGAGGCTCATCGTAGCGTTGACGGTGGAATTCGCGGTGTCCGGAAGCTTCACCTTACTCATCCTCAGAAACCCATCGCTCGTACAATCCAAATCAGTTGTTCGAACACATCCCCCCGACGCATCCCTCATATTCCACGCACTCAAGTCCTTGGGTTCGAATCCCTGTAAGCATTCACAGATCGGCGAGTCATTCGAATTGCACACGCCGAAATGCCCGCACTCTCCGTAGTAATCGCATTGGTCTCTCGGCATCGACCAATATAAGCTCCACTGCACCCGCGAATCGAACCAAACGTACCTCTGAATCATGGATTGGTTCATCACAAACCTCGACACAACAGAATTGTCGGTAACTTGGTACATGTAGTACATCTCGTCGTCGTCATTGATGAAATGGAAGGCGAATACGCTGTTCGGCTGCATCTCCGGCTCGCCGCTGAATTGGACGCCGTTCCACGGCCCGTTGCGGTACTCTATCGCCGACCGATCCCGTATGAACACCTGCGGCGATCCGTGAGGGTCCACTTTGAAAGTGTAGTCCCCCGCAGAAGGATCGTCCGGGCTTTTCCAAGTAGTGAGAGCTCGATCGAGCCCTCGTCTGAAGTCCCATCCGAGCTTCATTCCCGGCAGCAGAGTGTCGGTCGGGTAGTCGAAGCTCTGCCACAAGAAGCCGTCGGAGTCGCCGGCATCTGCTTTCAGGACGAAATTGCCGGTGTCCAGAAGCTGAGCGACTGGTTTAGCAGCAGCGCCGCCGCCTGCGCTCGACGTATTCGTCGACCAGAAAACATAGCTCGATTGGTTAGAGAGAATGAGATTTCCATCGCCGCCGCCGATCTTCAGAAGCCCTGTCCGATCTGCGATGGGGTCTTCTCTATTTGCGACCCACACAATTGTTTGAACTCCTATGTTCTTATACCATAAGCCCAGGTACCTGTTCCTGGAATTCCCTGGGCTGAAGAAGCCTAATTCAAAGACCCCAGAAGCGGATACCAGGGTGCTGTTTCCATCGGCAAGCGGGGTGTCTGGAGAGAGAGTGTCGTCTGCAGAGGAGAGAGAGAGAAGCAACAGAAGAAGCAGAGGAGGAAGAGGCGGAGGCCATTCCTTCATGGCTTTAGCAGCACCTAATTCTTTCTGACTGTCAGGACTAGGGGCAGTGGTTATTTATGGGCAGAGACAGCCCTCAACTCAACTAAATCTCTCTCTCTCCCCTGGCCCTGGCGTGGGGGTTTTATAAAAGAGTCCTAATAAAGTTGGAGTTGATTATTATTGTCTTCATCTTTTTCTTCTTTTTTTTTTTGCTTTAATTTGTCTTTTAACTCTTATTACTTGCTAGTGATGTTTTCCTTGGATGGTGACAGCCATTTGTGAGGCTTGCAAATTCCATTGGAGGACGCCAGTTTTTGTTGACCTAGGAAGGACTGGGAAAATGAAGGGCCAACAATTTCTTCTTGTTCGGTAAAAGGTGCTCCCACCTACTCTGACATGTGCTTCTTAATCTGCCCAGGCCATGCTTCCAGCTGAGGGGGAAAATAAATTAGAGGCTTTCAAAATAAAGATATCTCTGATACTACTGTAGATAGTGGGAATAAAAAAAAAAGAAGATAATATTAGTACTTCTCGTAAAAGTGTTATTCGGAGCATATATGGTCGGCCATAAAATATATTAAAAATTATTTTTCGGTTTAAAAAATTATTTTTACGGCTTTTTTTCAATTTAGTCAGCTGACAAATTTTTATTTTAAAAATAATCCTATCAAAATTTAAATTGCAAAAATGGCCCTGGCCCTGCAACGCATGCGCCACGTCAGCGTCACGCGGGCAGAGGGCTTTGGGCCAGTATGTTAAGTTGAATACGGTGAATCATTCACCATATTCAAACACGGTGAATAATTCACCGTGTTTCATATTTATATTCCTTTTCATCTCTTTTAGGAATGTCAATAGGTCGGATTTGGATCGGATTTTTAAAAACTCGAAATCGAATCCGAAAATCAAATTAAAACCCGAACACGAATCCGAGCCCGGCGGGTTTTAAAAATCCATACCCATATTCATATATTAATGTTATATGGGTATGGATTTTTAAAACCCACCGGGTTCGGATTCGGATTTGAGTTTTAATTTGATTTTCGGATTCGGATTTGGATTTTTAAAAACCCGGTGTTTGAACACGGTGAATGGTTCACCGTGTTCAACTTAACACACTGGCCCCAGCTCTACTCACGTGGCGCTGACGTGGCGTCTGCGTGGCAGGATCAGAGCTATTTTTACAAATTAAATTTTGACAGGACTATTTTTAAAATAAAATATTTTTCAAGGGGCCATTTGGAAAAAAAAAGCCCTTATTTTTAGTGTATTTATTTAGTCGTAAATTTTTTTTCGAAAAATTATTTTTATAAATTTGAAAAAATAAAGTTTTTTTGTTTTTCGCCGATTTTCAATTTTTGATGAAAATTTAAATCGGAGGAAAACGAAAGTTCAAGTTGCGCAATATTTTTTCATTTATTTTTTTTTTACCGAACTCAATAGATTGTCAACTAAATAAATATTGATGAAAATTATTTCTTTTTTCAAAATAAAAACTGCAAAATAAAAACTAAAAACATTTTTCTTGCTAGAATTATTTTTTTATAATTTGATGTGCAACCAAATACTGCACAGGTAAAAATCTTCTGATTGATTAAAAGTGACATCCCAAAGTGGGCCAAATAGAAAGGCTACCTTTTATATTGCGGAGAATTTATTGCCTACACGTGGCGCTTTCATGCATCTCAATCAACACCAACTTAAGTTTAGTACCGATCACACACACTTGACGCTTCCTTCCATCTCGGGCGCTCCTAATTTTACCTACAAGTAATAGACGGCCGAGATTGAAGTGTAATGGTCCATACAAAATAGGAAAAATTTTAAATATCCTTCTTGTAATTTTGTACTTTCTCATTTTGATATTTTGTAATTTAAAGTATATCGATTTAGTATTTCGTAATTTTTTTTCTCTTTTTATTATTTCTTCTATTATTTTTTTTTCGTTAAATCAGTAAGAAAGTTAAAATTAAAAGATATTAAAATAATTATTCGATAAAATTTAGATGGGATATTTAAAATTTTTTGTATATAATTTAACGAAATGTTACCGGAAGAGCTGACGAAAAGAGAAAAATAAAATCACAAGGTACTAAATTAATACACTTTAAATCATAGAGTATTAAAATGAGAAAATACGAAATTATAAAAATGATATTTGAAATTTGTACTAAAAAAGATATAATAAGGTGTGTAGGCAGATGATGAAGCGCAATTAATACTCCGATCAGCTCGGGAGCTGCTCTTAATTCTTCCGGTTTTCTCTCCGTAATTTTCATCCGAGTAAGCGCCGTCCATAGGACTAAATAGGGCAAAAATTTTCTGGGCAGCGTGCCATAGAAAGTACTTTGGGGATGCCCGGGATGGCCGCCGCGTGGCACTCGGACGTCTCGGATGGGCGCCGCGTAACACTCCCCACGCGAGGTTCATCACCCCGCTGCTCTGCTTTTGGGAGAGTAGTGGTCTTTTTCTTTGCACCCGAATCCATATCCGTCGCGTTTCTATTTTTGATATTCATATCCGAATCCATATCCATATCCATCGGATATATCCATTTCATTCAGGTTCGGATTCGGATAAAATTTTGGGTATTCATACCCATTGACATCCCTAGCCACAAGGCGTCCATCCGAAATATCCTCAAATAACTCCATATGGACACAACGTACAAAAAAAATTTGCCCGACTAAATACACGCTGGGCTTTACAAGCACATGATATAAATGGAATAATACAATTGCACAATCACGCACAGTTCACATATATCAAATCATGATTCACTAGTTAAACCACCCACGCAATACGACGGATAGTTAATATTATATTTATTTTATAATTAATATTAGAAAGTATATTTTAATTAAATAACATAATATTAATAAATTATCATTACTTAAAAATATAATTTTTTTACTGCTAAATAAATTTCAGAATTAGTATTCAAACAAAAATTCAATATAGAGAAGTAAAAGAAAAGAAGAAAAAATTATTTTTTTTGTTCACAGATAGAATAATATTTGGCGAAAATTATATTATTGAGAATATACAATTATAAAGTGTTCGCGCTTCACGTCCAAAGTAAAATATTATCGTTAGTTGAAGCTTAATAATTTTATTCCGCGAACTATTAAGATAATATAATAATTTAGAAGAAAAAAATAAGCGAGTTCGGTTTAGAGTGTGGTGCTTATATAAATTAATACAATTATTCAACGTGGAGCCCTTACTTAACAAAAAAATCCGATTCAAAGATGGAAACTATGAATCAATTGGTCTGATTCGGTCCGATGAAACAGACCAGTTCAAGCAAAAAAAGAGGGCACCGGTTTGATGTAGGCAAAAAAAAAAAAGAAAACTTGAGCCAGTTTAGGGTAGAGCTCTTACTCAACTATAATCGGTTCGGTTCAAACAATTAAAAGAAAATTGAGGTTCAAAAATGAAAACGTATAAAGCAATTTGTCTGGTTCAGCCCAATGAAGCAATTTGACTCGGTCTGGTTTAAGTAAAGACAAAAGAAAACCACGTTTGGTTCAAGCAAAGAAAGATGAAATTATTTGGAGGACTTGAGCCGGTTCAAGATGGCACTCATACTTGACAACCCGCGACTCGGTCTGGTTTAAGTAGAGACAGAGGAAAACCATCTTTGGTTCAAATAAAGAAAGATGAAATTATTTAGAGGACCTGAGCCGGTTCAAGGTGGCACTCATACTTGACAACCCGGTTCGGTTCAAATAAAGGAAAAGAAACCGTGGAGCCCATAACCAACAATATTGAAGAGAATGCTGCCATGTGGCAAGATTTTGGAGAAATAATGAATAGTAATAGATAATAGATAATAGATAATAGATGACTCGCAACTAGTACGTGGCACAAATTCAAATTTTGTATTAGCCAATTCACGCGCATATCGAATAACTGTACGTGTGGAACGCTGCTAAATTATGGCCGCTGATGAGCTGGTTAGAACTTAGAAATAAGAAAATGGTGGACTAGAGCTCTAATATTATATTAAAGATTTCGAAATAACTCAAAAGCTTGAGCTTACAAGCGGAGATAACCTTACATTTTTTTATATAAATGTCAGGTTCATTTTGTTATTCAATATGAGACTATTAATTATTCTTAACAGTTAAAGTGCTGACACATATGAATTTTTTAAGAATATATATATAAAAAAAATAAAAATAAAGAATTATTATAATAATATAAATAAATTTAAAAAATAATGAGCATCTAAGGGAGAAATTGTTTTATACATTTCACACTGTATTTATAAATTTTTATTATAAAAGTAGAAATTCGCTAAGTTTTTGTATCTACTTTGTATATATTATAGATTGTATTTATCATATTAAATTTTAATTTTATTATGTAAATTATTAAAAAATAGATTTGTTTTATGTAATAAATTTTTAGACTTGATGCAGGCAAAATAAAAATTAGAAAAGGTACTGAGAGAGAGAAGGCCGAAGGAGAAAGTGCGCTACAGTAATCCGCCAAGCACGGAGAGCGCGCCGCACTCTTTTTGGGTTCCAAATTAACTGCATGTCTAGAATCGTATCTATCATCAATAAGTTGTAAATATAAGCACTTTAGGTAATGCTTTCCGATCGATCACATTGAAGTTCATTTCAAATCTAATCCACATATAGAATCTTAAGCAATGTCTTTTAAAAAAAAAAAATTAAAAAAAAACACTTCCGCGTTAATATTTGGATTTGATAGCATACAGCACGTACGGTTTAACTTCAACATTTAAGCAGACACAATACCTCACAACAATCTTTTTCACTTGTTTTATTACATGATGAGGGGTAAACAACAACGTGACTACGAAATCATCTCCTAAGTTTAACTCCACAAATTAGTTCCTCATATCGTATGAATCCATAGTCAATTTGCCAATAATTTTTTTTTTTCAAAAAATCACTACTACAAATTCATGATTTAGCGGCATTTACTCCGCAGCATTTATTTAAATAACGCTAATTAATATATTTAATAGCATTACTTGATAACTGCCGTTAAATTTAATAATTTAGCAGCAATTTACTATTAATGTTGCAAAATAAAATAAATTAGCAGCATAAATTAGTAAATGCCACCGATGTTTCCAGCATTTTATAAAAAATAATACTAAATATAATAAAGTAGCAGCACTTATTGTTAAATGCCGCAATATTTGCTCCGCGACATTTATTTAAATCATGTCCATTAATATATTTAGCAGTATTACTTGATAATTGCCGCTATATTTAATTATTTAGTAGCAATTTCCTATTAATGCTACAAAATAGGATAAATTAACAGCATAAATTAGTGAATGCCGCTAAATATAATAAATAATTATTAATAATTCCTTTTTTATTTAGAATAAAAAATTTTAAAATTAAAGTTTAAAATTCGAAACATATAATTTTAAAAATTAAACTTATAATTTAAAATTTAAAATTCTAAAATTTATATTTTAAATTTTAAATTCTAAAATTATTAATTTTTAAATTTTAAAATTTTAAATTTATTTTAAATTTTAAATTTCAAATTTAAAACTATTAATTTTGAAACTTAAAATTTCATATTTTTAAATTAATAATTTAAATTTAGTATCTAAATTTAAAATTTTAAAATTTTAAAATAGAAGACTTAAAATATAAAAAATTAAAATATACATAACTAATAGTCGCTAGTGAAAGTGGCAAAGGACTTGGTTGTTGGTACTTGAGGTCTCAAGTTCGAATCTTAGTTGATTCACATTTCCAACAAAGTTTAAGACAAAAAGAAATAAATAAAGCGGGTAGCATTACAAAAAAATTAAATATAGAATTAAAATTTTAAAATTTTAATTTCTAGAATTAGATATTTGTATTAGCGACTTTGTATTAGCGACATTATATTTATGTGCCACTAATAAATAATTTAAAATTAACATTTAATCCCTTTTAGCGGCATATTCCTAATGACACTAATTGATTTATATTAGCGGCATTTATAATTAATGTTGCTAATACTTTTAGCAACATTGGTATAGGCAGCATTTTGTGTCATATACTGCTAAAACTTTTAGCAGCATTTGTTGATCATTTAGTAGCATAAATAAATATCACTAATGACTAATTTTTTAGTAGTGAATACAGAATAAGATAGTCAATATATGTATCAAAAAATATGTACTGTATTGCAGCAGAATTATAAAGTTTTCAAGACCAGTGCCACGTGATCGCCACCTGCAGATCCGGACATCTCCACCCGAGAGCAGTCGCGCGACCTTTCCTCTCCGATTAATTTTAGGATTGAAAAAACACAACGACGAAGAGGTGGGAAAAAAGAAAAATCACAGCCCGCGCGACCGAAGTATCGTGGTCCACAAGCTAATGGGGTCCTCAACTTTATTTTGACCAACTTTTTTTTTTTTTTGTATATTTTTATTTTTATATTTTTAAAAATTATGATATAATTATTTATGATAGTAACAATATAAATTTAGAGAGAGTAGTTTAATTTACTAGCTGAATTTTTTATTCTAATTTTTTTAAAAAAAATGATAAACGTATAATTCTCGTATAAATCACATATTCAAATAGTTGATGAAATTTTCTTTCAAACCGTATTTTTCAGAGAATTTGATAATCGATCGAAATACGAAATTTATTTGTGTTTTATTGGTATCAAAATTTTGCGGTATCCAGATTAACTAACTATATATGTATGAATCACACAAATCGGTTACATCATTAAGAATGACTTTGGTAATATGATAAACTAAGTCTTAAAACACATGCTTTATTACACATAACCCGATTCATTAATGTAAACTGTTTGCTTCGGATGTTGACTCATAACATAAGTAAGCTTTTGACCCTGTACCATTCTTATATTCATATTATTCATCGAAAGTGGCTCAATCTTTTCGAAAAGTTTCTCGAAGAAACAAAAAATAGTTCGCATCGTTATTAATAAATTAAGGGATATTAAAAAGGGGTTGATTTAGAGTCAACGAAGTAGAAATCGAGCACGATCATGGCCACATGTTTGAAAAACGCTTTTTTCTTATTTTTGAATTTTTTTTAATAAAAAGGTTTACTCATTCATATATATATATATATATATATATATAGAGAGTANTATATATATATATATATATATATACTAGTGTTAGAGGCGGAAACGAGCTTAGTTCGAGTGAGTTTACCTTAGCTCAAGCTTGGCTTGAAATTAATTTCAAGCCTAAATTTAAGCTCAAGCTTCACTTGAAATTAATTCGAGTCGAGCTCGAGCGAGCCTAACTTCAAGTCGAGCGAGTTCGAGCCCTAAACGAGCCGCTTGAAATTTTTAACATCGTGCAATCTCTAGTTTAATTTTTATAAAACATTATCTAAAATTTAATACAAAAAATATCGAATAGTTCAACATACAAAATGAATGCATGAAATACGATATTATAATATTAAAAAAAAATATTAGGAAAAGCGACTCTGCGAGGAAATGAAAAAGAGAGAGAGCAATTAGAGTAAGATTTTGCCAGTTTGGTTTTGTTAACCCAATAATTTAAATTCGATGTACATATAATTAAAATACATAATATATATTATTTTATATAATTAAAATATGCGCCTGTGGGCATAGCTTCTGAAAAAGTGATTTTGGTTTAGAGAAGTGATTTTGGTTAAAAGCTGTAGAACGTTTAGCGAAATTTAGATAAAAGTGATTTTTCTGAAGTGATTTTAAAAAGCTGTTTGCCGAATTTTTTTGATGTTTGCATAAATTAATATTTTTATTAATTTTTATTTTAAAATAATTTAAAATCTAAATTTAAATTTGAATTAAAATTAAAATATTTAAATTTCAAAATTGTACAAAATTTAAAATTTGATATTTTAATTTAAAAAATAATTTTAAATTTTAAAATTTTAAAATTTAAAATAATTATGAAATTTAAAATTTAAAATTTAAAATTTAAATTTAAAAATATAAATAATTATGAAATTTAAAATATAAAATATTAATATTTAAAAATATATTTAAATTTTAAATTTCAAAATTTAAATTTTAAAATTTAAAATTTAAAATTTAAATNAATGTAAAAATATAAATAATTATGAAATTTAAAATATAAAATATTAATATTTAAAAATATATTTAAATTTTAAATTTCAAAATTTAAAATTTAAAATTTAAAATTTAAAATTCAAAATAATTATAAAATTTAAAATATTAAATTTAAAATTTGAATATTTAAAATTTAAAATTTAAAATTTGAATATAAAAAATTTAAATTTTAAAAATTCGAAATTATAATTTGAAGATTATGTCACGCCCCGGATTACACAATTCCCGGGCACGTCGACAAATCCGCCGTATACAAAGAATTTTACTTATATACGAAGCGTATCGGTAACTGAAAATATACAATACTACAACCAATAGTATAGAGCTGTAAAGAAACCAAACAGGTAGAATAAAACAAGTCTTACATACATACAACAAAACGCTATATAAAGGTACTCGCTGCAGCAAGTTATAACAACTATATATACATGAACTCAACATAAGAAACCGAAACTACCTGCAGTGGTGTATCGTCTATCTCAGCAACTCGTCCGGTAGGGCTCTAACTCGCGACGTCCTTGCCTCGATTAGCCTCGGAAGGCGCAGCAACTAAAACCGGTGGCTCTGCAAAACAGTGGTAACAACTGGGCGTGAGAACTACTGTAAAAACAAGTAGTTCTCAGTGGGTACCGCCCTCAACATCATCGGCCCACCCACTAAGACTATAGTCAGAAACAAACTAGTAGTTAAAGCTGGAAAGAAATCTACAGCTACCTGCCACTACACTATCCAACTGTAGTAACTGTCAAATCTAACCCAATCTCAATAGGGACTGTGAACACACCCGTCCCGGAGACTGTGAATGCACCCGTTCCGCCTGTCTAAGCCACGCTACCTCCACGCAAAACAGTCCGTGGATAGCAAAACTAGTCAGTGACATCAACGCGAAAGCACAAAGCCAAACTCCGGAGCGGCAACTCGTGGGCGCGACCCAACCGAGTATGCAAGTGTATCTCTGTCGAGCTCAATCAGGCTCTCAAAGGCTAAAGTCAAGAAAATAAGTCCAATTGGCTACTAACCACTAGTCACGTGCCCTCGGCACAATCGGATCTCAAAATGACCAAATCCGGGTCCACCGTTAACCGCGACGGCACCGACTAGTCCGGAACAGTCTAAACACTACTGTAAAAATAGACTCGGCATCCCAGCACGAGTGTAACAGTAAATTAGACTACCTGGGGTACTCACCGCAAGAACACTGCAACTATATAAAAGTACAATGGCCCCTAAGGCTAAATCAGGTAGTTTAATATATGACAGGTTCCGAACACTGGTTTTCTCCTATGTTTTATCAAAGTCCAACATGTATGATTAATAATAGCTAATAACATGCTCCCAATTCAGTTAATATGTCTAAAACATATCTACTCCTGAATTTGAGCTAAACAATAATAACTTGTAATATTAACGATACATGTCGACCAACAATACTATAGGAGTAGGATTCCGATGATAAACCCACCTCGATCGCTAATCCAATCCGGCGCGACGTTGAGAACGGTGGAATCGCACCCTCGCCCGGCCTCCTCGCGACGCTACGGCAACAAACGTGCGCTCGAACGGCTTCGCCACACGACGTCGGCGACGAACGCTCCACTTGAGCTCCTCCTCCTTGCGTATGGCTCCAGAGAAATACAGAGAGACAAGGAAACAAAGAAATACCCACCTTGACATGTTGATAAGCTTGCATGGGAAATGCACGTGGCAACCAAAGCCACACTTAGTCTAAGTACTTATATATATATATATATATATATATATATATAAATAAGATACTACATCCTCCCCCACTATAAAAGTTACGTCCTCGAAACTTAAAACATACCTCAAGACGGGGCAACGAATAGGTCGGGGTAGGACCCCCTCATCACCATCTCTGGCTCCCAAGTCGCCTCCCGCTCCTCGTGATTGCTCCACTGCACTTTTACATACGGGATGACCCGGTTGCGCAATTCTTTCGTCTCGCGAGCAAGAATCCGCACCGGTCGCTCCTCGTATCTGAGATCCTCGCCAATCTCTAGTGGAGTGAAGTAAATCACGTGAGAAGGATCGAAAACATATCTTCTCAGCGCCGAGACGTGGAGCACATCATGAATCCCAGCTAGTCGGGGTGGTAAAGCAATCCGGTAAGCAACTGATCCAACTCGCTCCAATACCTCAAAAGAGCCAACGAAACGTGGACTGAGCTTTCCACGCACTCCAAATCGGCGAATTCCTCTAGACGGCGAGACTTTAAAAAAAACATGATCTCCAACCTAGAACTCCAAGTCTCGTCTCCTGGTATCGACGTAGCTCCTCTGGCGGCTCTGGGCTGTCAAAAGGTGTCGTCGAACAACTCTCACCTTTTCCTCAGCCTCTAGCAAAATCTGAGGCCCAAGTGTCTTCCTCTCACACACATCACTCCAAAACAATGGGGATCGACACCTACGTCCATACAACGCCTCAAACGAAGTCATATGAATGCTCGTTTGATAGCTGTTGTTATACGCAAACTCTGCCAGTCTCAAGTGTCGATACCACCCTCCTCCGAAGTCCAGGACACACGCCCTGAGCATGTCCTCTAGAGTCTGAATGGTCCGCTCCGACTGACCATCCATCTGTGGGTGAAATGCTGTGCTGAAATGTAACTGAGTCCCCAAAGCTGTCTGTAAACTCCTCCAGAAATGCGACACAAACCTCGGGTCTCGGTCTCATATAATCGATACCGGCACACCATGTAGCCTGACGATCTCATCCAAGTAAAGCTGCGCGAGTCTCTTTCTGGACCAGATGGTATGAACTGTTAGGAAGTGATGTCACGCCCCGGGGTCCTTGTTAGTTCCAAAACACAGCAGAAAGGTGTAGAATTTTTTTTTTTTTTTGAAAACCTGACCTCCAGGGTATGCTAGATCCGCCACAAATATAGGAAATCAATTGTTCACACGGACAGAGTCTCCACTATATTTGCACGGCGTCGCACAAGTACAAGAGTACAAACATGATACAACCACTACCACTGAACATACAAATAGCCATACGTTCGTATATCCATACACCATTCACCACAGGTTCATATACAGAGATTTGAACATGAATCCACAACTATCAGTTGAAATGTTTCCTACCCGAAAATCTGTTTTGAATACTAAGTTATGAAAGTCACGAGAAAACCTTTTCAAAGCCGTTTCCCACACGGAAACCCTTTTGATTAAAAACACGCTACCACGAGAGGTAGAAAACCATTTCAGTTTACAACACCATAATTCTTTTAATACGAAATCTCGATTATACAAATGGAATAACAAAATTGAACCAGTAGCTGTCTAAGTCAAATAATCAGAAATAACAAAAGTAGCAACTAAACTAAACAAACCAGGTCGGAAGCTCTATCGACCTCTATCAACGTGTCTCGTCTCAACTCTCACCGCCCGTAATACCTGAAAAATGGTGGAGGAGGTGAGAACATGTAAACATGTCTCCCCTCCCAGTGGGTACCGCAAGCCGACGAGGGCGAGGGGTACTCACCGGATCAGGAAGAGATAAACAATAATATAGGTAAATGAAATACAGTAGCTACGATAATAATGAATGAGAAACAGATATGAAAAGAACAACTACCGCTACTGTAAATAGAATGAAAAGTATACATACCGGGATGTCAAAACTATAGTAGCAAGGCAAGTGTAAAGAAAGAACTACAAGTATATATGCATCAACCGCTACTATAGCTATATGCAACAACCGGACAAGTAGTCCAAAAGTACCCAATCTAAACCGCCGTATCGGTCTAAGGACCTCAGGCAAAAGCCACTACCTGCTCGCACCTGGCATGTAACCCTAGCACAAAGAGAACACCGCTGGGCTCACGGGTCGGATGTACGACCACTTTTCCGAAAAAGAACACCCCCTGCGGTGGATCAGACCGCCGGTGTACGTGAAATGCACTCGAGCTGTGGCGACCAATGCAGATATGATCAATAGCCAACCGTCGGCAACCAGCCGACAATCACCGCCCCTCGGGGCAAACCGACCAATAGGTCATCAAACTATATAGAAGTATAAGGACCGACTACTCAGGTCAACTAGGAAGGAATAACTCAATATCCTACCGAAGGTATACAAGCACTGACTACTAAAGTCAACTAATATATATGCACAACGAACCGACGAATAGGTCACCAGAGTATATCACTAGAATCCCGAATTACCGTCGGCCACTAGCCAACAATCCAACCCCTCAATGGGCGTACAACCGACCTCACTAGGTATCAAACGATCAGTCCTCACGAAGCTTACTTACTAGTCACAAACATACCAAATATTGGATAAACTGAGTAACGACCTATTAACTCATCCGTCGGCGCTAAGCCGACAACTCCCACCCTTAGGGCCTTAGTACGCGACCTCAGGGTCATCGAACGACAGAAGTCCAAGAAACAGGACCAATCCAAGCTAATCATAATTGCGCACAACCGACAACACCAGGTCAACAGAGTATAGAGATAGAAAGCATCCGATCATACTACGGTATTCCGAACGTGAAGTACGAGAACCGGTACCAATCAAAAGTCACCGAAAACGATCAGTACGAGAACCGACAATCAGTCCACGATATCACATATGGATACAACTACCTCTACTCTTCCACACATGAATACTAAGCATAGAGACATTTATAGTAGAGTGATAATAGAATCAACGAGGAGCAAGCTCAATTATATCATACTGATAACTAGCAAAAGTGAGAACAGGATAAAGGAAACCATCATCGAGCGGCCACCACGGTGTACCGACTTCGGATCGATGCAGCGTTAGCCCACTGTACAAATACGTTGCCGTGTCTCTCTCGTGCTGTGGAATAAGGGCATCAACCGCGACCTAAGAAGGTCACCGGGGTTAGAGTCTTAACCCACAAACCTTAACAAACCACTAGCTCTCAATCACAACAACAAAACCCACGACTGATCGGTTTCTAAAATCGCGACTTATCGTACATCTCGCCGGAAAGTCCGCTAATCGCGCACGCGGACTCCGTCGGACCTCACGACCTCTCGGATCGTACCACTCATTGTACGAGTCATGCCGCTGCACTAATACATAAGTTAATCGTGCCATCAGTGGCAGCAACACGTCGCCTCAGTTGGTCTCCGTTCCTGAAACATATACCGTCGATCATCTTTCGATCGGGTCCCTGAAGGTCTAAGATTCTTATTTCTATTTTGTCTGGATTTGTCTTTATCCTTTTTTTCGCCTGACCCGGTCATTGAGCGCTTTCCGAACCTTATATGATTGTTTTTGTGCCCGCTCTGGTATATCATCTGAGGGTCTTTCTGTGCGTATTTCTACACATTCATGTCATCGATAGCTCTTTATTCTATTATACCTGGATCGACTCTCTGCTGATCTGAGGAAACGCGCGATAATTCTCTTTTTTTTATATCTATATAGGCTTGGGCCTTGATGTTGATGGTTTCTAGTCTTCTGACTCAGCTGTCACAAGCAGCTAGCGACGCAGCTCGCGGTATGTCTAAACGGCTATAAACGGCCCCTAAGGTCGACACATGGAAATTCACATTCTTTATAGTTATTTTTCTTCATGCCTTATGGATCGTCTACCGACGCAAAGCCAGCGGGGCGATTAGGACAAAAACACGGCTCTCGGCTGACTAGATTCAGCGGCCAGAGGCCGTGATCACCTTCCGAGCACTCCGGCCACTGCGGACGCGGCGCGACGAGCGACGCGGATTCAGCTACGTGTGACAACACGCGCGCACAGCGCAAAGATTGCCCTGTACACTCACGAAACCGGCACCAACTGTACCCAAACGCAGCGAGCGTCTCGGTGTTCAGCACGAGCCCACGATCTCATGTGCTCACTCCCGGCTGGGTTCGGTAGTATCGGAATTCACCGGGAAAGGTGACCGAAAACTTAACTGACAAGTGCTGAAGCATAATACAAGCCACTTACCGAGCAGGTTGGGAGCTAACGGGCTGGCCGCGTGGCTGGCCCAGGACGGCGAGGCGCCTCCGACCGGGGAACTGGAGCAAGTCGGGCCGAGGGTCCGGAGTGGTTCTTGGCCGGGCGGCGGCGGCGCAGCTGTGGCGCGACGGGCGAAGATTCACAGCCCACACAGTCCTCTCTGGTTCAAGGCCGGCGAGCGCGATAGCACGGGGTGGCGGTCCGAGGGAGCTCGGACGGCCGGCCCTGATCGGCCGGAGCCGAGGGGAAGGTAGGTGGCACCTACGGTGCATGCTGGCGGCGGCCCTCGGGGGGCGCACGCTCCAAAGTTGGCTGCATGGGCTGGCGGGTCAAGGAGTCCAGCGGCGGCCGGGCGGCGGGTACACACGGGGGAAGCTAGCGGAGGCACTGAGGTCGCTTGGGGGAGCGGCAGCCGAGAAGGTAAGGTGGTGCGTAGCCCCGAACTCGAGGTTTGGCCCGCCTGGTCTTGCGGACCCGGCTGGGCCGCAGCTCCTCAGAGCGGCTTCGGCGGACGTCCGGCATGGCCGGAGCCGGGGAAGAACGTGCTGGAGGTGGATCACGGCCCGGGGTTCCTTCTCCAGAGGTGGTGGAGGCTCTTCTACCATGCAGTCGGCCAAGGGTGGGAGGGAGGTGGCCGAGAGGTGGACTAGGGAGCTAGCTGCGGGTTTCCGGGCGCTGAGCAGCTCGCGGTGGCCGGGGCCGCGCACGGCAGGGCAAGGCTCACTGGGCGCGTAGGTGTCTGGGGCAGCTGGGGGCGGATTAGGGTTAGGGTTCCATAGTGAACCCTAGCTACACTTATATATTTGTAGGGTGAACCAACAGCCAAACAGTCCCTCCAAACCTCGAAGCAAATTCAATCCGTAGCCCTCACAGCTGTGAGTGAAAACGCTACGAATACCCCTCCACCCTGCGATCTCACGCGAAACGGGTAAGTTTAATAATTGCGCGGACCTGTCCGAGAACATTACTTTGTGCATCACCGACCTCCCTCGGATCAAATCGCGCAATCGTCCGCAGGATCCGTCCGTCAGATTTGGCGAAGTCGGATCGCACTTCAGTGCGTATCAGCATGACAGGAACAAACAAAGCTACGATTTCGACTCATCTCGATCAGATACAGACATTCACGACAAATCGCAAGTCTTTTTCAACAAGAAAGAAAACAACCCAAATACATAGCTAAAGACATCATTCTAGGATTTTCTCGAAATCGTTGTCAAGACTCAAAGTCGCCAGCGCCAAAAGTTTCATGAACAGCTGGGATATCCGGGTCGAACGAGCTATTGGGACTGCTATGAACGGAGTCTGATACGAGCCTGAAGCCAACTTCACCTATCATGCTTCTCCTAAAATCGAAGGGTTACTTATTCACTTTACACGTGAAACCTGGAGATCGCGTAAGTTCTCCGTTCCTACTTCAGTTTCTCCTAAGACTTGAGCGTGCTTCATGTAATTAAATTACCACACATAAGCATCTATCAACAAAGACTTAGTTGCCACTGTGCCCAGAATCTTCAGTCCTTACAATGTGAGCAGACTGTCAGTCTGCCACTATTCATCCCAAATCGCATCGAAGCCTACCCCTGTGCCTAGGCCAACCCAACAACGAAATCCATTCGTGATCTTTCGCATCCACTCGGGCCCTGACAGAACTCGACAGCTTACCAAGCAGTGTACCTGAGTCATGGTCGGCCTTTACCTGTGACAAGTCAGGCATATGAGCGTACAGAATCTGCCATGCTCCCTCTCATCCCATTCCACCAAAACTGTGCCTTCAAATTCTTGAATACATCTGGGTTCCCCATAGGGTGAACCGTATAAGTTTATCAATGTAGCCTCCCTCAAAGATGTCCTCTCGGAGTCTCTGAAATCTACAGGCTACACACCAGTCGGTCCCTGTTTGTTTTTTTTTTTTTTTCTTTTTTATTTTTCCCGCAGACCCCGAACTGTCCAAAAGGCAAAACCCGGCGCCACTGGCCCCCTAATGTAATGCTCTCGGAATGGCCTCAGAACAAATGCGGATTCCACTGCTTTTGCTCCCGGATCCTATCCATACAGAGTGGGCTGCCAAAGGACCAGAGACATCAGTCTTGCCAGTAGCACCCAGGGAGCACCACCTCAAGCTCAGCCGCTTAGGCTCCGTCAAATTGTGTAGCGGCTCGGCTGAGTGATCAACAAGCTCGAAGCTTCGCCTGCCTTGCTGCTCAGATGTCATCTGCCACTATAATTTGGCCCGTGCACGGGATGATAACGAATACATCGGTCATAGTCTTTCGAGTAACTCAACCACCGGCGCCTGTGCTCAATTCAATTCCTTTGAGTGAAACGAGATACTGAGACTTTTATGGATCGGTGAAAACCTCGCGGGAGTGCTCAGCCGTACAAGTAATGCCCGCCACACTTCAAAGCAAAGTAAGAATACTGCGGCAAGCTCCAGAACATCATAGTTATTTCTTCCGTCATAATCATGTAACCTGCCGTGAAGCATAAGCAATCACCCTACCATGATGCCATCAGCACTACAAACCCAGCCGGTGCGATGCATCACTACTAGATCACAAATTCCTTCCCCTCCATCCACAGAAGGGCAAGGGAAGGAGCTGCACTCAATTCTGTCTCAACTGCGTCGAAGTTACCTTCTGGCATCCCTCACCCATAACAAATCGAATCCCCCTTCCGTGGTCAACGCTGTAAGGGGTGTGGAAAGCTTCGCAAAGCCCTCCACAAACTGACAGTAATTATCCCTGCTAGTCCCAGAAAACTCTGCAACTCAGTCACGTCGTGCGGTCTAGCAATCCCGAATAGCATCGAATCTGATACTTCGCGGTCTACTGCTACTCCTCTGCAGAGAATCACGTCACCCAAGAAACGGCAGACTTCCGCAAACCAAAACTCGTCACTTCTTATCAACTTGGCATTACAGCTTCTTCTCTCGCAGAGAACTGTGTAGCACAGATCGCTCAAGTGCTTCTCATGCTCAGCATTCACGTACGGAGGTAAGGCGATCACGAATGCTCATCGATGAAGACTACCACAAATCTTATCAAGAACGCTTGAGCACCCTGTTCATGTCAATCCGATGAATGCGCAGGGCATTCGGCAATCCAAAGGGCACGATTGACCGTAACTATAATGCCCGTACCGAGTCCGAAAAAGCCGTTCTTGGAGAACATCCTCGCCCTCATCCTCAGCTGGTGGAACCGGACTGCACAGATCAATCTTCGAGAAGACGAAGGAATCCCCAACTGATCAAACCAAAATGCACCAGATGCGGGCAGAGAATGTTTTGATGGTCACTTATTCCAGCTCCCGTAATCTACGCACAACCTGGCGACCCATCCTTTCTTTACAAATGAAATACCGGCGCTCCCCAACGCATACACTGGGTCTCACAGTACCTCCGTTATCCACAGATCCTGAAGCTGCGCCTTTAGCTCCTCTCAGCTTCCGCCGGTGCCATCGAATAACATGCGAACCCATTAAAAAAAAGAATGAAAAAAAAAGGTTTAAAAAGAAAAAGTGAAAAAACAAAATCCAAAAAGGTGGTACCTTTTGAGATTGGTGCAGATTTAGGAGACTACATCAATCACAAACTCTAATCTTCCCTCTGCAGGTGGCATCGTCGTCAACTCAGGGCAAACATCATGAACTCGTGCGGACTACAGCAATATCCTCGGAGTCCCTAGCGGCCGCCGTAGGGCACCGCTCAACAACGAGTCGGCCAAGAAAGGAGAAACACCATTCCTGCTAACTCATCAAGCTGTCGAGCCCTCGCGAGATATTCGAAGTGCAAAGCAGTGTACTTCTTGGAGCCTCTTAAAGACTAAATGCCTTCCTGGCCTGGATCGTGAACGTCACTATCCGCTCGCACAATCGGTAGTAGCATGTACGCTGCGCCAGCCAAATCCAGTACCGAGCATCGACGGTCGAGATCCTGCAGGCTTGCCCTCAACACCAACAGGCTGCGGGCATGGATCCACGAGTCGTAAGACTTGCACCGACACGCCCAAACAACACTCCGCATCCTGTAAATCGATGGTCTGGATCTGCACCTCTCGTGCCTGAGACACCTCTGACATCTAGACATGCAATAAGGCAAATGCTCGGCTTGAATAGACGAGTGAGATGCACCGGATCAAACGAGAGTAAGAATCTAATGCCAGAAATCAAAGTGATAGCCTGGCCACCACTCGTCGCCGCCGGTGTAGAGTCCTCCACCTCGTGCTGCATAGACCCGCGTTGCCACTAGGAGCCGTGCTTGTCGCCGCTCATCCTGGATGCGGCACGGATGCCCTGTCCTCCGGCGTGCGGTAGCGATGCAGTGCTCAAAGACTGCCTGAGGGGCTGATGATGCTGGAAGGCGGTACGGATGGCGTCTGGGTGATACTGCTCGTGGGAGCAAGCTGAACCTTCATATGTGCCGTCGGGCTGGTTTGTTCCACATCCAAAACAGTCCGACCTCACGCTGGTCGCAGCTGCGGCCAGTGGTGGTCCGCCCACATGACTCACGCGCTCACGAGCAGTAACACCCCTTGGACTGCCTCTGCATGCGAGGTCCCCTCAGAACGACCGATGCCGCCAAGAATCCACGACTCTGAGAACGCGATCGTGGAGGTCTCGGCGGACGCCGGCTGCTCGACTGTCCACCATCGTCTGAAGCTGGGTGCTTCCTATCCTGACTCTGCCCCACGGCCTGAGTTCTCTCCTGCAGTGACACCTCACCTCTCTCCACCGACAAGGCCTGCTCTGTGGACGCATCCAGAGTCCTCGACCTCTGCATCCGCGCCAACCTGAAAATGTCGGGTCTCAGCCCCTGCTCAAACAGATAGACCCTGTGTGCCTCGTCCCTGGCCACAAATGGCACACAGTTCAGGAGTCGAGTAAACTCCCGAATGTACTCCTGCACTGGACGATCCCCCTGCTGAATCCTCTTCAAATTCTCCTCGAGCTTCTGTTTCACACTGTTGGGAAAGAACATCCCAAACAGCATTCCACAGAACTCATCCCATCTCAACTGCAACGCTACCAGTCCCTGCTCTCTCCTCACTCTCCTCCACCAGGCGTGGGCATCACCTGCCAAGCAATGGACTCCCAAAGACACCTGCCCCCCCTCAGGAATGAATAGATCCTCAAATAACTTCTCCATCGCACTGACCCATCCCTCAACAACCCAGGCCTCAGTGCAACTGCCATCGAAAATCGATGGATCAAAACGGCGGAAACGAGCCAACCTCTCCGTCCACCGCTCCTGCTCGACCTCTGTCAACTGTACTGGCCCCCTAGCAGGCGCAACTGGCACTACTGGAACTGCTGCTGGCGGAGGGACTGCTGCAGCTGGTGCTGTCACTGAGGTAGTCGGAGGTGGAACAGACGACTCTAGTGCCCTCGGTACTGAACTCTGGGGCGAAGCTAGCCTCTCGCACATCCTCTCCAACAACTCCCCCTGCCGCCTCGTCACCTCTGTCAGGCCGGCTAACTGTGCACTCAAGTCCGGGGATGTACTCATCTCCGATCGAACACTCTGCTCCCGCTGGGCACTCGGCTCCGCATGCTCAAGCATCTCGGAAGGTCCCGCACGATCCTGCGACAACTGGGCACGCTCCCGTAACGACGGTCGACCTCGGTGACGATACATAGCTAAAAGGAACAGATCGGGGTCAGATGAAACATAAACACTCTCGACCCAATCAACGAAAGTCTGGAAGGCGGTCCCTGTTTTCCTCCAAAATTATGTTGTCTGCAGCCAACATAATTTCTCAGGCCAAAACAGGCACTCCTTCAATCACTCACCCCACTCTAGGAGGAGTTAGAACAATTAATCATTGACTTTCGCAATAAATTACGCCTCTCGCGTCTTGCCTTCCTAAGGTTTGCCAAACTTAGGTTTTCTAGGTCCCAATGACCTAATGCTAAGCTCTAATACCAACTTAATCTGTCACGCCCTGGATTACACAATTCCCGGGCACGTCGACAAATTCGCCGTATACAAAGAATTTTTCTTGTATACGAAGCGTATCGATAACTGAAAATATACAATACTACAACCAGTAGTATAGAGCTATAAAGAAACCAAACAGGTAGAATAAAACAAGTCTTACATACATACAACAAAACGCTATACAAAGGTACTCACTCCAGCGAGTTATAACAACTGTATGTACATAAACTCAACAAAATAAACCGAAACTACCTGCAGTGGTGGATCCTCTATCTAGCAACTCGTCGAGTAGGGCTCTAACTCGCGACGCCCTTGCCTCGATCAGCCTCGGAAGGCGTAGCAACTAAAACTGGTGGCTCTGCAAAACAGTGGTAACAACTGGGTGTGAGAACTACTGTAAAAGCAAGTAGTCCTCAGTGGGTACCGCCCTCAACATCATCGGCCCACCCACTAAGACTACAGTNCTGGGGGCGGATTAGGGTTAGGGTTTCCATAGTGAACCCTAGCTACATTATATATGTAGGGTAACAAATTGCGCCAAAGTCCCTCCAAACTCAGCAATTCAATCCGAGTCCCTCACAGCGTGAGTAAAACGCACGAATACCCCTCCATCCGCGATCTCACGCGAAACGGTACATAAAATGTCGCGACTTTTCCAAAATTACTGTTTTGCCATCACCGACCTCTCCTCGATCAACGCGCAATCTCCGCAGATCCGTCCGTCAGATTTGCGAACGGATCGCACCAGTGCGATCAGCATGACGGAGACAACAAAGCTACGATTTCGATTCATCTCGATCGACTACAGATTCACGACAAAATCCAATCTTTCTTCCAACAGAAGAAACAACACACAAATACATATAAAACATGTATTTCTAGATTTTCTCGAAATCCGTGTGTCAAACTCAAAATCCGCCAGCGCCAAAAGTTTCAGAACAGCTGGACCGGTCGAAACGAGCTATTGGACTGCTATGAACGGAGTCTGATACGAGCCTGAAGCCAACTTCACCATCATGGCTTCTCCGGAAAATCGAGTTACTATTCACTTTAAGTGAAACTTGGAGATCGCGTAACTTCTCCGTTCTAGCTCAGTTTCTCCTGAAACTTGACGAGTGCTTATGTAATTAAATTACACACATAAGCATCATCAACAAAGAGTTTAGTTGCACTGTCCAAAATCTCAGTCCTTACAAGTGAGCAGACTTGGTCAGTCTGTCCACTATCACCCAAATCGCATCGAAGCCACCCTGTGCTCTAGGCAACCCCACAACGAAATCCATCGTGATCTGTTCCCACTTCCACTCGGGCACTGACAGACTCTGAAGCTTACCAACATGTACCTGATGGTCGGCCTTTACCTGTTGACAAGTCAGACAATGAGCTACAAATCTGCCAATGTCCCTCTTCATCCCATTCCACCAAAACTGTGCCTTCAAATTCTTATACATCTTGGTTCCCCTAGGGTGAACCGTATAAGGTGTACAATGAGCCTCCCTCAAGATGTCCTCTCGGATCTCTGAATCTACAGGCACACACAGTCGGTCCCTGTACCGCAGTACTCCCGAACTGTCCAAAGCAAAACCCTCGGCCTGCCCCCTAATTAACTGCTCTCGAATCCTCAACAAATGCGGATCTCCACTCTGTTTCTCCCGGATCCTATCCAACAGAGTGGGCTGCAAGACCAGAGACATCAGTCTTGCAGTAGACCCAGGGACACCACCTCAAGCCTCAGCCGCTGTAGCTCCTCAAGTAGCGGTCTCTGCTGAGTGATCAACAAGCTCAAGCTTTGCGCTGCCCTTCTGCTCAATGCATCTGCCACTATATTTGCCCTGCCGGGATGATACTGAATACTAATGTCATAGTCTTTCAGTAACTCCAACCACCGGCGCTGTCTCAAATTCAATTCCTTTTGAGTGAACAGATACTTGAGACTTTTATGATCGGTGAAAACCTCGCAGTGCTAGCCGTACAAGTAATGCCGCCACAACTTCAAAGCAAAGAATACTGCGGCAAGCTCCAAATCATGACTAGGGTAATTCTTCTCATAATCATTTAACTGCCGTGAAGCATAAGCAATCACCCTACCATGCTGCATCAGCACACAACCCAGTCCGTTGTGCGATGCATCACTATAGATCACAAATCCTTCCCCCATCACAGGAAGGGCAAGGATAGGAGCTGTCATCAATCTCTGTCTCAACTCGTCGAAGTTCCTCTGGCAGTCCTCACACCAAACAAATCGAATCCCCTTCCGTGTCAACCTGGTAAGGNAAGGGCAAGGATAGGAGCTGTCATCAATCTCTGTCTCAACTCGTCGAAGTTCCTCTGGCAGTCCTCACACCAAACAAATCGAATCCCCTTCCGTGTCAACCTGGTAAGGGGTGTGGAAAGCTTCGCAAAGCCCTCCACAAACTGACAGTAATATCCTGCTAGTCCCAGAAAACTCTGCAACTCAGTCACCGTCGTCGGTCTGGGCCAATCCCGAATAGCATCAATCTTCTTCGGGTCTACTGCTACTCCCTCTGCAGAAATCACGTCACCCAAGAAAGCAACTTCCCGCAACCAAAACTCTCACTTCTTTAACTTGGCATACAGCTTCTTCTCTCGCAGAAACTGTAGCACAATCCTCAAGTGCTTCTCATGCTCAGCATCACTACGGGAGTAAATCAGAATGTCATCGATGAAGACTACCACAAATCTATCCAAGAACGGCTTGAGCACCCTGTTCATCAAATCCATGAATGCGGCAGGGGCATTCGTCAATCCAAAAGGCATGACCGTAAACTCATAATGCCCGTACCGAGTCCGAAAAGNTCTGAAAATTAAATTTTAAATATTGAAATTAAAATAAAAATAAAAATTTGAAGTTTAAATCCAAAATTAGAATCAGATTTCAAGAAGCAGCTTTTTTCTGCTTCTGATTTTGGAGCCTTCAAAATCAATTTTCTGATTCTAAAAAGCAGAATCAGATTTTAAAAGTTAGTTGCCAAACGCTCTATTGAGCCGAAAATCACTTCTCATCCCAAAAGCGCTTTTTAAAAGCTAGGCCAAACACCCCCTATATCTTATATATAGAGAGAGTTTGGCTATATTACTTTTGTAAGTATAGATCCATTTATACTCATAATATTCGATCGTTAGATCTATCATTTTGACTATTTCTATCTGTTATATCATACTATTCAACGAACCACTCACTCAATCCTATAGGAGACCACTATCGTCCTAATCGCACATCCAACGACTGAAAATTTATAAGTATAAAGGAGTCTATACTTATAAGAGTATAGTAGCCCGAGCCTATATATATAGAATTAGGCTACTATACTATTAATAGTACAAACCGCTTGCTATTAGGTTTTCGGCCCTTTGATGAAGGGATGTGCGGTCAGGATGATAGTAGCCCCGTAGAGTTGTGTGGGTGGCTAGTTGAATAGTATGATCTAACGAATGAAAATGGCTAAAGAGATAGATCTAATGGTAGAAAATTCGATAGCACCAAATGCTTGGTATTATCGATAGTATAGTAGCCGGACTCTATATATATATATAGGTAGATTTAATGGCTGAAAACTCAATAGTACAGAGCGCTTAGTACTATCGATAGTATTGATAGTATAGTAGTCGGACTATACAGAGAAAGAGAGAGAGAGACGGAGAGTCCGGCTACTATATTATCAAATTTTGTGTCGTTAGATCTACTTTTTTGACAATTTCCACCCGTTAGATCATATTATTCAACTAACCACCCACTCAACATATCCTAACTGCACATCCCTTCATCCAAGGACCGAAAACCTAATAACAAGTGGTTGGTATTATTAATAGTATAGTAGACTAATTATATATATATATATATATATATATATATATATTGAGCTTTTCGAGCTTAATTCGAGCGAGCTGAGTATTACTCAAGTTCGGCTTGAAATTAATTTTGAGCCTAAATTTAGGCTCAAGGTTGCTTGAAATAAATTCGAGCCGAGCTCGAGCTAGCCGAGTATCGAGCCAAACACGAGTCGAACACGAGCCGACTTGCTCATTTGCTTGCCCTAACTAGNGAACACCCTGTTCATCAAATCCATGAATGCGGCAGGGGCATTCGTCAATCCAAAAGGCATGACCGTAAACTCATAATGCCCGTACCGAGTCCGAAAAGCCGTCTTGGAAACATCCTCGGCCCTCATCCTCAGCTGGTGGTAACCGGACTGAAGATCAATCTTCGAGAAGACGAAGGATCCCTGCAACTGATCAAACAAATCATCAATGCGCGGCAGTAGATACTTGTTCTTGATGGTCACTTTATTCAGCTCCCGGTAATCTACGCACAACCTGAGCGACCCATCCTTTTTCTTTACAAATAATACCGGCGCTCCCCAAGGCGATACACTGGGTCTCACATACCTCTTATCCATCAGATCCTGAAGCTGCGCCTTTAGCTCTCTCAGCTCCGCCGGTGCCATCCGATAAGGTACCTTTGAGATTGGTGCAGTTTTAGGAACTACATCAATCACAAACTCAATCTCCCTCTCAGGTGGCATCGTCGTCAACTCAGGGGAAACACATCTGGAAACTCGCGGACTACAGGAATATCCTCGAGTCCCGGCGCCGCCGTAGGTACCTCAACAACAGTCGCCAGAAAGAGAACACATCCTCTACTCATCAGCTGTCGAGCCCTCGCCGAAGATATCCAAGTGGCAAACAGTGTACTTCTGCAGCCTCTAAAAGTAAACTCCTCCTGGCCTGGATCGTGGAACGTCACTATTCTCGCTCCACAATCGATAGTAGCATAGTACCGCGCCAGCCAATCCATACCGAGCACGACGTCGAAGTCCTGCAGCTGCCCTAACACCAACAGGTCTGCGGGCATGATCCACGAGTCTAACTGCACCGGACACGACCAACAACACTCCGCAACCTGTAAAATATGGTCTGGGATCTGCACCTCTCGTGCCTGAGACAAGGCTCTAAACTCTAGATCATGCAATAATGCAAATGCTCGGTTAATAAACGAATGAGATGCACCGGTATCAAAGAGAGTAAGAACTCTAATGCCAGAAATCAAAGTGATACCTGCCACCACTCGGTCGGCCGCTGTAGAGTCCTCCACCTGGGCTGCATAGACCCTGCCACTAGGAGCCTGCTGTCGCCGCTCACCCTGATGCGGCGCAGATGCCCTGTCCTCCTGGCGGTAGCGATGCAGTGCTCCAAAAGACTGCTGAGGTGCTGATGATGCTGAAGCGGTCGATGGCGCTGGTGATACTGCTCGGGGACAAGCTGACCTCATATGCCCTGGCTGTCCACATCCAAAACACCGACCCTCACGCTGCTCGCACTGCCGGGCCCAGTGTGGTCCCCCACATATCACGCACGGAGGTAACCCCTGTGACTGCCTCTGCTGCCGAGGTCCCCCAGAACGCCGATGCCCCAAGAATCCACGACTCTGAGAACGCGATCGTGGAGGTCTCGGCGGACGCCGGCTGCTCGACTGTCCACCATCGTCTGAAGCTGGGTGCTTCCTATCCTGACTCTGCCCCACGGCCTGAGTTCTCTCCTGCAGTGACACCTCACCTCTCTCCACCGACAAGGCCTGCTCTGTGGACGCATCCAGAGTCCTCGACCTCTGCATCCGCGCCAACCTGAAAATGTCGGGTCTCAGCCCCTGCTCAAACAGATAGACCCTGTGTGCCTCGTCCCTGGCCACAAATGGCACACAGTTCAGGAGTCGAGTAAACTCCCGAATGTACTCCTGNTTGATTGAAATAAATTCGAGCCGAGCTCGAGCTAGCCGAGTATCGAGCCAAACACGAGTCGAACACGAGCCGACTTGCTCATTTGCTTGCCCTAACTAGTCTAGTGACCTGCGCGATGCAGCAGATAGATAACAGGAGAAAAAATATAAAATGCTAATAAGTTATATTTTTATAAATTTTTTAAATAAATACATAAGATGAGTGGCAGAAAGTTATAGCAAATTAAGGATTGTATATTTGCTATATTGAGGGGAATACAATTAGGAGTTCATATCAAGATTGATAAAAATTAATCCAAATATATATAACCAATCTGCACGATCAAATTCAATAGTCTTGTCAACCATCTAGGAGCTAGAAGTTAAGGCGTGGAAAAGAAAAACTCTAGCCACAATAGAAACACCATCAAACATTTGAACGTTATCACTAAAACACAATTTACTTCATTAAGGATTAATGAAATGCAATAATAAGTTCAAATAATTTGCTTTAAGGACGTAGCTATTGTCTTTTCTTCTCTCATTGAACACAGAAGGGTTTAAAAAATTCATGGCTGCAATAGTTACTAAATGGTCGTTCAACTTGCCTTGCCATCTAAGCTTTTACCCATGTATCTGAAAAATACAGATAGCTTAGAAGATGAAAGAAAGTTATTTATAAAGGAGTACTTTGTTAAATATAAATTGATACAATTTTCTAATTATCATCACTTATCTCATAAGCGTGTAGAAATGAGGTAGGTCTATGAACCAAAGCACATTATATAGCTTTAGAAATAAAAATAAAAACTTACATAATTATATATGATCTGCAAAGCAGAAGCAATTTTAGCATAAGCATATAATTGGTCGCAGATTGTCGGATCAAACGATAATCTCCTTACATGTTAGAGCAGATTAATGAATACAATGCCGGAAGAACAACCATTGGAAACTGATAACTTCGCCACCTTTCTGTTTATTCTTTATATTTATATTTATTTATTTATTTTGTAAATTTTTATTAAAAAATTTTATCTGCCGCATTGCGCGGGTTTCTACACTAGTATTTATTAAAGTGCTATGAACGTAAAGATTCTGTTCACATAAGGATTTAATCTTGCATATAATATTAATTTAGCACAAATTTATTTTTATTTTATGTTTGTGGTCAAATTAGAATATATAAAGTTTAAATTTGATTACAATATTATGTTTTAAATTATCGTATATACATTCTTATTTTGATGGGATGAACATGAAAATTAAATAATCATAATTATTTTTAGATTATTTAAGATTTCGCGCTAAGTTCAATTAATTTATTATTTCGATTGGTTAGGTGTAAGTCAAAGCGGCCCTAATTAAACGAAAATAATGATTTAATTTACTTTAAAGTAGTGCTTCCGGATAATTTTTATGTTAATCATGCAGCACTAAGTCAGATTAATTTGTTACTTCAACTGTTCGGGTGCAAGCTCGACCCAGATCAGAAAAAAAGATAAATTAATCGTATTAAAAAAGTGCATGTAGAAATTGCACCCTAATATTATGTTTAGTCTGCTCTCAAAGGAAGGTCTAGAAATGAAGGTACATGAGTGGTGTAGGATGGTAATTTTCTCATAACTCGTTTGGAGAAATTTGCCTAGCCAAAGCTAACAATTCTTTATATAAAAAATTTGAAATTATCACGACCTGCAGAAAGTTTAAATTAATCTCCGATAAAGAGATTGTATATTTATACTCATAACTCTGCTCCCAAAGTAGGGGTTATGATGTCATACAAGGTATATGCATAAAGAATGAAAAATACTTATGCTTATAACCCTGCTCCCAAATGAAGTGTTGTGATGTTATATAAGATATATTTTTTCTAATTTTGGTTTAGTAATTTTTGATGTGGCATTTTATTGATAAAACATGTATTTTATTTTTCAGCTATTACTTCATCATTTGTTCCTATTGGTGATTCTGTTCCCATGCTTAATGGGTCTAATTACTTGGAGTGGAAAGAACAGATCATACTTACATTAGGGTGTATGGACCTTGATTTGGCTTTAAGAGAGGATAAACCTGCTCCTCTTACAGATAAAAGTACACCAACCCAAACAACATTTTTAGAAAAGTGGGAGCGCTCTAATCGGCTTAGTTTAATACTGATGAAAGCGTTGTCGGTAAAAACATTTGGAATTCAATTCTAGAATGTAAGACAACCTACGATTTCTTGAATGCTGTGGAGCAACAGTTTGTAAGCTCTAGTAAAGCTTTGACGAGCACCCTAATGAATAAACTGTCTTCCATTAAGTACTCTGGAAATGGCTTGATTTGCAAGTATATTATGGAAATGCGAGATATTGCAGCGTAGCTCACTGCACTTGAAGTAACCACCTCTGATTCATTCTTAGTGCACATTATTTTGAACTCTTTGCCATCTGAATATAGGCTGTTTCAGATCTCTTATTACACATATAAAAATAAATGGTCAATTAATGAATTGTTGACCATGTGTGTGCAAGAGGAAGGCAGATTAATACAAGAGAAATAAAATGTAGTTAATTTTGTTTATCAAAAGAGACAAATAAAGTGTGCTCAGAATGGTAAGGGCAAGAATGACTCAAAAGGAAAGAACAAGGAAGTTTCATCTAGTTCACAAGGCCAATCAAGTAATTGGAATCCCAAGTGCTTCTTTTGTAAGAGCAAGGATCATATGAAGAAGGACTGCCAAAATTATCAGAAATAGCTTCAAAAGAAGGGTAAGTTTTTTGTTTTGATGCATGAGTTGCATTTAGTTTCTATTCCGTCTAATACTTGGTGGATTGACTCTGGTATCGCATGCCACATGACGAATTCCGTGCAGCGATTTCAGACTCGCAGGAAACCCTGTAAAGATGAAGCGACTATCTATACAGCTGAAGGAAATCCAACTAAAGTAGAATTTGCGGGAATATTTAGATTAGTTCTTTCTACTGGTCATATTTTGGATTTAGAAGATACATTTTATGTTTCAAATTTTTCTAAGAACTTAATTTCTATTTTAAAACTTGTTGGACTAGGATATAGTTTCAGTTTTGATAATAAAGTTTTTTCTTTATCCTATAAATCTCAGATAGTTGGCTCTGGTGTTTTGAAAAATAATCTATATAAAGTATCTTTACATCATTCATATAGTGAAATCCTTTTACCATGCACGAAAATGTTGGATCAAAACGTGGCATTAATAATGAAAAGTCATCCATATTATGACATAAGAGGTTGGGACACATCTGGAAACAGAGAATTCAAAGGTTAATTAGAGAAGGTATTTTAGATGATCTCGACTTTTCTGACTTTGGAACGTGTGTGGACTGCATAAAAGAAAAGCAGACCAAAACCTCCTCTAAAAGTGCTAAAAGATGTGATGGAACATTAGAGTTGATTCATACTGATATATACGGACCTCTTCCTCTCTCAATTATTGGCCATAAATATTTTATCACATTTACTGATGACTACTCTCGATATGGCTATCTCTACTTTCTTAAAGAAAAATCTAAAGCATTAGATGCCTTTAAAGTATATAAGGCTGAAGTAGAGAATCAACTCAAGAAAAGAATAAAACTAGTCAGATCAGGTAGGGGTGGTGAATATTTTGGTAGACAAACGGATAAAGGCCAAATTCTTGGACCTTTTGCTAAGTTTTTGGAGTAGTGCAGAATTGTTCCACAGTACACCATGCCAAGGACACCTGATCAGAATGGTGTTGCTGAAAGAAAGAACCACACATTAATTGATATGCTCAGGAGTATGATCAGTAATTCTACCCTTCCGATATCATTGTGGGGTGAGGCACTCAAAACTGCCCTAAATCGGGTCCCTACTAAGCCTGTCACTAAGACTCCTTTTGAGCTTTGGACAGATAGGAAACCCAGTTTAAGACATTTTCATATATGGGGTTGTCAAGCTGAAGCCAAATTATAGACCCACAATTAAAAAAATTGAACCCTCGAACCATATCAAGATATTTTATTGGTTATTGAGAAAGATCCAAAGGGTATAAAGTTTTACTATCCACGACTTCTTATAAAGATTGTAGAAACTAAAATATCACAATTTATTGAGGATGGTACAATCAGTAGGAGCTCTGAACCTCGGTTCATTGAATTTGAGAAAATTCAAGAGCATTAAGATTCTGTACAGGATAGACCCACTGTTGTCCCTCACGATTTGATGGATCCTGTTCGAGTAGAACAACAAGTTGTTTTGGAATCACAAAGTGGTCATGAACCTATCATTGATAATTCACATCAAGATGTACAAGTGGATAATTCACATCAAAATATAAAAGTGAATAATCTGCATCAAGATATATATGTGAATAATTAGATAGATTTAAGAAGATCCTGGAGACAGAGAAAACCGACTGTATCCAATGATTATATTGCTATCTTTATGAAAATGACCAGAATTTAAATGATTCTATTGGTTTTTTCGAAGCCATAAATAGTAATAATTCTACAGAATGGTACAATGCCATGAAGGATGAGATTGAATCTATGAACCACAATAAGATATAGGATCTTGTTGAGTTACCTATAGGAGTTAAACCCATAGGATGCAAGTGGTTTATAAAACCAAATGGGACTCCAAAGGTAACATAGAGAGATACAAGGCCTGTCTTGTGGTGGACTAAAATAGGCCTTCCGTCAATGGTATTTAAAGTTTAAACAAACTATTCTAACCTTTGGTTTTAAAAAAAATATTGTTGATCAATGTATTTATCTAAATGTTAGTGGGAGTAAAATAATATTCTTAATCCTTTATGTTGATGATATTTTGCTTGCTAGTAATGATTTGGGCAATTGCATAACACTAAAGAATTTCTTTTTCAAAATTTTGAAATACATAATTGTAAGCCTAGTATTGCTCCTGTCCAGAAAGGGGATAAGCTTAATATTTTTCAGTGTTCCAAGAACCAATTAGAAATTGAACAGATGAAGAACATACTTTATGCCTCTATAGTTGGTAGCCTTATGTATGCACAGATGTGCACACGTCCGGATATTGCTTTTGCAGTTGGATTACTTAGCAGGTATCAAGGTAATCTAGGTATGGAGCATTGGAAGGCTGCTAAGAAGGTTATGAGATACTTAAAGAAAATTTTGGATCATATTGCATGTTATGAGACCACATCACAAGCTATTTGGCTTAGAAATTTTATCACAGACTTAAAGATTGTGGACTCCAGTGCTCGTCCAATAAAATTTTTCTGTGATAGATCAGCTGCTGTTTCCTTTATCAATAACAACAAGATTACAAGGGGTTGTAAACATTTGGACATCAAATATCTTACGTGAGAGAGAAGATAGAGGAAGGTTATATTACAATTGAATACATTAGTACCAAGTATATGATTGCAGACCCAATGACTAAGGGGCTGGCACCTGGGTCATATACAGATCATGTTAGAAGTATGTGTTTGATTAGTTCATTTGATGTATAAAATTATAGCATTCTATCTTTTCAATAAAGTTAAAATTTTAATGCAACTATGTTGGACCATTTAATAGGCATAAAGTTTTGTCTGTTAACGAACGGACATATAGTTTTAAGTTCATTCATAAAGATGTGCCGTATAAAGTACTTGGCTAGGAGATGAGATGATATGGTAATTATGGAAGAAAAATTTCAATATGAAGAGGTGGACAGCCATAGTTACTATCATTGTAGTCTTTTAGTTTGAGCTAAAGATCAAGTGAGTTCTAAGGTATTTGATCATAAAGTTTTCAATAATGCGCAATAAAGTTTGGAGTATAGAAAGTCCGTTCATGAAGTATGATTAATATGAGCCAAGTGGGAGATTGTTAGGATTTTCATAAATGTGGCCCAATTATTCATATTCAAATCTGGATTTACTATAGATAAAGGTTAATCCTAATAGATATAAAACTACTTGATATAGTATATTTTATCCCTATCCCATCTATTTAACTTAAATAGAATCCTAATCAGACTTTGATGGAAAATCGATTTAGACTCTATATAAAGAGGTATTAGTCCTGCCACCTTCTTTTACGTATTCTAGTAAAAAAATACCATTTGTTCCACACTATATGGGAGAGTGCCTGAGATAGGGGGAGAAACCAAATTACCCAAGTTTGGTTCGTGACTTCCAGATCATAGCCGAATTTCTCGCTTTCGCAGATTGATCAAGAATTTCTTCTCTATAGCGCTCTGTGAGTTAATTTATTTTATTTTGATCCAAGATATTGGTATGTATTTAATTTTCTTCTTATTTCACATACCTAGAAAGATCCATCATTTACAACACTTGTTTTCATATAAAATATTACACTATTTTTCATTTACCAAAATAGGTACACACTAGATCTCTCTCTCTCTCTCTCTCTCTCTCTCTCTCTCTCTCTCTCTCGGTCTAACTACTTCGTGATGTCTTTGTCGTGGTCTCGCGCCTCTCGGGCGATAGTAGAGTCTAAAAAATAACAAATCACCATGAATGAGAACTATAAATAAGTTTTCAATGGGTGCAAAAGTTGTACTCTATTCCTTGCTTCAATCTCCACCAAGTCCCCCTCTTAGATTCACCCTTGAGAGAGCTTCTAGAGAGAGAGAGGGAGAAAAATGAGTAAAGGGGAGGTTCTCTGGCTATGAACACAAGAGAGGGTGATGGGGTCCATTTATAGACTGCCACAATTACAATAAAACCCCTCAACAATTGCCATTTGCAACATACTGCAATCTGCAGTTTTCTGCACTTGGTACCGGTACGCGGGTAATCTGTCACCAGTTTAACAGCTGCGCAGAAGCCAAACCTGAGAACTGCCTTCTCGGGTAGCTGGTCTGATATCGATACGCATGAGGGGTGTCACCGGTTTAACAGCCAAGATTACTCAAACCCGAGAGCTACTACTCTCGGTCAGCTACGGGGTACCGATACCACCTGATTTAGTCACCCGTTACAAAATGCCCAGACTGTAGTTTAGCATTTGGTCGACTTCTATTTCGCGCCGAGCAATGCTAATACTCAATTATCTCTTCTAGAACTCAACTTTGACCCTTCCAACATCCTTGGAATGTCACATAGACTATGTCCAAGCATCTCTCTCGCCACGCTTTGGTCCTTTTGACCAAAAGTGGTTTAATACGTCGGGGAATCAATACCTTACAAAGATAGGCCGGAATTGCAGATTAATAATGCCTTTAGTGAATGGAGCTGTCACGCCCGAGTTTCAGCGGAAGTATACCCGATACATGCACAGACCCGCCATATACCTACAGTATATAAGGCGTCTACTAAAATCATGTCAGAAAAGAAGCAACTAACAGAAGAATCTAACATGATATCAAAGCATAGGATATATATAAAAGGTACCAACAGCTAGCAGATAAATGATACAACTCTACTAAAAACAACAGTAAGTAGAAGCATAGAACCGTATAGTACAACTCTCTACAACCAATATACACCATAGTGTCAACCAAAACTATATACAAATGGTAATTTCTCTATACACTGGTACACATCATCCTCGTCGACCCAAAACCATAATAGCGAGGTGATCACCTAGTAGGACTCCACGCTACGTCTAGATAGACGCGACTCCCTTGCTGCGATCCCTAGCCTTTCCCGTAGTGGATGGCTCTGCAAACAAACAACAACAAAATGGCGTGAGAACTATTAAACAATAGTTCCCAGTGGCGAAGAGTTCCCGGTGTCGATTATCGCACGGGAAGTGCGCAAGTTGCGGAACCGCGAGATCCCCTATGTGCAAGTTCGGTAGAGCAATCACGATGACCGTGAAGCCACTTGGGAACTCGAGAGGGAGATGAAAAAGCATCACGCTCACCTATTTGAGGAATAAGGTATAAATTTGAGTTATGTTGGAATTAGATTAGTTTTGAGGACGAAACTCCTTTTTAGGAGGGGAGGATGTAAGAAGTGAATTCTCGAAATTCGAGAGTGGGACTTCGCTCAGAGTCGACTAATTGTCAAGTGGGTATGCTTCGGAAAAGCCGAGAAAGTCAAAAACTCAAAAAGTGCATTGCAATGGATCCGCGAGAGCAAGTTGTGCAAAAATCTGCACTTGTCAGAAATTGCTCTTGGGGACCGGTCCTAGGCGGGAGAGACCTGTCCCTGTAAGCATTGTGTGCGGTAGAAAATCTCTGCGCACAAGTATTGCTCTCGGGGACCGGTCTCTAGCGGGAGAGACCGATCCCCGTATGCGTAGGAAATGGGCAGGGCCCCCTGCCCGCAAAGACTGCTCTCGGGGACTTGTCCCTCTAGGGACAGACCGGTCCCCGTAGCCCGAAACTGCCCAGACTGGGCTGTGTCTTGTTAGAATCTAGGGATTTGTTGGAGTAGATTTGCAATAGTGCAAACCTAGGGCTCCAAATTGGGGCTTTGCTTATTAATGAGGTTTGATCTCAATTGATGGCCTCTTAACCTAATTGCTAGGTGTCTAAACGCGTTGGCGAAGACAGATTGACGATTTGTCGAGTCGTTGAAAAGTTATCGGCAAAACAAGACCGATTGTGCTTCGTTTCCACCTAGGAGGTCGAAGCGACGTTGAAGCAAGTGCTGAATAGCATTCTTAGCACCCCGACGTCGTCGAAAGGTGGGTGGTGTCATCCCGAAGCAACCGGGTTAATCTCTATGTCTTAGTACATCATTATTTGCATCTCTCGCATATATGCATTGTAGAATTGCATTGTTATTCCACTCCTTATGCTTTCTAATTGATATCATAGTGTGAGTTGAATGCTTGGTATAATGGATACGTAAGGATTGGGTCTGGACATTGAATCCTATAGTGCCGAGGAAAAGAGATGACTCGATGATGGCTTAGTGACATAACGAGTGGCATGTAAATAAGAACGAGAACAAAACGAGTGGCATATAATGTAGTGTACAATGACATTAGTGACATATGAACTTAGGGATAGGTGGACTCCCTAGAGATGACTCGTTGAACAAGAACCTAGTGTAGTCAAATGCTTACTCATGGACATTGGGATAGGTGGATTCCCGAGTGACAGCTAGCCCTAGTAAATAGGGTATCCTCGAGTTAAGAGGATGGATCATACTCACAGTCTGTTTATACTTGTGGTGGTCGCGCCACACAAGTCGTCGTGCACTCCAAAGTTTGGTGTGAGAGGGGCAGAGTTGATGTCACGCCCCGGGACCGAGCGGAAGTCCGCCCGGCACGTGTCCAGACCCGCCATATGTCTAAAACATATAAGGCGTCTACGATAAAGCAATAAATAAAACAATAATACGAAGAGTCTAACGATATCAGAGCGAAGTACATCTAGATTTCTACATCATGATAAGGTAAAAGAAGTCCAAATCCACTAAATAGAAGTCATAAGTAATACAAGAGATGTCCCAGAACAAGTGCTAAAAGAGTACATAGGTGGTCTCTATACATGGTACAAAAATCTCTCTCTCTACTACAACAAAAGAAAGAGTAAACCACCTAAGAGCAAGTAGCTCCCCGCTATCTAGCTAGGCGACACCCTTGCCGCGATCTCGTGCCTCCGCCGGTGCTGAAGGCTCTGAAATAAAACCATAAAATAGGGGGCGTGAGAACTATTAATTAATAGTTCCCAGTGGGCAATTACTGACTTCAGTGAAAAGCACCACTAGGCCCAAAAGAGTTAAAATAGGTAAGTAAACAAGTAAAAGCGATATGAACGACATGTAAGTAAACATGTAAACTTGCTACCATATGATGTCTCTACTTAGCATGAATTTGCATAAGTAATGAAGCTACTGTAACATATAAGTACATGAGTGTAACTAACATAATGTCCCCAAGCTAAATAGCACAATGTCATTGTTTACTATTCTATCGGTGTCCACTTCGCATGTTAACTACTTAAAGTTTAAATCTTGTAAGACCCACCCGAAGGCTGTCTGGCCTGAAGACCCACCCGTAGGCTATCTGGCCGGTGCCGTGCCTAATGGCCCCGTGGTAGTCAACATCCCCGCTCTAGGAATGAGCCTTGCCCACGGCAATCTACTTCGGTGCCCAATCCTGCACGGTGAGTATGTATCGCGATGGCTATCTCCGGAGTGCCGGCTTGTAGGGAGCGACCCTCACAAGCATGTGCGAATGAGCACAAAGGCAAGTAAGCATATATGTCCGTCTCAAGTCTCAAGTTTCAAGTCATCATGTCTAAAACATGGAATATAGCAACTGTGTCGATGGCCTATCACTATGTCATCATGTCTAAAACATGGAATATAGTCGATGTCTAATGGCCTATCTCTATGTCTCTATGTTGCAGTTTCATAGTTTACCAGTTCAAGTGCCCCTTTATGGCACTTTTGTCCACTAAAATCGAAGCATGATTTTGGTGTTCATGAATACCTAATTTGAGTCATTTTTAAACATAGGAGACATGTTTCCAACCTGCTAACATGAATACTTCTCACATGCATGCAAAACACCCAGAATGCTCTACTATATAGAGTAAAATTTTTATGATACATAAGGCATGCATTTTAAGCATTCTAAAATTCATAGAAATTCTATCTGGCATGAATATGCATGAATTTTAACGTTATGACGAGTATAACACCCATAGGGGCATTTTGCCCCGGTTCCATGAAGTCAAACCCACCGAGCTTCAACGCCGCTCTTTGATCGTGCCGACGAAGGTTACCGCCACTCTCCTAGCACTCTAGAGGTAATACTAAAAGAGTTAAACGAACCTTACGAACAACACTAAGCTCAAACTTTAATCGTCTCAAGAAAAGGGCAAAACTCACCTCTTGTGTGAAAATTCCTTCTCAAGCTCCAAAGGAGAGCTAGAACCCTTCCAATCCAACCTAAAGGAGGGTTCTAATCCAAGAGATTGAGCCCCAAAAGCCCTAAATCCAAAATGCCCAAAATCAACCCTAGGTTCCCATTCTAGGGTTCATCTCAAAGGAACCATCAAAACAAGGATCCAAAAGAAAGAAACTTGTTACCAACCTCTTGGAAGCTTCAATCCAAGCCCAAAGTCCACAAGCTCCCAAGATCTTCCCTCAAACAAGCTCCAAGTCCAAGCTCCAAGCCTCTACCAAGGTAGAAATTGCTCCAAAAGGCAAAAAGAAAAGTAAATCCACCAAAATCCAAGCTAAAAAGGGGGTCAAATCCAAATGGGATGGTGAAGAGGGCTCCTTTACCTCTTTCCCTGCTGGTGCCAAGCTCAGGGAAGGCCCTAGGGGCATGGGGTGCTATATAGAATAGCAACAATCGCAAAAACACCCCTACAGTTCGACAAGTTCAGATTCTGCCAAAGTGTACCGGTACACGAGAAAGTGTACCGGTACAAATCCCGCGAAAATGGCAACCCGAGCCTCGGGTTGGCCAATCACCATATCTGTACCGGTACAACCATCAAGGTGTACCGGTACACTTTCTTTACCGGTACAACCATCAAGGCTGTACCGGTACATAGCCCTGCTGAGGCAACCCGAGAGCAGACCCAAAAATCCAATCTTTTGGATTTTGGTGCTAAGTTTTAAACCTCAATTCTCGAAATACGAGCCATAGGTCGGAACACTGTCAACGACCCACCAGAAAATCTGAAAAAAATCAGAACACAGATCAAACACTCGAACCTCGCAATTTGCAAAGGTCCAGTGTGTTACAGTTGATGTCCCGCAGACGGTCCCGGGTTTGAGAGCGAGGTGAGTCTCCTTACCATACGGGATGGCGAGGTGAGTCGGGGCGAACCCGAGGGATCGCCAAGGATTGAGTAAACAAGAGAATAGCACTGTTTATTGAACATTTGCTTATTGGACATTGTTATTGGATATTGTTATTGGACATAGTTGCATGTTAGTTGATCACTCACTATATGATGCATGCATACATTACTCTTGATTAGGCAAAGTAGCATAGTTTTCCTACTATGCCATTTACTACTTTCATTATATATCTATCTATCTATATATCTGCTTTTGCCCACTCGGACCTAGTGGGGAGATCGGCGAAGTCGGCGGCCGAACCCACTGAGAACTATGAACAATAGTTCTCACCCCACTTTGTTGTAGGGCCTAGTACGAGTACGCCGGGCTAGGACTGTGGCAAGGGCATCGCGCCCGAGTAGTAGTGCATAGCAGCTATCCTATTTTGCATTAGTATCACCCTATGTATATGAGTGACTTATGTCGGTGAGGATTGGAGAGCTATGTATGTATTTTGGTGATGATCTAGTAAACATGTATCCATTTTGGAAAAGATGTAATGTAAATTGAAGTAAATGAATGCAATGTGATGTAATAGCTAGTAGATCTCTCTTTTGCTCACTTGTATGCACATGTGACTCTTGCTCTTAGTTGTTGGCACTTGTTGTGCCCTTCGTTGATTGTGTATGTATAGAATTTCTATTCCTGGGCAAGTTCTTGTACATGATCAGGTTGTTTGGCCTTGGGCGGACAGGGGAGGTGCTGTCCGTTCGGCGTCTGTTCGACGCGCCCGAACCGGACCAACTTGGTAGCGATCTCGGGGTGTGACAACTAGGTTTATGATGTGTGAAAAGAAACATGTATATCCATTGCATAAAGAAAGTAATACTGCTACAACCAATTAGTAAATATTAAAATTACTAGGTTCCCAATCTCATAATAATTACATGCAAGTGAAAACTATGATATACAAGTAAGCATGCTATCTCATTTATGAATGTACACTACCGAGTAGTGATTAATAGTAATATAGTTTAGTATTTGTTTAGTTCATACAGATCTACATCAGGTAGTCCAGCTTGCGCCGCACCTAATGGCCCCGTGGTAGTAAACACTCCCACGGCAATCCACTTCTGCACCCAATCCCGCACGGGCGAGCAATCTGTCGCATAGGCCAACTCCGGAGTGCCGGCTTGTGGGGAGCGACCCTCACAAGCATGTGCGAATGAGCACAATGGCAAGCAAGCATGATCCATAGTCCACAAGTCCTCAATCGTCATGTCTCAACATGAAAAGATCTCTACCGACCTATAGGTCGGAATCTAAAGACAATAGAGAATACTAGTATCAATTAGATTATACAATCATATGAAATTGATGCTAGTTTAAACATGTCATTTGCATTGGAAACTTGTCTACACAAGTATTCTAATTATCAAGTCATGGATTTAATATCATGTTCTCTACTTTATAGAAACATACTGGTTCATAGCATGCAATGATAATCCATACGTTGAGTCCTTTTTTATTATACTACTAGCATAAGCATGCCAAATCGAGCTATGTGTTTACATATAGTGCTGAGAACTAATTAAACATGCTAAGTAATATACTAGTTCTCAATTCTCAACTTTATAAGGTTCTACTTCAACAGTATGAAGCAAACATGTTAGCTATCTTAACCATAATGCACATAGTGAGTCTAATAACACCGCAATACGTGATCCACAATTCTAAAGCATTACGAAGAACATAGAGGGAAGCCACTTATTCCGATGAGGTCAAACCCACCAAACAGTTGACGCCTCTTGTCAACTCCGAAAGTGAGGGTATCCACAGGACTCCAAGTACCCTAGCAAGCAAATCAAAATCAGCTAGGAGCATATTTTACATCTCTATGCCAAAGTATACAAGAACCCCACATAATCATCTAGTTTGGGCAAGATTCATACTTGAGATTGAATCAGGGGTAATTCCACTTACTGTAGGTTAAAATACACCAACTCTAGCCATTAATATCCACCAAAATTCCAACCAAAAGGTTCCGCACTTGGCCGAAAACCTGCTGCGAACAACTGCCCAGAATCAGCATTAATATACTAATAATTGCAGTTGAGGCTAGAGTTTCACTTGTTTAGATTCCCCGCATGGAATTCTACTTCCTACTAGTTGAAATACCTTCAAAACCAACTCGCAAGATCCCAATATCCCGTTCCAAAGGAATATTTCAGCTGCTGAAAGCCCAAACCCGAAATCAACATTAATACTACATCATTACATCTAATTTAGCACCAATAATGCAATTGGTTAAATAATCACCTTCTCAAGGCATCACTCTAGCTTTCCCCTAGATTTTAGGTAGAGAAATCACAGCAAAAGACTCTTCTCTAGCTGCTGAACTATCCCCAACCCTGCTGGCAGCAGAGAGACCAAACAAAATCAGCTCAAATCCATTACTACACCTCAAACTAGTGAGTAATTGAGTAGCTTACCTCTCCAAAGCATCAACCCAGCTACTGCTATGCTCAAAGCTGCGAAACACTCCTCAAAACCCTTCTTCTTCCTTCAACAACAGCTCCAAGGCACTCCCAATCAGCTAACATCAAGCAAGGAGAAGAAATCAAGCTTAAACCTTTGATATCTTTGTAAAGAGGGAAAAACCCTAGAGAGAGAAAGTGAGGAAGGTGCAAAACCCTTTCTCTGAGCTCTAGTGACCCTCCAGCAACTTCAGGAGTCGTGCTGGCCTAGTTAGAGATAAGGTTGAATGCCAAAAGACCAAAGAAGCCCTTGCTGCCACGCAGCAGCTATGCTGGTACCGGTACTAACACACTCTGGCACCGGTACCCTGTACAAAATACAGAATTGGCATTTCGTAATGCACTTTCTTGCTTCCGACAGTCTAATCCCTCTACTAACTTGCCAAACACCTTCCTACAACCCTTTAAAAGTTGTGGGTTCATTCCAATTACCAATCCCACTCTCGAACTTCGCAATTTGCCAAGTTCAGAGTACTACAGGAGCAACGATTTTATTATGGATAGTTTTGTGAATTTTGTTCGTTGTTTATGAATTCTGTACATCTTAAAAATTGCATTTGTATGTAATTGAAGCATCCATTTAGCAGTCTTTGAAAATGAACTTGGGAAATTTTTTTGGCCTTCATTACATTCGTTGTTGGATCCTTGCAAAATTGATGATGGATGTATTGTGTACTTAGACACTTCTTAAATTTCTAATTTCCCAACTGGTTTGCCTGTAGTTTTCCAAAAAAATAAAAAATAAACTTAAATTTAAGTATTACGATTTGTTTGCAATTTGGACCGCCGTTTGGCAGCCAATGTGTACAAAGAATTCCTCGGCATATTCTTTTTATTGTTTTGTTGCTATATGTATGTTTGGCTCAATTCAGGTGGATTGGATGCATTTCTATACTTAATACACCCAGCTTAGAGATTTACTCTATTTTTTGTCTTTGGTTCTTCCCAGTTTTCCATTTTAACTGCTTTATCTGTATGGATCATTGCATGCTTATGTGGGTGCTTGAGGGTTGAGAATGTACAGAGCCTAGCCTGCTTTCTGACCTGATTTGGAGGATTCCTTTCTACATTACCATAGTATAACTATATATCGAACTTTATTATTATTATTTTCAACTTTGTTGTATTTTTCTGATGATTCACCACTTCTGCCACTAAACACTCACATTAAAGAAAAGAGGGAAACAAGACAATGGAATGATGATCATAGGGACTATCATAACAATTTAAACCATGCGCTTTTATTATACTTTCTGGCAATAAAACCTTCATTTGCATATTTGGCATTTAGCGTATTCTTTTTATTTAGTAATGATGGCCAGTGCACTATCAATTTAGATGGAGAAGTCAAACATTACAAATATAGTGAAACAGTACAAATATATCTTTATAGCATCTAAGTCTTCTTTATATATTGATCAAATGTTTGGATATGCTTCACCTTATTGGATTGCTAAAGTTCTTTCACCTATATTAACTTGACATTTTGATGTGGACAGGTATTGACTTTGTTTGCTGCACCACTATTAGAGAAACAAATTGTGTTCAAATTTTGCTAATGCTTGCCCGTAGTACTTATCTCTTGCTCAGATTCAGGAGGCTCTGATTTTAGCTCTGATTAGTTCTGATTTTGTGAGGGGAGGAAAAATAGTGCATGCTTTTGTTGCTATATGTATGTTTGGCTCTATTCAGGTGGATTGGATGCATTTCTATGCTTAATACACCCAGCTTAGTGATTTAATCTATTTTTTGTCTATGGTTCTTCTCAGTTTTCCATTTTTTTTTTTTGTAAGTGTCCTGTCTAAGGTCTTAGAAATTATATATCATGTTAATTACTGCAGAAAACCAAGCATAAGTAGGCAGTAGATGCCTTTTGTCTATGGTGAATGTAATTAAAGATGAAAAAAGTTAGTGAGTTTATGTTCAATTCTGAATTTTGCTTATCTGTTGTAAAACTATGTTAGATTAAGATAGGTCGGAATTGCAGATTAATAATGCCTTTGGTGGATTGAGCAGCGATTTTATTATGGATATTTTTGTGAATTTTGTTCGTTGTTCATGAATTCTGTACAACATCTTAAAAATTACATTCGTGTGTAATTGAAGCATCCATTTAGCAGTCTTTGAAAATAAACTTGGGAAATATTTTTGGCCTTCGTTACATTCATTGTCAGATCCTTGCAAAATCGATAATGTATGTATTGTGTACTTAGACGCTTCTTAAATTTCTAATTTCCCGACTGGTTTGCCTGTAGTTTTCCAAAAAATTTAAAAACAAACTTAAATTTAAGTATTACGATTTGTTTGCAAATTGGGCTGCCGTTTGGCAGCCAATGTGTATAGCCCTCGGCATATTCTCTTTTTATTGTTTTGTTGCTATATGTATGTTTGGCTCTATTCAGGTGGATTGGATGCATATCTATGCTTAATACACCCAGCTTAGTGATTTACTCCATTTTGTCTCAAAAAAATATATATTCTGAATCTGAAAAAATTCAAATATTTTCTTCCCGCGGCATCGCGCAGACCCTTACCTAGTAATATTTAAAGAGAATCGAAAAAATGATAGGCAGGTCCCGCATGCTTGAAGATAAGGATCCGATTCAGAAAAAGATCTTTTCTCGAAACCCTAAAACAACATGTGGGTCCCACATGCCCTAACATTTAAAGAGGAATAAAAAACTGACATGTTGGTACCACATGCCCCAAATTAAGCCAAACGAACCACAACTGTCAGGTAGATCCCACATGCCCCAAATTAAGCAAAACTTGCCATGTGGACTGAAAATTAGATTTGAAAAATTACAAATGCAGCAAAAACAAAAGTGGGGATCATACAAAAGTAGGGAAAAAGAGAAGAAACGAAACCAACCAAAAAAAAGTAAGAACAACATGATGTGTAGGCTCAGAAAATCAATAAGTTATATCAGAAATCAACATAGGGGATTTTCACATGTAAAACATCATCGAAACAAATTGTAAGGTTGATCAATGGCTGCAACAGTTGCATAAATGCCATCCAAGTTGCCATACCATGCAAAATCTTTGTTGATATTCAATCATTATTTTTTTTTCATTCGGTCATCATCGCCAACACCAAAAGAAAAATCAGTGAAACAGCAGCAGTAGAGCGAGCATTACTTTTTTAAAAAATAAATCCAAAAAGAATGAAAGAAACCAAACCTACAGTAAATCGTAACCATTATTTCTCTATATTTGCAAAGGCAGGAAAAAGAAGTAGAAGAAGCAAACCAACAAAAAAATGAGTAAAACAACATAGATGTATAGGGTCAGATAATTAATAAGTTATATCAGTAATCAACAAATTTGATTTCCACGTATGAAATGTCATCGAAACAAATTGTAACGGTGATCCGTGGTTGCAGCAGTTGCCTCAATGGCATCCAAGTTGCCATACCATGCAAAAACTTGGTCGATACTTAATTATTAGATTTTTTTCGTTTGGTCATCATTGCCAACACCAACAGCAAATTCAGTGAAATAGCAGCAGGAGAGCTAGAAGCATTTTTAAAAAAATTAGACACGGAAAGAACGAAAAGAACAAAATCTGTAGCAGTATATCACCATTCTTGACGGAACCATTTTTCCGGGACCATTTGTCCGAAACCTGTAACAACAGTGGGACCATTTTTCCATCTAGAGGCGAATCATTTGCCAGGAATGAAGCGGGACTAATGGAAACGTCAAGGAGTGAAGGAAGATCGATGTCATATATGGCCCAATTTTTCATCCATAGAAGAGGACCGATGGTTTTTGAAGCGACGACAAAGAAAGAAATGAACCGCCAAACCGATTCAGAAGAGCATCCGGTTTTTCGAAGATGAAAATCCGGTTTAGAAGAGCCTCCCTAACAAATAGGTGGGTCCCACATGCCATAAACTTTTAAACAGAAATTGAAAAACTAACAGGGAGGTGCCACATGCCCCAAATTAAGCCATACATGCAACATGAATAGTTTGGTCCCATAGATCAAAAAGTAAGCCAAGCATGTCACATGGACTAAAAATTTGGGGATTAATGTAGGTGTATAGATAGATAGTATTAGAAAAAGAAGAACATGAAGCAAAACCAACAAAAACGGATTAAAAACAATAAAGATGTGTTTCCACATTTAAAATGTCTTTGAAATAATTTGTAAGAGAAATCAGTGGTTGCAACAAATGTCTAAATTCCAACCAAGTTGCCATACCATGCAAAAGCTTTGGCAATTTTATTCATGAAATAGGTTGAAGAAGTATAAAAATTAAGCCAAGCATGCCACGTGGATTAAAAATTACGGGTTAACATAGGTTTATAAATAGATATTATTAGAAAGGGAAGAAGATAAACAAAACCAATGAAAGAGGAGTAAAAACAACAAAGTTGTGTAGGTTTATGGCAGAGACAAATTTGGTTTGTACTCAATATACTACTTATAAATAGGTGAATTGGAGTTAACAAAAAATTATTTACTTATACACAGAATTTCAAAAACCATGATGAATTTGCTGAAAATTTTTTTTGTCTATTTCTATAGTCAAAATATGTAATTTGTTTCAGCATAAGTTTTAGAAATTATAGTAAAAGAACTAACATAAGTAGCAATAGGAGAAGAAATAGAGATTTATTTCAATTTGTTAAGTTAACTGTGCCCTTTTTTCGTAATTCCAACAATATCAATTATAGAAAGCAGTTTTAAACAAAAAATAAGATTGGTCTTTAATTAATTTTTAAATAAAAAATATTTTTTTAATTGGAGATAATTTTATTATTTTATATATAAAATAATAAATTTTGTAAGTAAAAATCAAATATATTAATCAAACGAATAATTTATTATTGCAATACATCTTGCTATATCCCACTAAAAAAGATGAAAGCCAAATATAAATAAACTTTGGCATTCATTGTAAAGAAAACTAAATCCTATCAAGACACAAAAGCTTCTCATTTTAATTGCCATATAATAGAAATCTATATTTTTCACAAAGTTTTTCTTTTATCTAAGCTGATAATTGCAAAGATGTGAATTGTTCATTCCATTCTGAGAACAAATCTTATGCATCACAATGGATAGTAACAAAAGTACTAAAAATATTAATACATTTGTTCATCAAATTAAATTTTTGAAATCATTGAAAATTAAACTATAATGGCAAAATTTATTTTCTTTAGATGAACAAATTTTCGGAAGAAGTAAACTTTGTCGTCATATTATTTGTTAATATATATAGTATTGTCACACACAATTAATTTCTAATGATTAATTTTATTTTTTTAACGTTTATATCAGACACATGGATCCAATAAGCATATATATCTAAAAAATAGATGAACTGAAAACTTACAGATTCAGATCCGAACAATTTCAGTTGAATATTGTTAGCTTCCTGAAACAAATAAATAAATACTCAGTATTTAAAACTTCTAAATTAAATAGTAAGCAATCCAAATTACAAAAAAAATAATAATAATAACCAATCGACAGAAGTACACAACGCTGCGACCTTTCTTAATCTCTTGGCTCTGAGAAGAGATGTGGAAGTTCTTCTTAGAAGCGGAGATGTCGCAGGATGCAGAGCAAAAGATAGCAGATGACCATTATATAGACACTGAGAGGTATGGGAAAAGACAGACAACCCTTCGGCGCTAATGAAAACGGCGCGAAGGGAAGCAGGATTGATGTCGTATATGGCCCAATTTTTCGTCCATAGAAGAGAAACGACGGTTTTCGAAGCGACGACAAAGAAAGGAACGAACCGGCGAACCGATCTAATGCGGCGTTGGAAGACGAAGCGATAATGAATCGAGACCAATTTAGAATCGAGAGGCGAATCATTCGATGGGAATGAAGTGGCGCCAATGGAAACAGCAGGGAGGGAAGCAAAATCGATGTCGCACTTGGCCCTATTTTCCGTTCATAGAAGAAAAACGATGGCTTCCGAAGTGACGAAGCGAACCGGCAACGATGGCTTCCGAAGCGACGAAGCGAACCGGCCTAAAGCGACGACAATGGAAAAAGCGAACCGACGAACCGCTTCAGAAGTGGACCCATTTTTTCAAGATAAGGATCGAGTTCATAAGAGTATTTGCTCTCTAAACCCTAAAACCAATAGGTGGGCCCCACATGTCATATATAATATTTAAAGAGAAACGAAAAATTGACAAGCAGGTCTCACATGCTAAAATATTTTCTCTAAACCCTAAAACAACAGGTAGGTCCCACATGCCCTAAATTAAGCCAAACATACGACAACTGATAGGTAGGCCCCACATACACCAATTAAGCAAAACTTGTCACGTGGACTAAAAATTACGAGGATTAATATAGGATATAGATTGATTAGATATAGTAGAAAATACTGCAAATATAATATTTTGTATAATATTTTGTTTGGTTGTATGCAGCCGAAACATGTATTTATAATTTTTTTTTTTTTATATGGAGCAATAAAATTGCCCCCTATATAAGAAAAGAAAGAAAAACTTAAAAATATATATATATCTATTTACTGGAATTTGTTTGATTGCATGGAGTAGAAACATGTATTTATAAATTTTCATTATTAGAAAGGCAAGCTTACTATTGTCTAAAATTACTCTTTTCAAGTTCTGCTGTTAGAACTGCGACCAATTTGGACGCAATTTCAATTGCTACAGCTGAACCTTCTTGTATAGTTGCAACAGTTAAATTTACATGTATCAAAACAAACGCTTAATTTATATCTATATGCAGTTACAACTGCAATGCATTTACATGCAACCAAACAATTTCCTTAAATGATATTATGAACAAGTCAGATAATCTAGTAATATAGCATATGCCTATTGACAGATTATTTCCTATCTTCTGGAGGAATCGTGATTATTTATTAACTTTACAAAAGGACAATTCTTGGAAGAGAAATATAAAATTTGCATGATAGCCATTAATGTTAATATATACATTAGCATATGATAGTCACATCATCCAAAATAGAGACAGTAATAAGTGCACACCAAGATGAAACATTGTACATTCAGAGAAGATATTATGTTTTCAACAGGATAGGAATTTCACAAGAGCAAACCAGCCACGAACAATACAAGAAAGAGAACGGATACACATATCATCTTCCAATCCAAAGATTTTTTTTTTTCGTTTTTTCTTCTTTTACTTGTTTTTAAGGTAGAGGAGAAGCATCAACGGATGTGCCAGCGCAGTTTCTGCCTTCAGTTGATCCCAGCTTCTAGCTTTCTACAGCAAAAGTCAAAAGAAAAGACAAATCAGCCCAACTACAAACTGCAAATACAATGCCCAAAAAGGACAGAGAAAACTTATGCAGGAGGTTATTGGCCAAAATCACGCAGAAAATTAGATAGTATTCAAGGAAAACATATTATTTTCTATCAGTTCATATGGTCTCACCTGGATACTAATAAAGGACCATGGTCTGGATTCTAAAGGGCCATGCCATAACCAAGTGTGCAACAGCCATACTAAATTTCAAAATAAGTTAATCAAGCCAAAAAAGATATAACAACAGCTCTCCCGTGAAAGAAGGAATCAAGTATCTTCCATGTTTGACTATTTAATGATAAACTCATAAATAATTAGCAACTTACAGGACAAAACTGAAACGCTGAACTACTACACAAGCCAATAAGGACACAGAATCTTGGATCTTGAATACAAAATTTGGGCAAGTATCAATCAAAGACACAGGCAGAGCTACTAACCCAACACTTGGAATTAATTAATAAACAGGATCTTGAATACAAAATTTGGGCAAGTATCAATCAAAGACACAGGCAGAGCTACTAACCCAACAGTTGGAATTAATTAATAAATAGGAAAGAGAAAGCAATATTATAGCTACCCCAGCTATTTAGTATAATACTCCTTCAAGATTCCAGCAATGCTTATGTAATTATTGGTACGCAAATTGCAAAATAATCCTTCATGAGGTCAATGACCCAACAATTCTACTATTTACACAAATTAACAAGAAGAAATAGTTTGTCGTGCCCTACATTAATTCCGCCAAACTATTGCTGATACAAGTTGGCTGTTTAGTGTTGCCATGCAAAGATAGAATAGCAGTGCACAACTTAATTGTGTATCAAACTAGAAGCAACTACAGTACCTTTTCCTTGGTAGAAATTAGTGTTGACAAAATATATATAACTAATTTCAGATCAACAAATATAATTCACATGTTTTATAGAATATGAAGAATTTAACATCGCTATCTAACTTCTAGAATAAAGAACCCACAAGTTTTCATCATGAATTAGCAAAAATTAGTCAAAGAGAGTACCAAGAATTAACAAAGATGCATCCCAAATGGGAAATCCAATAGCAAGGTAATAAAAGTAGCCTAAATTATTTCTACATGATAAAGTACAGTCGATACAGCTTTTGTTTTCAATTTACATACGCTGAAACCATGATTTGATATTCTCAGCACGAGTCCTAAATAGTAAAAAGTTTTGGCACACAAACTAAATAGGCAATTCTCCTATTTTGGTAAGATTTTCCTAAAATTACTATTTTGATAATTGATTACAGATCAAGTTGGTTGCACTTCCTTCTAGTTCTCCTAACGCTGATGTTGATTCTGAATTTGTCATGCACAATGACTATATATTTTACAAGAAGAAGTTTCAATGACGAACAACAGTGTGTATCCATGTTGTGCAACCAACCCTAGTCATAATTGTTCACCATAGAAAGTGCACTAATCATATGATAGGATAAGCACCTAGTACCATTGACATAAATAAGAGATTGATTAGTTTTCAAGAAGCAAATTTTGAAACAGAATTGTACAACTGAAAATAGATGGTTGTCTCCTTCATAGCATGGTCAAAGGAAAAGGCTACCATTATTATTGAACTAAAATTTTTGCTCTTCGATAGCAAGATACTACAAGACAAAAGTTAACCTATGGAATATTGAGATAAAATCCTAAGAGCTTGTCTGAGTGTATGAACATCTTGTTTAGCACACCTTATTTATTTGCTTAAGAAGTTCGTAGCACTTAGTAAATCTAATGTGGATTATGATCAGATTGTGATCAAATGACTAGAAACTAGAAAGGCATACAAGTCATTTTCTCATTAAAAGATAAATCACTTTGTAGGTGAATTACACTATCCTAACAAATCATGACCGTCAAAACTTTGCAAGGGGTTAAAATCAAACTCCTAGCTTGCAATCACAAAAGAAAGTTCTCCTGGCGCACAAGTTATCACTGGATAACTAAGTTCTTACATCCAAGCAGGCCCTGAAGGTCAATATTTTTTGCATGAAATGGCTGTTCTGGAGACTGAAATGTTCAACCACATACTTCAGGCCCAAGGTCTTTAGTACTTACAACACAAAACAATATTATACGATGCGGTAAAAAGAACATTTTAATTTCTGATAACTGCATCAGGCACTCTCCAGAATGTCCCAATTCCTGCAAAGAAACATCAAATATTGAATCTCTAATGCACCGCAATGCAGCAAATTTGTTGCAAGCATCCTATATGCTGCACACCTGCCCTCTGTCAGTCCAACAAATTGTACACATCAATGCCCATAGTCATAATAACATTCTCTTGCTCTTTTAGCCTCTTAGAATGGCACGGTGATCCATATCTAATCTTGTTTCTATCAGCACATACTCTCAGACCAATAATGAAGGAGTGAGCGCCTCTTCTGCCCATCTCCTCAACAGCTTCTGTATTCAAGAAGCAAAAGCCTTCCTTCGAATGCTTCAAAGTTCGGCAAGAAGTAGTTTTAAGCTATTACGAAAAAGCTCTACTTATATACAGTTGCTCTGGAGAGAGATCCAGTCTGGCCAAAGAGGTAGCGAGGATCAAACCACCTCAAGTAAGGGTAATAAATTAGCTTAGATTGAGCGAATTAACCAACTAATTGACGCACAAGATTGAGCAATAACAAAAAGAGATAAAACAGGCAAAGATCAAGGAAATTTCGTACGAGCAAGACAAATTAGATCAAATTTCAGCATTAATACTGTAAGGTCAAAAATCTCACAGGGAATTTGTGTTCCTCCGAGGGATCGTGCTACTACCCGGTCTCCTCCTACGCCACCGACGACACCGCGACGTCGTCCGGATACCTGACGACGACGACAGGGCAGACGCAGTGGTGGACGCAGTAGTCGCTGACGCTGCCGAGGCGCGCCTTGCTGGCCCTCCTGGAGGCCCCGAAGCCCCTGCTGCCCATGATGACGGCGCCGACGCCGAGGCGCTCGACCTCGAGGCAGAGGCGCTCCTTCATGTCGTGGTCCTTCACGATGTGGACCCTGAAGGGGATCCGCGCCTCCACCAGCGGCCGCGCCAGCTCCTCCACCTTCGCCGCCGTGAACGCGTCGAAGTCGTCCTCCATCTTCTTCTGCTGCGACTCCACCGACGCCGCCGCCGCCGCCGCCGCCTCCTCCTCCTCGGAGCCCTCGGCGGCGGCGGAGAGGGAGAGGTCGGTGAAGCCCCAGTCGGCGCCGTAGAGGACGCTCGTGGGGCGGACGTGGAGCAGCACCACGGCGTCGCCGGGCCGGAGGTAGTTCTGGACGGCCCACCGCACGGCGTACGCGCTCTCGTCGCTCAGGTCCACGGCGATCGCGATGCGCCTCTGCGACGCAGCTGGTTGACGTCGATGACCGACGACTCGATCGCCGCCGCCGACGACGGCGCCGGCGGAGGAGCCGGAGCCTTCGAATCGGATTCCGCAGGGTTCGCCATCAGCTATGAGATGGGATTAGGTGGGTTGTCCTTGGTCCTTTTCTATGCCGAAATTCCTTGCACAGCGGGCGAGAGAGAGAGAAAACGGGAGGGGTTTTTAGACGTTTCCAGAAGGGGCGGAGGGTACTGGGAACAAAAACCCAGCAGCGATCGCGTGGAAAATTATAAGATATTACGTTGGGTGATAATAACGTTGGAGGTAGGTGGGTAGGGGTGGCAATCTTGCTGACTCTTCGCGAGCGAACTCATGTCCAGCTCGAAATAAGCTCGAGATCGAATCGCTCGTTTAGTAAACGAGCCGAATATAAGTTGAATTTTTCAGCTCATTTAATAAACAAGCCAAACACGAGCAAGGGTCAGCTCGCTCGTGTTCGGCTCGATAACAGCTCGAATACATATATTTTATATTCATATAACTTATTTAATTTTTATTTATATATATAAATAAATAATTATATATCTACTATATATTTTTATAACTTATTTAATTTTTAGCAAAATAAAAATATAAAGATGAGCTCAATTATAAAAAAACTTATTTATATGTAAAATTTCAACTATTAGATCACAGTCTAATATATAAGATTTTATAAATTTATTCTATATATATATTCAATCTTAGTCTTTTTAACTTATTGTTCGTTGGCCGACTCGTGAGCCGGCTCGTGTTTGCCTTGTTAATAAACGAGCCGAGCACGAGTTGATTTTTTTGGCTCGATACTTTAACGAGCCAGCCCGAGCTCGCTCGCGTTCGGCTCATTTACACCCCCAAAGGAAGGTATGAAAGGAATATTTTGGATCAGTAAAAACGTTTAATACTTATCTAAATTAGGGAGCATTTTGATTTTTACTATTTAGTATTTCAATTTGTTCAATCTCAATTAGTGAATAATATTTTGACTTTAAGATTTCAGTATTTTGTTTCTATTTATAGATTTTATTAACATACTTTATGTAATTTTTATAATGATAAATTTATTAAAGTAAGTAATTAGTTTAAATTTTGAAGTCAAATGATTGATGATTGATTTTAATACAATGAATTAAAAGACTAGATAGTCAAATCAAAATAGTTCATAATTTAGACAAGTTCTATACATTTATCTTTTGAATTAATTATATTATTTGGCCCTTCGATTCTCGACTAAGTATGAAATAGGATAATGATAGTCTTCGAATGAAAATGTGTAAAATATATATATCCTAATTTGGTGGTGTACCACCAGTATCATTTTTTAACTTTTGCTTCGCAACTTTTATTCTTTTAATTAAATGTCTAGCCATATATTCCGGTAAGCTAATAAATAAAATTTTTTTAAACATTTAAATTTATATTTTTTATCATTAAATAAATATATGCGTAACGTAAGGATTGTAGTTTGCAAGAACTTTATATATTATTTTATATAAAAATTTTATTCGACGAATTAATAAAAGAACGTCAACCGTCAGTTGGGGCTTCAATTTTTATTTATTTTAATATTTTATTTTTTGAAACTTTTTTAAAGAAATTGTTAATTTGGACAAAAATAGTTTGCTAGATACTACCTATGCTTTGGTATTTACTATTTTTATTATTTATTATTTTTTAAGTTATACAAGAGATAATAATGCCATATTATGAGTGTAGAGATAGGAGATAAATTTATTATGGGTGTGAAAATTTAATAGTTTTTGATAAAACAAACACAAAAGCAAGATAACTTTAATTTTTACATTATTAAGTTTCGACCAAACAAATAATAAAACTGTAGAAAATTTACTTTCATAATTATAAAACCAAATTTTGAAGAAAATATAATTTTCATATAAACTCTTGAACAATCGAAAGCTCACTTTATTCTAAATTTCACCCTCAGTAAAACAAATAAGTCCCATCTAAGGCTGCGTTTGGTTCGGGAATTAAAAACTTTGGTATAAATTTTTTTAACCCTAGGATAGCTTGTTATTTCGGAATACTTAGGAATAAAATGTAAATACCGTTTGGTTGGTAAAGCTTGTATTCTAAGAATTACCTGAAATTGTGTTTGGTTAATTTGGTGAAATAGTTGAGAATAGTGAAAAAAGATGAATGTTATATTTTTTATATACCTATTTTGCCCTTGGGTGCTCTTTCATATATACTAGTGAAGGCCCGCGCTACGCTGCGGAAAATTTATATAAAAATTTAAATTTTAAATTTTAAATTTAATTTTTATTTTTTTGTACATGATCCACAACTATACAAATAAACAAAATTTAAAACAGGGGAGGAAAAGGGGGAAAAAAGTTAAAGAAAAGATAATATCAAAAAAAGAAAAAGAAAAGAGGGGAAAAAAAGGAATATTTTAAAAAAATAAATAGTAAATTATATAATAAATTATTATATAATAATAATATATATATATATAAATAAAAAACTATATATAATAAATAAATATATATTTATAAATAAAATTATATATATATAATAAATAATATATATTTATAAATAAAAATGTTATATGATATAATAAATAAATATATATATATATATATAATTCATAATAAATTATAGTACTATATATATTTAATAAATATATATATTTATAAATAAAATATTATATATACTAAAATAAATAATATATATTTATAAATAAATACTATGATATATATATATATAATATACATATATATAATATATTATATATAATAAGTAATATATTATATATATAATATATCTTCCCTCTCTTCTCTGCTCTCTTTCTGCTCTCTCTCTCTGTCTCTCTCCGTCTCCCGCCTCGCTTTCTTTTTTTTTCTCTCTGCTTCTCTATTTCTCTTCTTCTTCTTCGGCGCGAGAGCGGCACTGCTCGGCGGCCCCCGCACCCCGCCCAGCGCCCAGGCGAGGGCTGTCCCGACCCCGCGTCGCCTGCCCCTCGGCTGCGGTTCCTGCTCGCGCAGGTGCACCTCGGCCCGCGGCCGGCGCCAGCGCCCCGTCTCCCGCTGTCGCCCCGCCGCGCTCCGCCTTCCGTGCTCGGCTTACCCCGCCCCCGCCTCCCGCTGCCTCGCCGCGCCCGCTGCGGGAGAGGGGTGAGAAAGAGAAGAGCAGGGCAGGAAGAAAAGATGGGAGGGCGTGTGGGAAGATGGGAGAGGCGTTCTGGGGAGGAGATGTATAAAGGGATGGGCGGGGAGACGGAGCACACAACACACTTCTCTCTGCTTCGATCGGCACGGGGCTCGGCTCCACACTCCGCACCCCCACTGCGGCCCGCGCCCCGCCGACACCGCTGGGCGCGGGACCGCGGCGACGTGGGGAAGAAAGAGCCGCCGGGGCGTGGTAGAGGTGGAGCTGAGGGTGGGGAAAACGGATGAGGGGCAGAGAGTGTGAGGGGTGTGATTGGTGCGGAGAGGGGAGGAAGAGGTGAGGGAGAGAGATAACCGGTGGTGGGCGGGGTCTTTGCATGTGCGTGCGGTAGCGGCGTCGGTGCGGACCTAGCGCCCGCCGCGCCGTGAGAGAGGCGAGAGGAGTTTTGTCTGCTCTCTCTGTCTCTCTCTCTCCTGCATCACTCTGCTCTGTGCTCTGTCCCCCCGGTGCCTATCTCTACATGCGGGCGTGAGCTGGCACGGGGCCCGGGGGGTTGGAATCGCGCTGCACGGCCCCCGCTTCGTCTCTTCCTTTTCTCCCTGCTCTTGACCTTCTTCCTTGCGTCTGTTTTTCCGTCTCTCTTCTACTGACTCTCTCTCTCTCTCCTCTGTTCTCTGTTCTCCCCGGCTTACTCTGCTATGCTCTCTCTCATCCTCCTCTGTTCTCTTCGTCTCCCTCTCTCTTTCTCTCGCGCGACGGGCCACCAAACACGGTAGGACGAATGGGGTGGTCGCCGTCAAACTCATCGTTCCTTATATATATATATATATATATATATAGATGGTTAATAATACACATACAAGTACATGTTGGTTTAGAATAATAGATAATTTGATAAATTTTTTTATTTATTTGGTTATAATGTTAAGTAAATTAATATGTTTTTTAAAATAAATTCTAGTTGTTACAAAATCTCAACAATACAAAACAAAATTAGATTTATGGCCAATCGATTTCTTTTCAATTGTAGCAAAGTTGTAACAGAAGAAATTTTTTAATTATGTCATTCGACATTATAACAAAGCATAATTCCCATTTACAATATTGTAACACAATAAGTTTGCAAAACGAAAGCAGAGAACCAATGTTAAAATACAACTCCAATCAACAAACACACCAATTAGCTAAAACAAAGTTTATATATTAAAATAAATCGGAGCATTTTACGGCTAAAAGTAATCAGTGCGAACATAACATAACTTCCAATTACAAAGATATGAAAAACAGCATGCAATAAATTCAGTTTAAAGACACAGCATATAAGTTGATACAGCAAAGAGAAAGCATGAAGTAAAAAACAAATTTACATCATTCTCAATATTTCCTCCTATCTATTGTTCCAAAGTTGCCCTGTTATCATAGTGCGAAGGGCGTCTCCTCTCCGAGCCCCTACTACAGGTTGATCGAGTTAGGAGTGAAACTGGGAGATCCAGTTTCAACTGTAGTGTTGAGGTTCAAAGGTATAAAATGTCCGTGGTTCCCTGGCTATTCATGAAGTTATACGTTTACCTGAGTAACGGCTACCTGCTGTGTGAACTACTTAGTAGTTGAGGATAACCCGATCTGCTCAGAGNAAATATATATTTATAAATAAAATTATATATATATATATATATATATATCTTCCCCTCTCTCCCTCTGCTCTCTTTCTCTCTCTCTCTCTCTCTCTCTCTCTCTCTCCCGCCTCGCTCTCTCTCTCTCTGTTTCTCTCTTTCTCTCTTTCTCCTGTTCGCTGCGAAGCGGCCACGCTCGCGGCCCCCGCACCCCGCCCCGCGCCCACGCGAGGCGCCCGCGCCCCGCGTCGCCGCCCCTCGGCTCGTTCCTGCTCGCGCAGGTGCCCACCCTCGCCCCGCGCCGCGCCCGCGCCTCCGTCTCCCGCTGTCGCCCGCCCGCGCCTCCGCCTCCCGCTGCCTACCGCCGGCGCCCCCGCCTCCCGCTGCCTCCCGCCCGCGCTGGGGAGAGGGGGAGAGAGAGAGAGAGAGCGGGGAGGAAGGAAAAGATGGGGAGAGGGGTGGGAGAGTGGGAGAGAGTCTGGGGGGAGGGAGAGGTATAAAAGGGGAGTGGGGGGGGGGAGAGAGACACACACACACACTGTCTCTCTCTCTCTCATGCGCGCACGGGGGGTGCGGGTCGCCCGCACCTCCCCACTGCGGCCCGCGCCCCGCCCGCACCCGCTGGGCGCGGGTCGCGCGCACGTGGGGGAGAGAAAGAGCCGCGGTAGGGGGGAGGAGGTGGGGAAAGAGAGAGGGGGAGAGGGAGGGGTGCTGGGGGCGGAGAGAGGGAGAGAGAGTGAGAGAGAGAACCGGGGGGTGGGGCTTGCCATGTGCGGGCGGCCCGCACCCCCCGCGCACGCTGAGAGAGGGAGAGATGCTTTGTCTGCTCTCTCTCTCTCTCTCTCTCCCTGCTCACTCTCTCTCTCTCTCCCCCTCTCTCTCTCGCGCGTGCTGCGGGCGCGGGTCGCCTGCACGCAGGCCCCCCCTCTCTCTCTCTTTCTCTCCCTTTCTCTCTACCTCTCTTCCTGGCTCCCTCTCTCTCTCTCTCCTTCTACTCTGCTCTCTCTCTCTCTCCCTCTGTTCTCTCTCTCTGTATGCTCTCTCTCTCTTCTCCCTCTGTTCTCTCTCTCTCCCCCTCTCTCTGTATGCTCTCTCTCCCTCCTCCCTCTGTTCTCTCTCTCTCCCTCTCTCTTTCTCTCGCGCGAGGCCCCACAAAACACGGGGAGCTCGCCGTACAAACTCTCGATTCCATATATATATATATATATATATATTTAATTTAAATATATTATTGTGTAATATTTTATATTTTATATATATATTATTTATAAATACATAATAATTTATTTTATAGTA